>NC_052329.1:10349049-10622647 GCF_016432855.1 Salvelinus namaycush | reverse complement strand
GAGTCTGTAATAATACAAGTGTCCTGTAATATAACAGGTCTGTATATAACAGGTCTGTAATATAACAGGTCTGTAATATAACATGTCCTGTAATAGTAACAGGTCTGTAATATAACATGTCTGTAATATAACAGGTCTGTAATATAACAGGTCTGTAATATAACAGGTCTGTAATATAACAGGTCTGTAATATAACAGGTCTGTAATATAACAGTGTCTGTAATATAACAGGTCTGTAATATAACAGGTCTGTAATATAACAGTGTCTGTAATATAACAGTGTCTGTAATATAACAGGTCTGTAATATATCAGGTCTGTAATATATCAGGTCTGTAATATCAGTCTGTAATATAACAGGTCTGTAATATAACAGGTCTGTAATATAACAGTGTCTGTAATATAACAGTGTCTGTAATATAACAGTGTCTGTAATATAACAGGTCTGTAATATATCAGGTCTGTAATATATCAGGTCTGTAATATATCAGGTCTGTAATATCAGTCTGTAATATAAACAGGTCTTGTAATATAACGTGTCTGTAATATAACAGGTCTGTAATATATCAGGTCTGTAATATATCAGGTCTGTAATATATCAGGTCTGTAATATAACAGTGTCTGTAATATAACAGTGTCTGTATATAACATGTCTGTAATATCACAGTCTGTAATATAACAGGTCTGTAATATAACAGGTCTGTAATATACAGTCTGTATATAACAGGTCTGTATATAACAGTGTCGTAATATACAGGTCTGTAATATAACAGTGTCTGTAATATAACAGGTCTGTAATATAACAGTGTCTGTAATATAACATGGTCTGTATATATCAGGTCTGTATTTAACAGTGTTCTGTAATATAACAGTCTGTAATATAACAGGTCTGTAATATACAGGTCTGTAACATAATACAGGTCTGTAATATAACAGGTCTGTAATATAACAGTGTCTGTAATATAACAGTGTCTGTAATATACAGTCTGTAATATATACAGGTCTGTAATATATCAGGTCTGTAATATAACAGGTCTGTAATATAACAGTGTCTGTATATAAACATGTCTGTAATATAACAGGTCTGTAATATAACAGGTCTGTAATATATCAGGTCTGTAATATAACAGTGTCTGTAATAAAACAGGTCTGTAATATAACAGTGTCTGTAATATAAGGTCTGTAATATACAGTGTCCTGTAATATAACGTCTGTAATATAACAGGTCTGTAATATAACAGGTCTGTAATATAAGGTCTGTAATATAACAGTGGTCTGTAATAAAACATGTCTGTAATAAACAGGTCTGTAATATAACAGGTCTGTATATAACAGTGTCTGTAATTAACAGGTCTGTAATATAACAGGTCTGTATATAACAGTGTCTGTAATATAACAGTGTCTGTAATAACAGGTCTGTAATATAACAGGTCTGTATATAACAGGTCTGTAATATAACAGGTCTGTAAATATATCAGGTCTTAATATAACAGGTCTGTAATATAACAGTGTCTGTAATATAACAGTCCTGTAATATACGTCTGTAATATAACAGTCTGTAATATATCAGGTCCTGTAATATAACAGTGTCTGTAATATAACAGGTCTGTAATATAAAATGTCTGTAATATAACAGGTCTGTAATATAACAGTGTCTGTAATATAACAGGTCTGTAATATAACAGTGTCTGTAATATACAGTCTGTAATATAACAGGTCTGTAATATAACAGGTCTGTAATATAACAGGTCTGTAATATAACAGGTCTGTAATATAACAGGTCTGTAATATATCAGGTCTGTAATATATCAGGTCTGTAATATAACAGGTCTGTAATATAACAGTGTCTGTAATATAACAATGTCTGTAATATAACAGTGTCTGTAATATAACAGGTCTGTAATATATCAGGTCTGTAATATAACAGGTCTGTAATATAACAGGTCTGTAATATAACAGGTCTGTAATATAACAGGTCTGTAATATAACAGTGTCTGTAATATAACAGGTCTGTAATATAACAGGTCTGTAATATAACAGGTCTGTAATATATCAGGTCTGTAATATAACAGGTCTGTAATATATCGTGTCTGTAATATAACAGTGTCTGTAATATAACAGGTCTGTAATATATCAATTCTGTATTATAACAGGTCTGTAATATAACAGGTCTGTAATATAACAGTGTCTGTAATATAACAGTGTCTGTAATATAACAGGTCTGTAATATAACAGGTCTGTAATATAACAGTGTCTGTAATATAACAGGTCTGTAATATATCAGGTCTGTAATATATCAGGTCTGTAATATAACAGTGTCTGTAATATAACAGGTCTGTAATATAACAGGTCTGTAATATATCAGGTCTGTAATATAACAGTGTCTGTAATAAAACAGGTCTGTAATATAACAGGTCTGTAATATAACAGGTCTGTAATATAACAGGTCTGTAATATAACAGGTCTGTAATATAACAGGTCTGTAATATAACAGTGTCTGTAATAAAACAGTGTCTGTAATAAAACAGTGTCTGTAATATAACAATGTCTGTAATATAACAGGTCTGTAATATAACAGGGTCTGTAATATAACAGGGTCTGTAATATAACAGTGTCTGTAATATAACAGGTCTGTAATATAACAGGTCTGTAATATAACAGTGTCTGTAATATAACAGTGTCTGTAATATAACAATGTCTGTAATATAACAATGTCTGTAATATAACAGTGTCTGTAATATAACAGGTCTGTAATATAACAGTGTCTGTAATATAACAGTGTCTGTAATATAACAGTGTCTGTAATATAACAGTGTCTGTAATATAACAGGTCTGTAATATAACAGGTCTGTAATATAACAGGTCTGTAATATACAGTCTGTAATATAACAGGTCTGTAATAATAACAGTCTGTATATAACAGTGTCTGTAATATAACAGTGTCTGTAATATAAACAGGTCTGTAATATAACAGGTCTTTAATATAACAGGTCTGTAATATATCAGGTCTGTAATTATCATTCTTATATAACATCTGTAATAACAGGTCTGTAATAACATGTCTTAATTAACAGGTCTGTATATAACGTGTCTGTAATATAACAGGTCTGTAATATAACAGGTCTGTAATATATCAATTCTGTAATATAACAGGTCTGTAATATAACAGGTCTGTAATATATCAGGTCTGTAATATAACAGGTCTGTAATATATCAGGTCTGTAATATAACAGTGTCTGTAATATATCAGGTCTGTAATATAACAGTGTCTGTAATATAACAATGTCTGTAATATAACAGTGTCTGTAATATAACAGGTCTGTAATATATCAGGTCTGTAATATATCAGGTCTGTAATATATCAGGTCTGTAATATAACAGGTCTGTAATATAACAGGTCTGTAATATATCAGGTCTGTAATATAACAGGTCTGTAATATAACAGTGTCTGTAATATAACAGTGTCTGTAATATAACAGTGTCTGTAATATAACAGGTCTGTAATATAACAGTGTATGTAATATATCAGGTCTGTAATATAACAGGTCTGTAATATAACAGGTCTGTAATATAACAGTGTCTGTAATATAACAGGTCTGTAATATAACAGGTCTGTAATATAACAGGTCTGTAATATAACAGGTCTGTAATATATCAGGTCTGTAATATAACAGTGTCTGTAATATAACAATATAACAGGTCTGTAATATAACAGGTCTGTAATATAACAGGTCTGTAATATAACAGTGTCTGTAATTACTGTCTGTAATATAACAGGTCTGTAATATAACAGTGTCTGTAATATAACAGGTCTGTAATATATCAGGTCTGTAATATATCAGGTCTGTAATATATCAGGTCTGTAATATAACAGTGTCTGTAATATAACAGTGTCTGTAATATAACAGTGTCTGTAATATAACAGTGTCTGTAATATAACAGGTCTGTAATATAACAGGTCTGTAATATAACAGGTCTGTAATATATCAGGTCTGTAATATAACAGGTCTGTAATATAACAGGTCTGTAATATATCAGGTCTGTAATATAACAGGTCTGTAATATAACAGTGTCTGTAATATAACAGTGTCTGTAATAAAACAGGTCTGTAATATAACAGGTCTGTAATATAACAATGTCTGTAATATAACAGGTCTGTAATATAACAGTGTCTGTAATATAACAGGGTCTGTAATATAACAGGGTCTGTAATATAACAGTGTCTGTAATATAACAGTGTCTGTAATATAACAGGTCTGTAATATAACAGGTCTGTAATATAACAGGTCTGTAATATAACAATGTCTGTAATATAAACAGGTCTGTAATATATCGTGTCTGTAATATAACAGTGTCGTAATTAAACGGTCTGTAATATAATCTGAGGTCTGTAATATAACAGGTCTGTAAATATACAGTGTCTGTATATAACAGTGTCTGTAATATAACAGTGTCTGTAATATAACAGTGTCTGTAATATAACAGTGTCTGTAATATAACAGGTCTGTAATATAACAGTGTCTGTAATATAACAGGTCTGTAATATAACAGGTCTGTAATATAACAGGTCTGTAATATATCAGGTCTGTAATATATCAGGTCTGTAATATATCAGGTCTGTAATATATCAATTCTGTAATATAACAGGTCTGTAATATAACAGGTCTGTAATATAACAGGTCTGTAATATAACAGTGTCTGTAATATAACAGGTCTGTAATATAACAGGTCTGTAATATAACAGGTCTGTAATATATCAGGTCTGTAATATATCAATTCTGTAATATAACAGGTCTGTAATATAACAGGTCTGTAATATAACAGGTCTGTAATATAACAGGTCTGTAATATAACAGGTCTGTAATATAACAGTGTCTGTAATATAACAGGTCTGTAATATAACAGGTCTGTAATATATCAGGTCTGTAATATATCAATTCTGTAATATAACAGGTCTGTAATATAACAGGTCTGTAATATAACAGGTCTGTAATATAACAGGTCTGTAATATAACAGTGTCTGTAATATATCAGGTCTGTAATATAACAGTGTCTGTAATATATCAGGTCTGTAATATAACAGGCATTCCATGATGAGACATGGGGATGTCAACAGGACCAGACCACCATTCCAGATAAGACATGGGGATGTCAACAGCCCCACCACCATTCCATGATGAGACATGGGGATGTCAACAGGCCCCGACCACCATTCCAGATGAGACATGGGGATGTCAACAGGCCCCGACCACCATTCCATGATGAGACATGGGGATGTCAACAGGCCCTGACCACCATTCCATGATGAGACATGGGGATGTCAACAGGCCCCGACCACCATTCCATGATGAGACATGGGGATGTCAACAGGACCTGACCACCATTCCATGATGAGACATGGGGATGTCAACAGGCCCTGACCACCATTCCATCATGAGACATGGGGATGTCAACAGGCCCCGACCACCATTCCATGATGAGACATGGGGATGTCAACAGGACCCGACCACCATTCCATGATGAGACATGGGGATGTCAACAGGCCCCGACCACCATTCCATGATGAGACATGGGGATGTCAACAGGACCCGACCACCATTCCATGATGAGACATGGGGATGTCAACAGGCCCCGACCACCATTCCATGATGAGACATGGGGATGTCAACAGGCCCCGACCACCATTCCAGATGAGACATGGGGATGTCAACAGGACCAGACCACCATTCCAGATAAGACATGGGGATGTCAACAGGCCCCACCACCATTCCATGATGAGACATGGGGATGTCAACAGGCCCCGACCACCATTCCAGATGAGACATGGGGATGTCAACAGGCCCCGACCACCATTCCATGATGAGACATGGGGATGTCAACAGGCCCTGACCACCATTCCATGATGAGACATGGGGATGTCAACAGGCCCCGACCACCATTCCATGATGAGACATGGGGATGTCAACAGGACCCGACCACCATTCCATGATGAGACATGGGGATGTCAACAGGCCCTGACCACCATTCCATGATGAGACATGGGGATGTCAACAGGCCCCGACCACCATTCCATGATGAGACATGGGGATGTCAACAGGCCCCGACAACCATTCCATGATGAGACATGGGGATGTCAACAGGCCCCGACCACCATTCCAGATGAGACATGGGGATGTCAACAGGACCTGACCACCATTCCAGATAAGACATGGGGATGTCAACAGGCCCCACCACCATTCCATGATGAGACATGGGAATGTCAACAGGCCCCGACCACCATTCCAGATGAGACATGGGGATGTCAACAGGCCCCGACCACCATTCCATGATGAGACATGGGGATGTCAACAGGCCCCGACCACCATTCCATGATGAGACATGGGGATGTCAACAGGACCTGACCACCATTCCATGATGAGACATGGGTATGTCAACAGGCCCCGACCACCATTCCAGATGAGACATGGGGATGTCAACAGGCCCCGACCACCATTCCATGATGAGACATGGGTATGTCAACAGGCCCTGACCACCATTCCATGATGAGACATGGGGATGTCAACAGGCCCCGACCACCATTCCATGATGAGACATGGGGATGTAAACAGGCCCCGACCACCATTCCAGATGAGACATGGGGATGTCAACAGGACCTGACCACCATTCCAGATAAGACATGGGGATGTCAACAGGCCCCACCACCATTCCATGATGAGACATGGGGATGTCAACAGGCCCCGACCGCCATTCCAGATGAGACATGGGGATGTCAACAGGCCCCGACCACCATTCCATGATGAGACATGGGGATGTCAACAGGCCCCGACCGCCATTCCAGATGAGACATGGGGATGTCAACAGGCCCTGACCACCATTCCATGATGATACATGGGGAATTCAACAGGCCCTGACCACCATTCCATGATGAGACATGGGATGTAAACAGGCCCCGACCACCATTCCACGATGAGACATGGGGATGTCAACAGGCCCCGACCACCATTCCATGATGAGACATGGGGATGTCAACAGGCCCTGACCACCATTCCAGATGAGACATGGGGATGTCAAAAGCCCCTGACCACCATTCCATGATGAGACATGTGGATGTCAACAGGTCCCGACCACCATTCCATGATGAGACATGGGGATGTCAATAGGCCCCGACCACCATTCCATGATGAGACATGGGGATGTCAACAGGCCCCGACCACCATTCCATGATGAGACATGGGGATGTCAACAGGTCCCGACCACCATTCCATGATGAGACATGGGGATGTCAACAGGCCCCGACCACCATTCCATGATGAGACATGGGGATGTCAACAGGCCCCGACCACCATTCCAGATGAGACATGGGGATGTCAACAGGACCAGACCACCATTCCAGATAAGACATGGGATGTCAACAGGCCCCACCACCATTCCATGATGAGACATGGGGATGTCAACAGGCCCCGACCACCATTCCAGATGAGACATGGGGATGTCAACAGGCCCCGACCACCATTCCATGATGAGACATGGGGATGTCAACAGGCCCTGACCACCATTCCATGATGAGACATGGGGATGTCAACAGGCCCCGACCACCATTCCATGATGAGACATGGGGATGTCAACAGGACCCGACCACCATTCCATGATGAGACATGGGGATGTCAACAGGCCCTGACCACCATTCCATGATGAGACATGGGGATGTCAACAGGCCCCGACCACCATTCCATGATGAGACATGGGGATGTCAACAGGCCCCGACAACCATTCCATGATGAGACATGGGGATGTCAACAGGCCCCGACCACCATTCCAGATGAGACATGGGGATGTCAACAGGACCTGACCACCATTCCAGATAAGACATGGGGATGTCAACAGGCCCCACCACCATTCCATGATGAGACATGGGGATGTCAACAGGCCCCGACCACCATTCCAGATGAGACATGGGGATGTCAACAGGCCCCGACCACCATTCCATGATGAGACATGGGGATGTCAACAGGCCCCGACCACCATTCCATGATGAGACATGGGGATGTCAACAGGACCTGACCACCATTCCATGATGAGACATGGGTATGTCAACAGGCCCCGACCACCATTCCAGATGAAACATGGGGATGTCAACAGGCCCCGACCACCATTCCATGATGAGACATGGGTATGTCAACAGGCCCTGACCACCATTCCATGATGAGACATGGGGATTTCAACAGGCCCCGACCACCATTCCATGATGAGACATGGGGATGTAAACAGGCCCCGACCACCATTCCAGATGAGACATGGGGATGTCAACAGGACCTGACCACCATTCCAGATAAGACATGGGGATGTCAACAGGCCCCACCACCATTCCATGATGAGACATGGGGATGTCAACAGGCCCCGACCGCCATTCCAGATGAGACATGGGGATGTCAACAGGCCCCGACCACCATTACATGATGAGACATGGGGATGTCAACAGGCCCCGACCACCATTCCAGATGAGACATGGGGATGTCAACAGGCCCTGACCACCATTCCATGATGATACATGGGGAATTCAACAGGCCCTGACCACCATTCCATGATGAGACATGGGATGTAAACAGGCCCCGACCACCATTCCACGATGAGACATGGGGATGTCAACAGGCCCCGACCACCATTCCATGATGAGACATGGGGATGTCAACAGGCCCTGACCACCATTCCAGATGAGACATGGGGATGTCAAAAGCCTCTGACCACCATTCCATGATGAGACATGTGGATGTCAACAGGTCCCGACCACCATTCCATGATGAGACATGGGGGTGTCAATAGGCCCCGACCACCATTCCATGATGAGACATGGGGATGTCAACAGGCCCCGACCACCATTCCATGATGAGACATGTGGATGTCAACAGGTCCAGACCACCATTCCATGATGAGACATGGGGATGTCAATAGGCCCCGACCACCATTCCATGATGAGACATGGGGATGTCAATAGGCCCCGATCACCATTCCATGATGAGACATGGGGATGTCAATAGGCCCCGACCACCATTCCATGATGAGACATGGGGATGTCAACAGGCCCCGACCACCATTCCATGATGAGACATGGGGATGTCAACAGGCCCCGACCACCATTCCATGATGAGACATGGGGATGTCAACAGGACCCGACCACCATTCCAGATAAGACATGGGGATGTCAACAGGCCCCACCACCATTCCATGATGAGACATGGGGATGTCAACAGGCCCCGACCACCATTCCAGATGAGACATGGGGATGTCAACAGGCCCCGACCACCATTCCATGATGAGACATGGGGATGTCAACAGGCCCTGACCACCATTCCATCATGAGACATGGGGATGTCAACAGGCCCCGACCACCATTCCAGATGAGACATGGGGATGTCAACAGGCCCCGACCACCATTCCATGATGAGACATGGGGATGTCAACAGGCCCTGACCACCATTCCATCATGAGACATGGGGATGTCAACAGGCCCCGACCACCATTCCATGATGAGACATGGGGATGTCAACAGGCCCTGACCACCATTCCATGATGAGACATGGGGATGTCAACAGGCCCTGACCACCATTCCATGATGAGACATGGGGATGTCAAAAGGCCCCGACCACCATTCCATGATGAGACATGGGGATGTCAACAGGCCCCGACCACCATTCCATGATGAGACATGGGGATGTCAACAGGCCCCGACCACCATTCCAGATGAGACATGGGGATGTCAACAGGACCTGACCACCATTCCAGATAAGACATGGGGATGTCAACAGGCCCCACCACCATTCCATGATAAGACATGGGGATGTCAACAGGCCCCGACCACCATTCCAGATGAGACATGGGGATGTCAACAGGCCCCGACCACCATTCCATGATGAGACATGGGGATGTCAACAGGCCCCGACCACCATTCCATGATGAGACATGGGGATTTCAACAGGCCCCGACCACCATTCCATGATGAGACATGGGGATGTAAACAGGCCCCGACCACCATTCCAGATGAGACATGGGGATGTCAACAGGACCTGACCACCATTCCAGATAAGACATGGGGATGTCAACAGGCCCCACCACCATTCCATGATGAGACATGGGGATGTCAACAGAGCCCGACCACCATTCCAGATGAGACATGGGGATGTCAACAGGCCCCGACCACCATTCCATGATGAGACATGGGGATGTCAACAGACCCCCACCACCATTCCATGATGAGACATGGGGATGTCAACAGGCCCCGACCACCATTCCATGATGAGACAAGGGGATGTCAACAGGCCCCGACCACCATTCCATGATGAGACATGGGGATGTCAACAGGACCTGACCACCATTCCAGATGAGACATGGGGATGTCAACAGGCCCCGACCACCATTCCAGATGAGACATGGGGATGTCAACAGGCCCCGACCACCATTCCATGATGAGACATGGGGATGTAAACAGGCCCCGACCACCATTCCACGATGAGACATGGGGATGTCAACAGGCCCCGACCACCATTCCATGATGAGACATGGGGATGTCAACAGGCCCTGACCATCATTCCAGATGAGACATGGGGATGTCAAAAGCCCCTGACCACCATTCCATGATGAGACATGGGGATGTCAACAGGCCCTGACCACCATTCCATGATGAGACATGGGGATTTCAACAGGCCCTGACCACCATTCCATGATGAGACATGGGGATGTCAACAGGCCCCGACCACCATTCCAGATGAGACATGGGGATGTCAACAGGCCCTGACCACCATTCCATGATGAGACATGGGGATGTCAACAGGCCCCGACCACCATTCCATGATGAGACATTTGGATGTCAACAGGTCCCGACCACCGTTCCATGATGAGACATGGGGATGTCAACAGGCCCCGACCACCATTCCAGATGAGACATGGGGATGTCAACAGGACCAGACCACCATTCCAGATGAGACATGGGGATGTCAACAGGCCCCACCACCATTCCATGATGAGACATGGGGATGTCAACAGGCCCCGACCACCATTCCAGATGAGACATGGGGATGTCAACAGGCCCCGACCACCATTCCATGATGAGACATGGGGATGTCAACAGGCCCCGACCACCATTCCATGATGAGACATGGGGATGTCAACAGGCCCCGACCACCATTCCATGATGAGACATGGGGATGTCAACAGGCCCCGACCACCATTCCAGATGAGACATGGGGATGTCAACAGGACCCGACCACCATTCCAGATGAGACATGGGGATGTCAACAGGCCCCACCACCATTCCATGATGAGACATGGGGATGTCAACAGGCCCCGACCACCATTCCAGATGAGACATGGGGATGTCAACAGGCCCCGACCACCATTCCATGATGAGACATGGGGATGTCAACAGGCCCCGACCACCATTCCATGATGAGACATGGGGATGTCAACAGGCCCCGACCACCATTCCATGATGAGACATGGGGATGTCAACAGGCCCCGACCACCATTCCATGATGAGACATGGGGATGTCAATAGGCCCCGACCACCATTCCATGATGAGACATGGGGATGTCAACAGGCCCCGACCACCATTCCATGATGAGACATGGGGATGTCAACAGGTCCCGACCACCATTCCATGATGAGACATGGGGATGTCAACAGGCCCCGACCACCATTCCATGATGAGACATGGGGATGTCAACAGGCCCCGACCACCATTCCAGATGAGACATGGGGATGTCAACAGGACCAGACCACCATTCCAGATAAGACATGGGGATGTCAACAGGCCCCGACCACCATTCCATGATGAGACATGGGGATGTCAACAGGCCCCGACCACCATTCCAGATGAGACATGGGGATGTCAACAGGCCCCGACCACCATTCCATGATGAGACATGGGGATGTCAACAGGCCCTGACCACCATTCCATCATGAGACATGGGGATGTCAACAGGCCCCGACCACCATTCCATGATGAGACATGGGGATGTCAACAGGACCTGACCACCATTCCATGATGAGACATGGGGATGTCAACAGGCCCTGACCACCATTCCATGATGAGACATGGGGATGTCAACAGGCCCCGACCACCATTCCATGATGAGACATGGGGATGTCAACAGGCCCCGACCACCATTCCATGATGAGACATGGGGATGTCAACAGGACCTGACCACCATTCCATGATGAGACATGGGGATGTCAACAGACCCCGACCACCATTCCAGATGAAACATGGGGATGTCAACAGGCCCTGACCACCATTCCATGATGAGACAAGGGGATGTCAACAGGCCCCGACCACCATTCCATGATGAGACATGGGGATGTCAACAGGTCCCAACCACCATTCCATGATGAGACATGGGGATGTCAACAGGCCCCGACCACCATTCCATGATGAGACATGGGGATGTCAACAGGCCCCGACCACCATTCCAGATGAGACATGGGGATGTCAACAGGACCAGACCACCATTCCAGATGAGACATGGGGATGTCAACAGGCCCCGACCACCATTCCATGATGAGACATGGGGATGTCAACAGGCCCCGACCACCATTCCAGATGAGACATGGGGATGTCAACAGGCCCCGACCACCATTCCATGATGAGACATGGGGATGTCAACAGGCCCTGACCACCATTCCATCATGAGACATGGGGATGTCAACAGGCCCCGACCACCATTCCATGATGAGACATGGGGATGTCAACAGGACCTGACCACCATTCCATGATGAGACATGGGGATGTCAACAGGCCCTGACCACCATTCCATGATGAGACATGGGGATGTCAACAGGCCCCGACCACCATTCCATGATGAGACATGGGGATGTCAACAGGCCCCGACCACCATTCCATGATGAGACATAGGGATGTAAACAGGCCCCGACCACCATTCCAGATGAGACATGGGGATGTCAACAGGACCTGACCACCATTCCAGATAAGACATGGGGATGTCAACAGGCCCCACCACCATTCCATGATGAGACATGGGGATGTCAACAGGCCCCGACCACCATTCCAGATGAGACATGGGGATGTCAACAGGCCCCGACCACCATTCCATGATGAGACATGGGGATGTCAACAGGCCCCGACCACCATTCCATGATGAGACATGGGGATGTCAACAGGACCTGACCACCATTCCATGATGAGACATGGGGATGTCAACAGACCCCGACCACCATTCCAGATGAAACATGGGGATGTCAACAGGCCCTGACCACCATTCCATGATGAGACATGGGTATGTCAACAGGCCCCGACCACCATTCCATGATGAGACATGGGGATTTCAACAGGCCCCGACCACCATTCCATGATGAGACATGGGGATGTCAACAGGCCCCGACCACCATTCCATGATGAGACATGGGGATGTCAACAGGCCCCGACCACCATTCCAGATGAGACATGGGGATGTCAACAGGACCTGACCACCATTCCAGATAAGACATGGGGATGGCAACAGGCCTCGACCACCATTCCACGATGAGACATGGGGATGTCAACAGGCCCCGACCACCATTCCATGATGAGACATGGGGATGTAAACAGGCCCCGACCACCATTCCAGATGAGACATGGGGATGTCAACAGGACCTGACCACCATTCCAGATAAGACATGGGGATGTCAACAGGCCCCGACCACCATTCCAGATGAGACATGGGGATGTCAACAGGCCCCGACCACCATTCCATGATGAGACATGGGTATGTCAACAGGCCCTGACCACCATTCCATGATGAGACATGGGGATTTCAACAGGCCCTGACCACCATTCCATGATGAGACATGGGGATGTAAACAGGCCCCGACCACCATTCCACGATGAGACATGGGGATGTCAACAGGCCCCGACCACCATTCCATGATGAGACATGGGGATGTCAACAGGCCCTGACCACCATTCCATGATGAGACATGGGGATTTCAACAGGCCCCGACCACCATTCCATGATGAGACATGGGGATGTAAACAGGCCCCGACCACCATTCCAGATGAGACATGGGGATGTCAACAGGACCTGACCACCATTCCAGATAAGACATGGGGATGTCAACAGGCCCCGACCACCATTCCATGATGAGACATGGGGATGTCAACAGAGCCCGACCACCATTCCAGATGAGACATGGGGATGTCAACAGGCCCCGACCACCATTCCATGATGAGACATGGGGATGTCAATAGGCCCCGACCACCATTCCATGATGAGACATGGGGATGTCAACAGGCCCCGACCACCATTCCATGATGAGACATGGGGATGTCAACAGGCCCCGACCACCATTCCATGATGAGACATGGGGATG
The DNA here is from genome assembly GCF_016432855.1 of Salvelinus namaycush. NCBI lineage: Eukaryota > Metazoa > Chordata > Actinopteri > Salmoniformes > Salmonidae > Salvelinus > Salvelinus namaycush. The sequence continues at coordinate 10,608,290 of NC_052329.1, read as the reverse complement.
TCAACAGGCCCCGACCACCATTCCAGATGAGACATGGGGATGTCAACAGGACCCGACCACCATTCCAGATGAGACATGGGGATGTCAACAGGCCCCACCACCATTCCATGATGAGACATGGGGATGTCAACAGGCCCCGACCACCATTCCAGATGAGACATGGGGATGTCAACAGGCTCCGACCACCATTCAATGATGAGACATGGGGATGTCAACAGGCCCCGACCACCATTCCATGATGAGACATGGGGATGTCAACAGGCCCCGACCACCATTCCAGATGAGACATGGGGATGTCAACAGGACCAGACCAACATTCCAGATGAGACATGGGGATGTCAACAGGCCCCACCACCATTCCATGATGAGACATGGGGATGTCAACAGGCCCCGACCACCATTCCAGATGAGACATGGGGATGTCAACAGGCCCCGACCATCATTCCATGATGACACATGGGGATGTCAACAGGACCTGACCACCATTCCATGATGAGACATGGGGATGTCAACAGGCCCTGACCACCATTCCAGATGAGACATGGGGATGTCAAAAGCCCCTGACCACCATTCCATGATGAGACATGTGGATGTCAACAGGTCCCGACCACCATTCCATGATGAGACATGGGGATGTCAATAGGCCCCGACCACCATTCCATGATGAGACATGGGGATGTCAATAGGCCCCGACCACCATTCCATGATGAGACATGGGGATGTCAACAGGCCCCGACCACCATTCCATGATGAGACATGGGGATGTCAACAGGCCCCGACCACCATTCCATGATGAGACATGGGAATGTCAACAGGCCTCGACCACCATTCCAGATGAGACATGGGGATGTCAACAGGAACTGACCACCATTCCATGATGAGACATGGGTATGTCAACAGGCCCCGACCACCATTCCAGATGAGACATGGGGATGTCAACAGGCCCTGACCACCATTCCATCATGAGACATGGGGATGTCAACAGGCCCCGACCACCATTCCATGATGAGACATGGGGATGTCAATAGGCCCCGACCACCATTCCATGATGAGACATGGGGATGTCAACAGGCCCCGACCACCATTCCATGATGAGACATGGGGATGTCAACAGGTCCCAACCACCATTCCATGATGAGACATGGGGATGTCAACAGGCCCCGACCACCATTCCATGATGAGACATGGGGATGTCAACAGGCCCCGAACACCATTCCAGATGAGACATGGGGATGTCAACAGGACCAGACCACCATTCCAGATAAGACATGGGGATGTCAACAGGCCCCACCACCATTCCATGATGAGACATGGGGATGTCAACAGGCCCCGACCACCATTCCAGATGAGACATGGGGATGTCAACAGGACCCGACCACCATTCCAGATAAGACATGGGGATGTCAACAGGCCCCACCACCATTCCATGATGAGACATGGGGATGTCAACAGGCCCCGACCACCATTCCAGATGAGACATGGGGATGTCAACAGGCCCCGACCACCATTCCATGATGAGACATGGGGATGTCAACAGGCCCCGACCACCATTCCATGATGAGACATGGGGATGTCAACAGGACCTGACCACCATTCCATGATGAGACATGGGGATGTCAACAGACCCCGACCACCATTCCAGATGAAACATGGGGATGTCAACAGGCCCTGACCACCATTCCATGATGAGACAAGGGGATGTCAACAGGCCCCGGCCACCATTCCATGATGAGACATGGGGATGTCAACAGGTCCCGACCACCATTCCATGATGAGACATGGGGATGTCAACAGGCCCCGACCACCATTCCATGATGAGACATGGGGATGTCAACAGGCCCCGACCACCATTCCAGATGAGACATGGGGATGTCAACAGGACCTGACCACCATTCCAGATAAGGCATGGGGATGGCAACAGGCCCCGACCACCATTCCATGATGAGACATGGGGATGTCAACAGGCCCCGACCACCATTCCATGATGAGACATGGGGATGTCAACAGGCCCCGACCACCATTCCAGATGAGACATGGGGATTTCAACAGGCCCTGACCACCATTCCACGATGAGACATGGGGATGTCAACAGGCCCCGACCACCATTCCACGATGAGACATGGGGATGTCAACAGGCCCTGACCACCATTCCAGATGAGACATGGGGATGTCAACAGGCCCTGACCACCATTCCATGATGAGACATGGGGATGTCAACAGGCCCTGACCACCATTCCATGATGAGACATGGGGATTTCAACAGGCCCTGACCACCATTCCATGATGAGACATGGGGATGTCAACAGGCCCCGACCACCATTCCAGATGAGACATGGGGATGTCAACAGGCCCTGACCACCATACCATGATGAGACATGGGGATGTCAACAGGCCCCGACCACCATTCCATGATGAGACATGTGGATGTCAACAGGTCCCGACCACCATTCCATGATGAGACATGGGGATGTCAATAGGCCCCGACCACCATTCCATGATGAGACATGGGGATGTCAACAGGCCCCGACCACCATTCCATGATGAGACATGGGGATGTCAACAGGCCCCGACCACCATTCCATGATGAGAAATGGGGATGTCAACAGGCCCCGACCACCATTCCAGATGAGACATGGGGATGTCAACAGGACCAGACCACCATTCCAGATGAGACATGGGGATGTCAACAGGCCCCACCACCATTCCATGATGAGACATGGGGATGTCAACAGGCCCCGACCACCATTCCAGATGAGACATGGGGATGTCAACAGGCCCCGACCACCATTCCATGATGAGACATGGGGATTTCAACAGGCCCTGACCACCATTCCATGATGAGACATGGGGATGTCAACAGGCCCTGACCACCATTCCATGATGAGACATGGGGATGTCAACAGGCCCCGACCACCATTCCATCATGAGACATGGGGATGTCAACAGTCCCCGACCACCATTCCATGATGAGACATGGGGATGTCAATAGGCCCCGACCACCATTCCATGATGAGACATGGGGATGTCAACAGGCCCCGACCACCATTCCATGATGAGACATGGGGATGTCAACAGGAACTGACCACCATTCCATGATGAGACATGGGTATGTCAACAGGCCCCGACCACCATTCCAGATGAGACATGAGGATTTCAACAGGCCCCGACCACCATTCCATGATGAGACATGGGGATTTCAACAGGCCCCGACCACCATTCCACGATGAGACATGGGGATGTCAACAGGCCCCGACCACCATTCCATGATGAGACATGGGGATGTCAACAGGCCCCGACCACCATTCCATGATGAGACATGGGGATGTCAACAGGCCCCGACCACCATTCCAGATGAGACATGGGGATGTCAACAGGACCTGACCACCATTCCAGATAAGACATGGGGATGTCAACAGGCCCCACCACCATTCCATGATGAGACATGGGGATGTCAACAGGCTCCGACCACCATTCCAGATGAGACATGGGGATGTCAACAGGCCCCGACCACCATTCCATGATGAGACATGGGGATGTCAACAGGCCCCGACCACCATTCCATGATGAGACATGGGGATGTCAACAGGACCTGACCACCATTCCATGATGAGACATTGGGATGTCAACAGGCCCCGACCACCATTCCATGATGAGACATGGGGATGTCAACAGGCCCTGACCACCATTCCATCATGAGACATGGGGATGTCAACAGGCCCCGACCACCATTCCATGATGAGACATGGGGATGTCAACAGGCCCCGACCACCATTCCAGATGGGACATGGGGATGTCAACAGGCCCCGACCACCATTCCATGATGAGACATGGGGATGTCAACAGGACCTGACCACCATTCCAGATAAGACATGGGGATGTCAACAGGCCCCACCACCATTCCATGATGAGACATGGGGATGTCAACAGGCCCCGACCACCATTCCAGATGAGACATGGGGATGTCAACAGGCCCCGACCACCATTCCATGATGAGACATGGGGATGTCAACAGGCCCCGACCACCATTCCATGATGAGACATGGGGATGTCAACAGGCCCCGACCACCATTCCAGATGAGACATGGGGATGTCAACAGGCCCCGACCACCATTCCACGATGAGACATGGGGATGTCAACAGGCCCCGACCACCATTCCATGATGAGACATGGGGATGTCAACAGGCCCTGACCACCATTCCAGATGAGACATGGGGATGTCAACAGGCCCCGACCACCATTCCATGATGAGACATGGGGATGTCAACAGGCCCCGACCACCATTCCATGATTAGACATGGGGATGTCAACAGGCCCCGACCACCATTCCATGATGAGACATGGGGATGTCAACAGGCCCCGACCACCATTCCATGATGAGACATGGGGATGTCAACAGGCCCCGACCACCATTCCACGATGAGACATGGGGATGTCAACAGGCCCCGACCACCATTCCACGATGAGACATGGGGATGTCAACAGGCCCCGACCACCATTCCATGATGAGACATGGGGATGTCAACAGGCCCTGACCACCATTCCAGATGAGACATGGGGATGTCAACAGGCCCCGACCACCATTCCATGATGAGACATGGGGATGTCAACAGGCCCCGACCACCATTCCATCATGAGACATGGGGATGTCAACAGGCCCCGACCACCATTCCATGATTAGACATGGGGATGTCAACAGGCCCCGACCACCATTCCATGATGAGACATGGGGATGTCAACAGGCCCCGACCACCATTCCATGATGAGACATGGGGATGTCAACAGGCCCCGACCACCATTCCACGATGAGACATGGGGATGTCAACAGGCCCCGACCACCATTCCACGATGAGACATGGGGATGTCAACAGGCCCCGACCACCATTCCACGATGAGACATGGGGATGTCAACAGGCCCCGACCACCATTCCATGCATTATAAAGGGGTCATTGGTGTGTAGTGTGAATAAGTAAAAACAATATGAGGTAGAATTTCCAGTTTAGTGTGTGTGGTTTGATATTGCTACTGTTACCCCTACAAGCTCATTGGGGGAATAGGTCTGGGATGCTATTGTTACCCCTACAAGCTCGTTGGGGGATTAGGCCTGGGATGCTGTTGTTCCCCTACAAGCTCGTTGGGGGAATAGGTCTGGGATGCTGTTGTTCCCCCTACAGGCTCGTTGGGGCATTAAGCCTGGGATGCTGTTGTTCCCCCTACAGGCTCGTTAGGGGATTAAGCCTGGGATGCTGTTGTTCCCCCTACAGGCTCGTTGGGGGATTAAGCCTGGGATGCTGTTGTTCCCCCTGCAGGCTCGTTGGGGGATTAAGCCTGGGATGCTGTTGTTCCCCTTACAGGCTCGTTGGGGGATTAAGCCTGGGATGCTGTTGTTCCCCCTACAGGCTCGTTGGGGGATTAAGACTGGGATGCTGTTGTTCCCCCTACAGGCTCGTTGGGGGATTAAGCCTGGGATGCTGTTGTTCCCCCTACAGGCTCGTTGGGGGATTAAGCCTGGGATGCTGTTGTTCCCCCTACAGGCTTGTTGGAGGATTAAGCCTGGGATGCTGTTGTTCCCCCTACAGGCTCGTTGGGGGATTAAGCCTGGGATGCTGTTGTTCCCCCTACAGGCTTGTTGGGGGATTAAGCCTGGGATGCTGTTGTCCCCTTACAGGCTCGTTGGGGGATTAAGCCTGGGATGCTGTTGTCCCCTTACAGGCTCGTTGGGGGATTAAGCCTGGGATGCTGTTGTCCCCTTACAGGCTCGTTGGGGGATTAAGCCTGGGATGCTGTTGTCCCCCTACAGGCTCGTTGGGGGATTAAGCCTGGGATGCTGTTGTTCCCTCTACAGGCTTGTTGGAGGATTAAGCCTGGGATGCTGTTGTCCCCTTACAGGCTCGTTGGGGGATTAAGCCTGGGATGCTGTTGTTCCCCCTACAGGCTTGTTGGAGGATTAAGCCTGGGATGCTGTTGTTCCCCCTACAGGCTTGTTGGAGGATTAAGCCTGGGATGCTGTTGTCCCCTTACAGGCTCGTTGGGGGATTAAGCCTGGGATGCTGTTGTCCCCTTACAGGCTCGTTGGGGGATTAAGCCTGGGATGCTGTTGTTCCCCTTACAGGCTCGTTGGGGGATTAAGCCTGGGATGCTGTTGTTCCCTCTACAGGCTTGTTGGAGGATTAAGCCTGGGATGCTGTTGTCCCTTTACAGGCTCGTTGGGGGATTAAGCCTGGGATGCTGTTGTCCCCTTACAGGCTCGTTGGGGGATTAAGCCTGGGATGCTGTTGTTCCCTCTACAGGCTTGTTGGAGGATTAAGCCTGGGATGCTGTTGTCCCCTTACAGGCTCGTTGGGGGATTAAGCCTGGGATGCTGTTGTCCCCTTACAGGCTCGTTGGGGGATTAAGCCTGGGATGCTGTTGTTCCCCTTACAGGCTCGTTGGGGGATTAAGCCTGGGATGCTGTTGTTCCCCTTACAGGCTCGTTGGGGGATTAAGACTGGGATGCTGTTGTTCCCCCTACAGGCTCTCCCGACATCCTCAGACATGGATGGATGTTGAAAACTGACTTGTATCATGGGTAACCTGGCTGTAAAATCTGTTAGGTGTAAAATCAGATTTTACGACTTTGTGGCTGTGCCAGCTAGTGACCACTCTGCAGAGCTGCCCCCAGGGCAAGATTCATGACAAAAAATCAGAGGTGTGGACTAGGGTTGACTAGCGGGAACTCAGTTGCCGAGATTTACCTGAATTTTGCACCCAAATCCACTCCCTTTTCCTGGGATAAATAACTGCAAGAAACAGGTCAATTATAGTAAATTATTTATATGAACAGCATGGTGTGAAATGGAACTGTTAAATGATGTACGATGTCTAAATCTGGTTTCTCTACGGTCTCTGAATGATGAATCAACACTCAGGGTTGGGACAGAGCCATCTCAGTATGGAGTGCAGTACACAATGCATGTCGACCTATTATCTCATGGTAACTTTTTGTCTTGTGACAGGTAGGCCTACATTTGCTGCAGCATAGCCTATGCTATAGTAATATAAGACCCAATGTGTGTCAAATTTACCCATCTCCATCTGGCTTTTGGGGGTCACCTTGTTTTTTAAAACAGACTATCACTTGAATATTGTTCCTTTACATATACAGTTGACGTCGGAAGTTTACATACACTTAGGTTGGAGTCATTAAAACTTGTTTTTCAACCACTCCACACATTTCTTGTTAACAAACTATAGTTTTGGTATAGCAAGTTGGTTAGGACATCTACTTTGTGCATGACACAAGTCATTTTTCCAACAATTGTTTACAGACAGATTATTTCACTTATAATTCACTGTATCACAATTCCAGTGGGTCAGAAGTTTACATACACTAAGTTGACAGTGCCTTTAAACAGCTTGGAAAATTCCAGAAATTGATGTCATGGCTTTAGAAGCTTCTGATAGGCTAATTGACATCATTTGAGTCAATTGGAGGTGTACCTATGGATGTATTTCAAGGCCTACCTTCAAACTCAGTGCCTCTTTGCTTGACATCATGGAAAAATCTAAAGAAATCAGCCAAGACCTCAGAAAATAAAATTGTAGACCTCCACAAGTCTGGTTCATCCTTGGGAGCAATTTCCAAACGCCTGAAGGTACCACATTCATCTGTACAAATAATTGTACGCAAGTATAAACACCATGGGACCACGCAGCCGTCACACCGCTCAGGAAGGAGACGCGTTTTGTCTCCTAGAGATTAATGTACTTTGGTGCAAAAAGTGCAAATCAATCCCAGAACAACAGCAAAGGACCTTGTGAAGATGCTTGAGGAAACAGGTACAAAATTATCTATATCCACAGTTAAACGAGTCCTATATCGACATAACCTGAATGGCCACTCAGCAAGGAAGAAGCCACTGCTCCAAAACTGCCATAAAAAAGCCAGACAACAGTTTGCAACTGCAAATGGGGACAAAGATCGTACTTTTTGGTGAAATTTCCTCTGATCTGATGAAACAAAAATAGAACTGTTAAGCCATAATAAGCATTGTTATGTTGGAGGAAAAAGGGGGAGGCTTGCAAGCCAAAGAACACCATCCCAACCGTGATGCACGGGGGTGGCAGCATCAGGTTGTGGGGGTACTTTGCTGTAGGCGGAACTGGTGCTCTTCTCAAAAAATATGGCTTCATGAGGAAGGAAAGTTATGTGGATAAATTGATGCATCATCACAAGACATCAGTCAGGAAGTGAAAGCTTGGTCGCAAATGGGTCTTCCAAATGAACAATGACCACAAGCATACTTCCAAAGTTGTGGCAAAATGGCTTAAGGACAACAAAGTCAAGGTATTGGAGTGGCCATCACAAAGCCCTGACCTCAATCCTATAGAAAATTTGTGGGCAGAACTGAAAAAGCGTGTATGAGCAAGGAGGCCTACAAACCTGACTCAGTTACACCAGCTCTGTCAGGAGGAATGGGCCAAAAGTCTCCCAACTTATTGTGGGAAGTTTGTGGAAGGCTACCCGAAATGATTGACTGAAGTTAAACAATTTAAAGGCAATGCTACCAAATGCTAATTGAGTGTATGTAAACTTCTGACCCACTGGGAATGTGATGAAAGAAATAAAAGCTGAAATAAATCCTTCTCTACTATTATTCTGACACTTCACATAAAGTGGTGATCCTAACTGACCTAAGACAGGGAATGTTTACTAGGATTAAATGTCAGGGATTGTGAAGAACTTTGTTCAAATGTATTTGGCTAAGGTGTATGTAAACTTCCGACTTCAACTGTAAGTGCAAGCACGAGCACTCTCTCGAAGTCTTTCTCTCTCTCCATCAACTCCATACAAATTGCATCCAAAATAGATAACTCTGTTCTAGATTGATACACAGCCCTATATATATAGATGTCCTAGCCTAACTCTTTCAGGTAATACATTCAATGCAGTATTAGCCTCATATTTAGATAAACAATGTTGGGTTATGCATAATAAGCTTCTAACTTATAGCCTTTGTCTCATTCGCAATACTCAATCACCTGTGCTCCGCTGGCCTCTCCTTAAAAAACACTCCTTAGCTCTTGGAGTCCCATGCAGGGAAAACTAGGCTAGAATAGCTTGCTGGACATATTTTTTTATTAGCATTTCTATTATACCAATAGACAATTTGAAGATGGACACAATATATTTTTTGCTGAATGATAAATGCAGCAAATTCCATCTCCAGCTAGCTCCTCTGAATAACAGTGTTCTAATGAGAGAGCACATTTTGTATTCCAGGCGAAATCGAGCCTCATTAGCTCATTGTTATGGATGTATCCAACTATTTCGTCATCATGAAGTGCTTTGAGAGACTAGTCAAGGACCATATCACCTCCACCCTACCTGACACCCTAGACCCACTCCAATTTGCTTACCGCCCCAATAGGTCCACAGACGACGCAATCGCAATCACACTGCACACTGCCCTAACCCATCTGGACAAGAGGAATACCTATGTAAGAATGCTGTTCATCGACTACAGCTCAGCATTTAACACCAAAGTACCCTCCGAACTCATCATTAAACTGGAGACCTTGGGTCTCGACCCCGCCCTGTGAAATTGGGTCCTGGACTTCCTGACGGGCCGCCCCCAGGTGGTGAGGGTAGGTTACAACATCTCCACCCCGCTGATCCTCAACACTGGGGCCCCAAAAGGGTGCGTTCTCAGCCCTCTCTTGTACTCCCTGTTCACCCATGACTACGTGGCCATGCACGCCTCCAACTCAATCATCAAGTTTACAGACGACACTACAGTGGTAGGCTTGATTACCAACAACGACGAGACGGCCAACAGGGAGGAGGTGAGGGCCCTCGGAGTGTGGTGTCAGGAAAATAACCTCACACTCAATGTCAACAAAACAAAGGAGATGATCGTGGACTTCAGGAAACAGCAGAGGGAGCAGCCCCCTATCCACATCGACGGGACAGTAGTGTAGAAGGTGGAAAGTTTTAAGTTCCTCGGCGTACACATCACGGACAAACTGAAATGGTCCACCCACACAGACAGTGTGGTGAAGAAGGCGCAGCACCGCCTCTTCAACCTCAGGAGGCTGAAGAAATTCGGTTTGTCACCAAAAACACTCACAAACTTTTACAGATGCACAATCGAGAGCATCCTGTCGGGCTGTTCACCGCCTGGTACGACAACTGCTCCGCCCACAACCGTAAGGCTCTCCAGAGGGTAGTGAGGTCTGCACAACGCATCACCGGGGGCAAACTACCTGCCCTCCAGGACACCTACACCACCCGATGTCACAGGAAGGCCAAAAAGATCAATGACAACAACCACCCGAGTCACTGCCTGTTCACCCCGCTATCATCCAGAAGGCGAGGTCAGTACAGGTGCATCAAAGTGGGGACCAAGAGACTGAAAAACAGCTTCTATCTCAAGGCCATCAGACTGTTAAACAGCCATCACTAACATTGAGTGACTGCTGCCAACACACTGACTCATCTCTAGCCACTTTAATGATGAAAAAATGTATGTAATAAATGTATCACTAGCCAATTTAAACAATGCCACTTCATATAATGTTTACCTACCTTACATTACTCATCTCATATGTATATACTGCACTCTATACCATCTACTGCATCTTGCCTATGCCATTCGGCCATGGCTCATTCAAATATTTTTATATTGTTACGTGCCTCCTAATGGAGGGAGGTGCAGGAATCAGGAGCAGGAGAGCAAGGAAGTCCCAGTGGCAAAATAGTTTATTAGGCAGTCCCAACTCAACTACAACATGAGACTGAAACATGCCCAAAAGAGGTTGCCACACACACAGGGAAATAAACGCTACACACGGGGGAGAAACCTCTACTCCTAAACTCATACCAAACGGCACAACTGCTGTGAGAAAAGAAACGGGGTGCAGACACGCACCCCTAATAATGTAACCACAGAAAACAATACCGCACAAAGACTAGCAGGCAGCGGAGGTAAATATACCCACCGAATTCAACTAATAAGACACAGACGAGGAGCTTGATTCTCCTTTCCAAAAAATATTGACGGTCTTATTCTGGTGACATGATAATTGATGCTTGGCTGCCGTTTGACAAATAAAAATGATCTTGCTCTTTTGTCCATAATAATAATCTCATCATGTAGGCTGTATGTGCGCTCTAGCCAACAGCGCACAGATTGGTATAGCACACTCACTATATAACAAAACATTTTTGTGAGAAAATCATCTGTGGAGTTGAAAATGCCATGGAAACCCATTTAACTTGGATTTATTTTGTTGGTAGATGGGAATTTAACCTCAAAAGGTATTGTATGTGCACTATGCCATCATGCACAGGCTTTTATCGCCATCAAGTCAATTTGATGGAAACATCTCTGGTGGGAAACTGTGCATATCGTTTTCATGCGGATGTATTCACATACAACTCTTTCACCAATTGGATGGAAACCTAGCTAGTGCGAGACAACCATTTTCAGGTCTTGCCATAGATTTTCAATACGTTTTAAGCCAAAACTGTAACTCGGCCATTCAGGAACATTCTCTGTTTTTTTGGTAAGCAACTCCAGTGTCAATTTGGCGTGGTATTTTAGGTTATTGTCCTGCTGAATGGTGAATTCATCTCCCAGTGTCTGGTGGAAAGCATACGGAACCAAGTTTTCCTCCAGGATTTTTCCTGTGCTTAGTTCCATTACATTTATTTTATCCTGAAAAACTCTCCAGTCCTTAACGATAACAAGCATACCCATAACATGATGCAGCCACCATTATGCTTGAAAATATGGAGAGTAGTACTTAGTGGATTTGCCCCAAACATAACACTTTGTATTCAGGACAAAAGGTTAATTGCTTTGCCACATTTTTTGCAGTATTACTTTAGTGCCTTGTTTCAAACAGGATGCATGTTTTGGAATATTGATACACCATCCAAAGTGAATGAATAACTTCACCATGCTCAAATGGATATTTAATGTCAGCTTTTTTTTACCGATCTACCAATAGGTGCCCTTCTTTGCGACACATTGGAAAACCTCCCTGCACTTTCTGGTTGAATCTGTGTTTGACAGAGGGAACTTACAGATAATTGTATGTGTGGGGTACAGAGATGAGGTAGTCATTCAAAAATCATGCTCAACACTATTATTGCACACAGAGTGAGTCCATGTGACTTATTAAGGGACTCGTTAAGCACATGTTTACTCCTGAACTTATTTTAGCCTTGACATAACAAAGGGTTTGAATACTTATTGACTCAAGACATTTCAGCATTTATTGTACATATTTCGAAAAACATAAGTCCACTTTGACATTATGGGGTAGGCCAGTGACCCCCCCCCAGAAATACAAATATTTAATCATTTTTTAAATTCATGGTTGTAACACGACAAAGTGTGGAAAAAGTAAAGGGTTTGTGGATACTTTCTAAAGGTACTGAATGTAAGTTTTAGATTTCAAGGTCGGATGTGGTAATCAGTTGATATTGTTGTAGGAACTTCTGAACTTAATAAAAGAAACTGATTCAAAACAAATGTAATCATTGGCTATAACTGGCAATAATCTTGAGTAATGTGGTTGTACTAAAGAGAATATCAGAAACAACTAGATTTGAAATAACTAAATACATAATACTCTTTGTCCAACAATAAACACTAATAACAATAACAATAAACATCTAACAAGGCGTTATCTACTGCGACACAGAGGCAGGGCCTTATATAGGCAGCCCTCCGCACCTCTCTGATTCAGAGGGGTTAAATGCCACATTTCATGACACATGACACATTTCAGTTGAAGGCATTCAGTTGTACAACTGACTAGTATCCCCCTTTTCCTTTCCCTTTATATGGCCATTTTGGATGTCAATTCAGGATATGATACTCAGTTGGTATTCTTGTAGGGACAAGTATGTCTAAACACATAAACAACAGAACTCAAACTCTGATTAAAAAATAATTTTAAGCATTTACAGCAAAGACATCCTTTTATGGAGCAGTTGACCTCTTGAATCTTTTCATCAAGGTCTGTTTTATATCTTTTGTCTTAAAACAGTATATCAGCGGATTGATCATAGGAGGGAGCAGACTATACAACATGATAATAACAATACGTAAATCATTGCTGAATATAATGCCAATATTACTGGACAGATAAATAAAACACCTGGGGAGATAATACAGGGCAATGATGATCAGCTGACCACTGCAGGTAGAAAGGGTTTTGAGGCGGCCTTTGGTGCCAACAATCTTAAGAACTGCAACAATAATAGAGCAATATGAGAATATAATAAAGACAAGAGGTCCCAGTAATACCACCATTGCTGTAACAAAGGCAGGAAAACTATAAGGGGCCCTATCAGTGCATGCAAGCTTTGTTATAGAAATATGATCACAGAAGCACTGCAAGATTGTGTTTGAGTCACAGTAAGGAAGAGGATAGGCCCTAATTACCAACATCAATGGGCAGGCTTTTGCAACAATCCATGCAGTGGCATTGAGTATATGAATAGTGGAGTTTTTGATAATCATTGGGTATCTGAGTGGGAAACAGATTGCTACATATCTGTCTAAAGCCATTATCAATAGGAGAAAGCTAGTTACGGATCCAAAATAGTGAACTAAGTACATTTGCAAAAAACAACCAAAGAAAGAAATTGCCCCTGCCTGAAACCAATACCTGGCAATAATCTTTGGTAAAGTGGTGGTGCTGAATAGCACATCAGACACAACCAGATTCAAAATGATAATATACATCGGTTTATGGAGAATGTTATGAGTTGCAAACAAGATAAGAACAGCTATATTTCCTATTAAAGTGCAACAATAAACAATCAATAATACAGCTGAGGCAAGACCGTAGAACTCTGACTGAAGTCCAGGGAAACCAACGATGACAAACTCTGTTACAAAGCTGTGATTCCCCAATGACATGATGATGGTCTAGTAGAGACAGCAACCTGTGAAAGTAATGGATTAAAATAATTATTGAATACTTTGTTTAAATCCAAATTAATATGTTATCTGTTTCATCGTGAAACATATAAATTAATCTGATTACTTAAAATGTTATGTTGTATGAAGTTGTAACACATTTTGTTTTACCCAGTTTTGTCATCTCAATTTGATTTTACTTAACTTAAGTTACTCTGCTGCCTTGCGTTTTTAAAACACAGTATATCAACTCAGGAAATCAAGTTGGGTTAACAATACTAGGTAAAAACTAAGTAAAACAATTGGTTGTATTATAACAAGTTCATACAACTTCATACATTTTCATACATTTCTCTTGTTGAGACTAAACGTTTTTACATGGGAAAGTAGTAGGACACCAATGCAATATGTATCACATTGGTTCATGTACATATCTCTTCTAATGTACCGGTATGTTTTAACATCACATTTTCTTATTGATATTACACATGATACCAAATTATTGATCACATTATATGTCCCACTGTCACGCCCTGACCTTAGAGATTATTTTTATGTCTCTATTTTGGTTGGTCAGGGCGTGAGTTGGGGTGGGCATTCTATGTTTTGTGTTCTATGTTTTCTATTTCTATGTGTTTGGCCGGGTGTGGTTCTCCATCAGAGGCAGCTGTCTATCGTTGTCTCTGATTGAGAACCATACTTAGGTAGCCGTTTCCCACCTGTGTTTTGTGGGTAGTTGTTTTGTGTTGTTGCACCTTACAGGACTGTTTCGATTTTCCTTTATTCACTTTGTTATTTTGTAGTTAGTGTTCAGTTTTTTCAATAAAGCATGAACACTTATCACGTTGCGTTTTGGTCCGATCCTTCCTGTTCATCAGACGAAGAGAATCGTAACACCCACTACATATTCATTTAAAGATATAAAGAAATGTAATGAATAATTAAAAAAATTATGAATGACTGTTATTCAGCAATCGCACAAAGAACAATCTATTTTCGCCCCATAGTGTGGCATGTCAATACAAAAGCTGCACCTCAAAGTAAGCCTTTCAACGGAGTCTTGTATCATGGACTAAAGTTATCCAATGTTGTCATCTAAAGATTAGAGAACATATTCCATCACATTCAGATTCAAAATATATTCAGAAAACACATCAAGAAGATGCATAAAGTGAGCTATTAAGACATGCCATGTAACTCCAGATCTGCATAGAAGTAAATCAGGGCTTACCAAATCTGAAGTCTGACACGGACACTTGCAGTATCCAATTTATAATAACTGTTGATACCCATGTGACATAATTATACACCTGAACTTACTCCCTAAGTAAATGATCCTCACAGGGCTTATGAGTGTTTTCTCTTGTTCTTTGTCGTTTATTTATTTAAATCATGATGTAATGATGCAAAATATCTACACAAAACACAAAGTATTCAAAGACACATGTTTTTATTTCATTAAACTTATCAACAAAAAAAGATAGGTAGTTGGCCCTCTTAATATGTTGGGAGACCATCAAGATGGCGATGACCTCTTTGCCTTTAATTTAACTTTGTCTGCTGAATGTCTCCTAGCTTGTTGTCTAAAATAGTGGTTTTACCATAACTTTAGACTACATTTGACATATTACACTTTCCTTTGAGGTTTTTGTCTTTTTACACTCCAGAAAATAGACATGAGGTATAATCTGAGCCCAGTTCTGTTTCTCACCCTGCTTCACGACGTGTGCTTTCATTTACTCCCCCCAAGGAATTATAAGCAGGGGGCTAATAACTACAGGGAGTGTTAAATAAAATCAAATAAATGTTTATTGGTCGCGTACACATCGGTATAAACACTGTAACTAAAATGCTATGTACAGCAGTAGAAATATTAAAATGATGTCACGATCGTCTTCTTGAGATAGATTGGACCAAGGCGCAGCGTGTGCAAAATACATCTTCTTTATTTAAAGAAGAGAGAAAAAACAAGAAACGAACAACTATACACAAACTGTAACGGCTGTCGTAGTCGTTCTCCTCCTCAGACGAGGAGGAGCATGGATCGGACCAAGATGCGGATTGGTAAGTATTCATGTTTTAATGGGAAAACAACAAACACTACAAAATACAACAACCAACAACCGTGACTAACCTGAAACAGTCCTGTGTGGCCCAAACACTGACACAGGAACAAACACCCACAAAACACAAGTGAAACCCTGGCTGCCTTAGTATGACTCTCAATCAGGGACAACGATTCACAGCTGTCTCTGATTGAGAATCATACCAGGCCGAACACAAAATCCCAACATAGAAAATCAAACCTAGACCAACCCACCCAACTCACGCCCTGACCAACTAAAACAAATACATAACAAAGGAAAACAGGTCAGGAACGTGACACAAACTAACAAAATAACAAACTGACGACCGTGAAGCTATACATATAAATAGTGCTGACACAAACACTACACATAGACAATTACCCACAAATGAATGATGCCCATGGCTGCCTTAAATATGGCTCCCAATCAGAGACAAATGAAAGACATCTGTCTCTGATTGAGAACCACTCAGGCAACCATAGACATACCTAGACACATTCACTCAACCATAGACATACCTAGAAACATTCACTCAACACAAACTCATACACTACACCCAACACCCCCTTTACCATATAACCACCCAAAATGACAAAACACAAACATTCCCCATGTCACACCCTGACCTAACTAAAATAATAAAGAAAACAAAGAATACTAAGGCCAGGGCGTGACAAATGAGCTATGTTGAGAATAATTGATTTAAATTCACAGTACAAAACCCCATGACAAAATGGATAGAATTGTAGGAAATTAGCTTCCAGACCAGTGTCCGGTTAATAAATATATATTTATGTGAACGGTGTGTATAGACAGTATGAACAGCATGTGAATAGAAAATGTGTGTACAGCAGTAGTTATATAGGATTAGCCATGACCTCAATACAGTATATTTTTATTTAACTTGGCAAGTCAGTTAAGAACAAATTCTTATTTACAATGACGGCCTAGGAACAGTGCATTGTTCAGGAACAGAATGACAGATATTTACCTTGTCAGCTCGGGGATTCGATATAGCAACCTTTTGGTTATTGGCCCAATGATCTAACCACTAGGCTACCTGCCGCCCCAAAGTACAGTGCCTATTGAAATTATTCAGACACCTTGACTTTTTCCACATTTTGTTACAAAGGCACTGTTCATATAAAGTGGGTAGAATGTAATGTAAACATTATCAAAGAGACCAGTGTTCAATGACTATGTACATAGGGCAGCAGTCTCTAAGGTGCAGGGTAAAGTACCTGGCAGTAGCCGGCTAGTGACAGTGTCTAAGGTTCAAGGAAGGGTACTGGGCGGAGGCCGGCTAAAATGACTGTTAAAAATGTTGATGGCATTGAGATAGAATCTGTTTATCAGTCTCTCAGTCCCAGATTTTATGCACCTGTACTGTTTCCTCATTCTACACTGAACAAAAATATGCAACAATTTCAAAGTTTTTACTGAGTTACAGTTCATATAAGGAAATCCGTCAATTGAAATAAATGCATTAGGCCCTAAACTATAGATTCCACATGACTGGGAAGAAAGATATGCATCTGTTGGTCACAGATACCAAAAAAAAAGGTAGGGGCATGGATTGGAAAACCAGTCAGCATCTGGTGTGACCACCATTTGCCTCATGCAGGATGACACATTGCATGGAGCTGATCAGGCTGCTGATTGAAGCCTGTGGAATGTTGTCCTACTCCTCTTCAATGGCTGTGTGAAGTTGCTAGGGACACGCTGTCATGCACGTTGGTCCAGATCATCCCAATGCTGAATGAGTGACAACATGTGAGTATGGAGGCCATGGAAGAACTGGGAAATTTTAAGCTTCCAGGAAGAGTGTACAGATCCTTGCGACATGGGGCCGTGCATTCTCAAATTGAAACATGAAGTGATGGCGGCGGATGAATGGCACGACAATGTGCCTCAGGATCTCTTGCAATTGTGCTTGTTGTCTGTAGCTTATGCTACCCATACCATAACCCCACCGCCAACAAGGAGCACATTGTTCACAACGTTGTCATTAGCAAACGTTGTCATCAACGTTGTCATCACTCACATGATGCCACACATGCTGTCTGCCATCTGCCCGGAACAGTTGAAACTGAGATTCATCCATGAAAAGCACACTTCTCCAGCATGCCAGTGACCATTGAAAGTTCCCATTGAAGTCGGTTACAATGCCGAACTGCAGTCAGGTCAAGACGCTGGAGAGGACTACAAGCTTGCAGATGAGCTTTCCTGAGACAGTTTCTGACAGTTTGTGCAGAAATTATTTGGCTGTGCATATCCACATTCTTCAGCTGTCCAAGTGGCTGGTCTCAGATGATCCAGCAGGTGAAGAAGCTGGATGTGGAGGTCCTGGGCTGGCGTGGTTACACGTGGTCGGTGGATGTGAGGCCGGTTGGATGTACTGACAAATTCTCTAAAACGACAATAGTGGCGGCTTATTATAGAGAAATTGACATTAAATTCTCTGGCATCAGCTCTGGTGGACATTCCTGCAGTCAGCATGCCAATTGCACACTCCCTCAAAACTTGAGACATCTGTGGCATTGAGTTGCGTGACAGAACTGCACATCTTAGAGTGACCTTTTATCATCCCCAGCACAAGGTGCACCTGTGTAATGATCATGCAGTTTAATCAGCTTCTTGCTATGCCACACCTGTCAGGTAAATGGATTATCTTGGTAAAAGAGAAATGCTCACTAACAGGAACGTAAACCAATTTGGGCACAAAATTGGAGAGAAATATGCTTTTTTTTGCGTATGAAACATTTTTGGGATGTTTAATTTCAGCTCATTAAACATGGGACCAACATTTTACATGTTGTTTTTATATTTTTGTTCAGTGCAGAAGGTAGAGGAGTGAGGCGTGTGGCTCAGTTGGTAGAGCATGGCGCTTGAAAAGCCAGGGTTGTGGGTTCATTCCCCACGGGGGGACCAGGATGAATATGTATGAACTTTCCAATTTGTAAGTCGCTCTGGATAAGAGCGTCTGCTAAATGACTTAAATGTAAATGTAACAAGGCATGGCTTGAGTGGCTGAGGTCCTTGATGATCTTCTTGGCCTTCCTGTGAGACTGGGTGCTGTAGATGTCCAGGAGGGCAGTTAGTGTTCCCCTGATGATGCTTTGGGCTGACCACACCTGCAAATGCGGGTTGTACAGTTGCAGAACTAGGCTGTGATACAGCCCAACAGAATGCTCTCGATGGTGCATCTATAGAAGTTTGTGATGTTCTTAGCGGTCAAGCCATATTTCTTCAGCCTCCTGAGGTTGATGAGGCACTGTTGTGCATTTTTCTCCATTCTGTCTTTTTGAAGGGACCATTTAAGGTCCTCAGTGACATGCATGCCGAAGAACTTTAAGCTGCGGCTCGTCAATGTGGATGGGGGCATTCTCTCTGCTGTCTTCTGTATATGAAGATCACTTCCTTCATTTTGTTGACATTAAGCGAGAGGTAATGTTCCTGTCACCACTCCGCCAGGGCCCTCACCTCCTCCCTGTAGGCTGTCTCGGCATTGTTGATAATCAGGCCTACCACTGTTGTGTCTTTAGTTAACTTGATGATTGAGTTGGAGACATGCGTGGAGTTGCATTCATGGGTAAACAGGTAGTACAGGAGGGGCTCAAAACGCACCCCTGTGGGTCCCCCGTGTTGAGGGTCAGCATGGCAGAGGTGTAGCTGCCTACCTTCACCACCTGTGGCAGTATGGTTTTGAATGCTTAGCTGTAGTCTATGAACAGCATTCTTACATAGGTATTTCTCTTGTCCAGGTGGGATAGGGCAGTGTGTAGTGCAATAGACATTGTGATGTCTGAGGATCTGTTGGGGCGGTTTGCAAATTGTTGTGTGTCTTGGGGGTCGGGTAAGGTGGAGGTGATATGATCCTTAACTAGCCTCTTAAAGCACTTTGTGATGTCAGCAGTGAATGCTACCAGGCGATAGTAGATTAGTTACTTACCTTCGCTATCTTTGGTACAGGAACAATGGTGGACATCTTGAAGCAAGTGGGGACAACAGACTGGGATAGGGGGAGATTGAATATGTCCATAATCCCTCAAGCTAGACTTACTCATGGAGATCGTAAGCAAAGTTGCAAAGTTGCAAAGTCCCTACCGGCTAAACCCTCCCTAACCCGGACGACGCTAGGCCAATTGTGCGTCGCCCCACGGACCTCCCGTTCGCGGCCGGCTGCGACAGAGCCTGGGCGCGAACCCAGAGACTCTGGTGGCGCAACTAGCGCTCCGATGCAGTGCCCTAGACCACTGCGCCACCCGGGAGGCCATGTCTGAGCCTTTGATTTGAAACTCCACTTTGTCGTTTTTCTCTTTGACGGCCTTACAGAGCTCAAAGCTAGTCTGTTTGTACCCGTCCATGTTCCCAGTCACCTTTCTGTGGTAAAATACAGTGGTTTGCACATTTTATTTGGTGTGAATCCTGCCATCTATCCATGGGTAGGAGCAGGATGGTGATGTGATCTGATTTGCCAAAGGGAGGGTGGGGGAGGGCCTTATATCCGTCCCGGAAGGGAGAGTAACAACGGTCAAGTGTGTTTTCTCCACGTGTAGCACAAGAGATGTATTTGGTAGAATTTTGAGAGCATATTCTCATATTTCCTTTATTAAAGTCCCCAGCAATAATACATTCCGAATTAGGAAATGCCATTTCCAGTTTGCACAAAGTCCAGTGTAGTTCCTTGTGAGACGTCGCTTTTTTGGCTTGGGGAGAAAATAACCAAACAAAGTTTTCTCGGCAGCTAATGTGATCGACATTTGATGGTGATGTATTCCAGATTGGGAAAACAAAAGGAATTACGGCACATTATGGCACTGCTGCAACAATAAAGAGTATTCTGGTAACCTTATAACAAGACACCTTATAAATAGAATCCTTTGTAGAAACAAAATCAACGTGGACACCCTGCCTCTGTTTGGTTTTTTAGGCCAGGAGAAATGCAACCACTCTCAAATTCATAGACAGAACTATGGATGCAAGGAATGACCATCCATGATATAACATTTTTTTTATTGTCACCATGTTTTAAGGCTATACAGTGTTTGCTTACATTGAAATTGTTTACAAATATTGGAGTAAAACAAGCTTATATTTTGGGATGTGCTGGGGTATGACAGTTGAACTAATCTCATGACGCATCTATAAGTTCTATCCTTGAAGAAACAATGGCTATATATCAGGGCTATTCAAATCTGACCCTACGAGGTCCAGCGCCTGATTCTTTTCTGTTCTACCTGGTCAAATCAAATGTTATTCGTCACATGTGCAGAATACAACAGGTGAAGACCTTACAGTGAAATGATTACTTACGAGCCCTTAACCAACCATGCGGTTTCAAAAAAGTAAAGATAAGAGTAATAGAAAAAAGAATCAAGTAATTAAAGAGCAGCAATAAAATAACAATAGCGAGACTGTATACAGGAGGGTACCGATACAGAGTCAATGTGCGGGGGCAACGGTTTAGTTGAGGTAGTATGTACATGTAGGTAGACTTATTAAAGTGACTACGCATAGATGACATAAATGAGTAGCAGTTGTGTAAAGAGGGGGTGAGAGGGAGGGGGGACACTGCAAATAGTCTGGGTAGCCATTTGACTAGATGTTCAGGAGTCTTATGGCTTGGGGGTAGAATCTGTTAAGAAGCCTCTTGCACCTAGATTTGGCGCTTCGGTACTGCCTGCCATGCGGTAGCAGAGAGAACAGTCTTTGACCAGGGTGGCTGGAGTCTTTGACAATTTTTAGGGCCTTCCTCTGACACCGCCTGGTATAGAGGTCCTGTATGGCAGGACGCTTGGCCCCAGTGATGTACTGGGCCGTTCGTATTACTGTTTGTAGTGCCTTGCGGTTGGAGGCCGAGCAGTTGCCATACCAGGCAGTGATGCAACCAGTCAGGATGCTCTCGATGGTGCAGCTGATAATTAATATCCCAGGTTTAAATCAGTCCTTGTTTAGAGGGGAAGAATAAAAATAAACAATGGAACTTACTCCAAGGTCCAGATTTGAATTAGAGGGGTATATATAATTAATTTATGAGTCTGAAAATGCACTTTCAATAAACATTTACTAAGCGATTCAATGCTAAATAACAATACATGAGATAAAAATAGATGCTAAATACATTTTTGTTTTGATACATTGTTTATAAACAATACTCAATCATTAAGCTTCTGTGCAACATAATGTATTGGATGAAACTATTTGTAGTGACATAGCTAAATCATTAAGATACAGCAGAGACTCTCTTTCTGTGGACCAGTTCATCTTTTGAATCTTTTCATCAAGCTCTGTTTTATATCTTTTGTCTTAAAACAGTATATCAGTAGATTGATCATAGGAGGGAGCAGGCTATACAACATGATAATAACAATATGTAAATCAGTGCTGCATCTAATGACAATATTACTGGACAGAGAAATACAAATTCTAGGTAGAATATAGAGGGCAATGATGATCAGCTGGCCACTGTAGATAGAAAGGGTTTTGAGGCGGCCTTTGGTGCTAACAATCTTAAGAACTGCAACAATAATGTAGTCAAGGGTCTAGATCAGATCATATTTTTAAGATAATACTGCAATAATCTAATAGTGGTCCATTAATACATATGCTTTACGCTAACACGTGACGTTTCAATAAAGTTCCATTTAACAGTAGACAAGATTTAATACGGTTCGCATGGGCTAAAATGTAAAATCAAATCAATTTTGACTGACATTTAATTGAGTTGTCAACAGACATCAAACTAATCTAAATCAGGCGTGTCAAACTCATTCCTTGGAGGCCTCAGTGTCTACTGATTTTTGTTATTTCCTTACAATTTGTGTGTAATTAAGACCTATAGTATCAGGTGAGGGGAGTTCCTAAGTGACCAATTAAGACCTAGAGTATCAGGTGAGGGGAGTTCCTAACTAACCAGTGACCAATTAAGACCTAGAGTATCAGGTGAGGGGAGTTCCTAACTAACCAGTGACCAATTAAGACCTAGAGTATCAGGTGAGGGGAGTTCCTAACTAACCAGTGACCAATTAAGACCTAGAGTATCAGGTGAGGGGAGTTCCTAACTAACCAGTGACCAATTAAGACCTAGAGTATCAGGTGAGGGGAGTTCCTAACTAACCTGTGACCTTCAGTGATCAGTAAAAGGCAGGAGTGAAAACCTGCAGACACATTGCCTTCCATGGAATGAGTTTGACACCTGTGATCTAAATCAACCAAACCTTGACACTCTATTGTTGATTCACAGTTGAAACTGACTGGTTAAATTGAGATAAAAACCACTGACGACTTTTAACAAATTCAATCAAATCTCAACATTGATTCAACATGATTACAATGATGATGAAATAACATGGGAACAATATCAACCACTTTTCCTTGGAACAAGCAAGAAACAAGAAATGGCTTTGGTAACCCTAACCGTTACATTTTTGGAGTAATTTCAGACCTCTTGAAAATATATTTCAGCCGCCCTCGAATCTCCTTGGTTTTGAGACAATACACAAGTGGGTTCACAAGAGAGGGGCCCAGAGTAGAGCCAATGATTAGGCCATTTCTGTGAGAGAGCGTGAGAACCAAACCAACCCTGGTGACCAATATTAACAACACCTTGGGGATAAAGAAGCAAGCCACCACTATCATGTGAGAGACACAGGTGTTAAACGTTTTCCTCCTGTCTTTGGATGAAGATATTTGCATCACCTCATAAACTATCTTCATGTATGATAAGAATATCAAGGCTAAATTAACCCATAGTATGGCAGTCCCCACAGTAGAAGCTAAACTAAAATAAAATGTAGGATTGACACATGCTGCTCTTACTAAGGCTGCATATTCACAAAAGCTGTATGGGAGTTTATTTGAGCCACAAAAGGGCAGATTGTTCACCAAGCCAGTCCACAAACTGGCAAATATGCAGCCTAGTGCCCAAGTCGCTATTATAAGTAAACATACATTTGTATTAGTTAAGATAGTCTGATATCGAAGAGGATATGAAATTGCAATAAGGCGATCATAAGCCATCAGAGCAATAGCAAGGGGTTCCATAGTGCTTCCTAAATGAAATAGGAAGCACTGTATCATGCAGGGTGCATAGGGGACTCTTCTCTCCTCACCAAGGAGAACGTTAAGCATTGTAACACTAATGCCGCTGGTGTATACTATGTCTACCACTGCCAGCGAGCAAATAAAAAAGTACATGGGGGTATGCAGAGGCTTGTTGAATGCTATGACACAAATGTTGGTGATGCTTCCGATCAGAATGAGAAAGAGGACGAACAAAATGGCTGCTCCCACCAGCTTTGGGTGTTGTACTTCATCCAATCCTGTGATGAGGAATTCTGTTACCAAATATGTTGTTCTGTTGTTTGGCTCCATGTTCCTGTAAAATAATTTACAAAAAATAAGCAGCAAAAGATTGTAAATTGATCTACAGTGATATGCAGAATCTCTAATTGAGAGTGTGCCAGACATTTCTACAATGTAGGCCAACATCACCAACTCCCAACACTTGCTTGAATATAGCAGCCATGTACCACTATCAGGACAGTATAACTCTGTGGTCACTGATACGGTTCAGTTTGTATTTACTGCTACATGATGGAATATCTGTGAAAATAACTGCATAAAAACAGTCTGAATTGTCAAACTGGTGCATTGATTGTAACAGAAAATATATAATGAGAATCATCTAGAAAACATACTGTTGGTTACAAGGTCAAGTTTTGTTAATGGATTGTTAAGTTCAATACTTACCAGGCCAGTCTTGTGCGCCAAGTTTCACACACAGCTGGTAGATGACAATCTGACCAGACTGGCATTGGATGTCTCTGAATTTATCCCCTTTCTGAACCACCTTCTCTCGGCCACTTGAGGAATCCCACGTCATGATTCTCATTAGACAACTACATACTGATTGGTATCAACAACATGTGTAAAAATTGCACACTTGAACATGCGTACATGCTGATTGGCTCAAAGGTCCCTAAGACACATAAAGACGGACATATTTTGAGTTGTCCTTTATCTGTAATTGCTTGAATTGGGCCCTACGTCCTTTCATGAGTGAACTGTATTCATAGAGCGCCAAATCCCTAATGAGACAACCCAATCTCTCTCATAAAACTTGCATTGATGACAATGGTGAATTGCATGCACAGATCTCAAGATAGAACCTTGTCCCATGAGGACATCCCTCCCCGTGCGCTTTATTCAGTCACAACCCAAATGATCGGCACCCTTGATATAGAATAGCAAAAAAGACTATAAAATAAATTATAGAAATACTGAGCTATACTGAATGCACATTTTTATTTAATATTTTTAATAATAATACAATTGCTCAGAGAACATTATTTTCTTTAATAAGTAATACAAATAATCTAAAATATAGGTGTTAAAATTATTATAAACATAATCTAACAATAAATGTTATCAAAATGTTATTTGCATTAACCTTCTACACGTCTCCTGTTAATCTCATTTAAGTAACTGTATTTTGGCCTTTCGTGGCTTCCTGTTTCACTGGGGTAAAAATATGAGGTAACACGCATGTAAAATCCGTTTGTCATCCATCACCATAGAGAAAGGCAATGAACTCTGAGTCTCTCGGTCCCAGATTTGATGCACCTGTACTGTCTCCGCGCTCTAAACTGAATAAAAATATGTAACAATTTCAACGTTTTTATTAAGTTGCAGTTCATATAAGGAAATCCGTCAATTGAAATAAATGCATTAGGCCCTAATCTATGGATTTCACATGACTGGGAAGAAAGATATGCATCGGCACAGATACCTTAAAGAAAATGGGGCGTGGATTGGAAAACCAGTCAGTATCTGGTGTGACCACCAATTGCCTCATGCTGCCCAAACATCGCATGTAGTTGATCAGGCTGTTGATTGAAGCCTTTGGAATGTTGTCCCACTCCTCTTCAATGGCTGTGCGAAGTTGCTAGGGACATGCTGTTGTGCACATATGTCCAGATCATACCAAACATGCCGAATGAGTGACAACAGGTGAGTATGGAGGCCACTGGGACATTTTCAGCTTCCAGGAATTGGAAGGAACTGAGGAGTTTGTGCAGAAATTCTTTGGTTGTGCATACCCACAATTTCTTCAGCTGTCCAGGTGGCTGGTCTGCATATCCTTGTGACATGGCGCCATGCATTATCAAACTGAAGCATGAAGTGATGGCGGCAGATGAATTGCACGACAATGTGCCTCAAGATCTCGTCACTGTATCTCTGTGCATTCAAATTGCCGTCAATTTAATG
Organism: Salvelinus namaycush; assembly: GCF_016432855.1. Classification (NCBI taxonomy): domain Eukaryota; kingdom Metazoa; phylum Chordata; class Actinopteri; order Salmoniformes; family Salmonidae; genus Salvelinus; species Salvelinus namaycush. Next base: position 10,582,013 of record NC_052329.1, on the reverse strand, counting down.
CAATTGTGTTTGTTGTCTGTAGCTTATGCTACCCATACCATAACCCCACCGCCAACATGGGGCACTCCGTTCACAACGTTGTCAATAGCAAACCGCTCACTCACATGACGCCACACGTGCTGTCTGCCATCTGCCAGTTGTACAGTTGAAACTGAGATTCATCCATGAAAAGCACACTTCTCCAGCATGCTGAAGTCGGTTACGATGCCGAACTGCAGTCAGGGCAAGACGCTGGTGAGGACTACGAGCATGCAGATGAGCTTTCATGAGACGGTATCTGACAGTTTGTGCAGAAATTCTTTGGCTGTGCATATCCACAGTTTCTTCAGCTGTCCAGGAGGCTGGTCTCAGACGATTCTGCAGGTGAAGAAGCTGGATGTGGAGGTCCTAGGCTTGCGAGGTTACACATGGTCTGTGGTTGTGAGGCCGGTTGGACGTACTGACAAATTCTCTAAAACGACAGTGGAGGCGGCTTATTATAGAGAAATTGACATTAAATGCTCTGTCAACAGCTCTGGTGGACATTCCTGCAGTCAGCATGCCATTTGCACGCTCCCACAAAACTTGAGACATCTGTGGCATTGAATTGCGTGACAAAACTGCACATTTTAGAGTGGACTTTTATCATCCCCAGGACAAGGTGCACCTGTGTAATGATCATGCTGTTTAATCAGCTTCTTGATATGCCACAATTGTCAGGTGGGTGGATTATCTTGGCAAAAGAGAAATGCTCACTAACAGGGATGTAAACCAATTTGTGCTCAAAATTGGAGATAAACCCAAAAAATTGCGTATGAAACATTTCTGGGATGTTTAATTTCAGCTCATTAAACATGGGACCAACATTTTACATGTTGTGTTTATATTTTTGTTCAGTGTAGAAGGTAGAGGAGTGAACAAGCCGTGACTTGGGTGGCTGAGGTCCTTGGTGATCTTCTTGGCCTTCCTGTGAGACTGGGTGCTGTAGATGTCCAGGAGGGCAGTTAGTGTTCCCCTGATGATGCTTTGGGCTGACCACACCTGCGATTGCGGGTTGTACAGTTGCAGAACTAGGCCTTGATACAGACCACAGAATGCTCTCGATGGTGCATCTGTAGAAGTTTGAGATGTTCTTAGCGGTCAAGCCAAATTTCTTCAGCCTCCTGAGGTTGATGAGGCAATGTTGTGCCTTTTTCTCCATTCTGTCTGTTTGAAGGGACCATTTCAGGTCCTCAGTGACATGAATGCCGAAGAAGTTTAACCTCACTGGTGTAGGGGGCAGTATTTTCACGTCCGGATGAAAACTGTGCCCAGAGTAAACTGCCTGCTACTCAGGCCCAGAGGCTAGGATATGCATATTATTAGTAGATTTTGATAGAACACACTTTGAAGTTTCTAAAACTGTTTGAATGATGTCTGTGAGTATAACAGAACTCATATGTTAGGCAAAAACCTGAGAAAAATCCAACCAGGAAGTGGGAAATCTGAGGTTTGTAGTTTTTCAAGTGATTGCCTATCCAATATACTGTGTCTATGGAGTCAGATTGCACATCCTAAGGCTTCCACTAGATGCCAACAGTCTTTAGAACGTTGTTTCAGGCTTCTACTGTGAAGGGGGAGATAATAAGAGCTGTTTCAATCAGGGGTCTGGCTGAAAGCCATGAGTTTAGTCATGCGCGCGGCCGTGAGCGCGAGCTCCGTTCCTTTTCATTTCTAAAGACAAAGGATTTGTCCAGTTGGAATATTATTGAAGATTTATGATAAAAACATCCTAAAGATTGATTATATATATCGTTTGACATGTTTCTATGAACTGTAATGAAAAGTTTTTTAACTTTTCGTCTGGACTTAGTGCCCGCGCCTTGTGCATTTTGTATTACTGTACTAAACGCGCAAACAAAAAGGAGGTATTTGGACATAAATATGAACTTTATCGAACAAAACACACATTTATTGTCTAACATGGAGTCCTGGGAGTGCCATCCGGTGAAGATCATCAAGGGTTAGTGAATAATTTTAACGCTATTTCTGTCTTTTGTGACACCTCTCCTTCTTTGGAAAATGGCTGTATGGTTTTCTGTTGCTAGGCGCTGACCTAACATAATCACAAGGTGTGCTTTCGCCGTAAAGCCTTTTTGAAATCAGACACTGTGGCTGGATTAACAAGAAGTTTATCGTTAAAATGCTGTATAATACTTGTATGTTTAAGGAATTTTAATTATGAGATTTCTGTTGTTTTTAATTTGGCGCCCTGCAATTTCACTGGCTGTTGGCGCTAGCGTCCCACTTGTACCAGAGAGGTTAAACTGCGGCACATCAATGTGGATGGGGGCATTCTCTCTCTGCTGTCTCCTGTATTCCACGATCACCTCTTTACTTTTGTTGAATATGAGCGAGAGGTAATGTTCCTGTCACGACTCTGCCAAGGCCCTCACCTCCTCCCTGTAGGCTGTCTCGGCATTGTTGGTAATCAGGCCTACGTAACACTGTTGTGTCTTCAGCAAACTTGATGATTGAGTTGGAGACATGCGTGGACACGCATTGATGGATGAACAGGGAGTACAGGCGGGGGCTCAACATGCACCCCTGTGGGGCCCCCGTGTTGAGGGTCAGCATGGCGGAGGTGTTGCAGCCGACCTTCACCACCTTGGGCACTATGGTTTTGAATGCTTAGCTGTAGTCTATGGACAGCATTCTTACATAGGTATTCCTCTTGTCCAGGTAGGATAGGGCAGTGTGCAGTGCACTGGCCATTGCGACGTCTGTGGATCTGTTGGGGTTGTATGCAAATTGTTGTGAGTCTAGGGTGTCGGGTAAGGTGGAGGTGATATGATCCTTAACTAGCCTCTCAAAGCACTTCGTGATGTCAGAAGTGAATGATACCAGGCAATAGTAGTTTAGTTCACTTACCTTCGCTATTTTTGGTATAGGAACAATGGTGGACATCTTGAAGCAAGTGGGGACAACAGACTGGGATAGGGGGAGATTGAGTATGCCTATAAACCCTCCAGCCAGATTTGGCCAGAGGTCAGAGGTCAAAGCTAGTCTGTTTGTACCCGTCCATGTTCCCAGTCACCTTTCTGTGGTAAAATACAGTGGGTTGCACAGTTTATTTGGTGTGAATCCTGCCATCTATCCATGGGTAGGAGCAGGATGGTGATGTGATCTGATTTGCCAAAGGGAGGGTGGGGGAGGGCCTTATAGCCGTCCCGGAAGGGAGAGTAACAACGGTCAAGTGTGTTTTCTCCACGTGTAGCACAAGAGATGTATTTGGTAGAATTTTGAGAGCATATTCTCATATTTCCTTTATTAAAGTCCCCAGCAATAATACATTCCGAATTAGGATATGCCATTTCCAGTTTGCACAAAGTCCAGTGTAGTTCCTTGTGAGACGTCGCTTTTTCGGCTTGGGGAGAAAATAACCAGAGAAAGTTTTCTCGGCAGCTAATGTGATCGACATTTGATGGTGATGTATTCCAGATTGGGAAAACAAAAGGAATTACGGCACATTATGGCACTGCTGCAACAATAAAGAGTATTCTGGTATCCTTATAACAAGACACCTTATAAATATAATCCTTTGTAGAAACAAAATCAACGTGGACACCCTGCCTCTGTTTGGTTTTTTAGGCCAGGAGAAATGCAACCACTCTCAAATTCATAGACAGAACTATGGATGCAAGGAATGACCATCCATGATATAACATTTTTTATTGTCACCATGTTTTAAGGCTATACAGTGTTTGCTTACATTTAAATTGTTTACAAATATTGGAGTAAAACAAGTTTATATTTTGGGATGTGCTGGGGTATGACAGTTGAACTAATCTCATGACGCATCTATAAGTTCTATCCTTGAAGAAACAATGGCTATATATCAGGGCTATTCAAATCTGACCCTACGAGGTCCAGCGCCTGATTCTTTTCTGTTCTACCTGGTCAAATCAAATGTTATTCGTCACATGTGCAGAATACAACAGGTGAAGACCTTACAGTGAAATGATTACTTACGAGCCCTTAACCAACCATGCGGTTTCAAAAAAGTAAAGATAAGAGTAATAGAAAAAAGAATCAAGTAATTAAAGAGCAGCAGTAAAATAACAATAGCGAGACTGTATACAGGAGGGTACCGATACAGAGTCAATGTGCGGGGGCAACGGTTTAGTTGAGGTAGTATGTACATGTAGGTAGACTTATTAAAGTGACTACGCATAGATGACATAAATGAGTAGCAGTTGTGTAAAGAGGGGGTGAGAGGGAGGGGGGACACTGCAAATAGTCTGGGTAGCCATTTGACTAGATGTTCAGGAGTCTTATGGCTTGGGGGTAGAATCTGTTTAGAAGCCTCTTGCACCTAGATTTGGCGCTTCGGTACTGCCTGCCATGCGGTAGCAGAGAAAACAGTCTTTGACCAGGGTGGCTGGAGTCTTTGACAATTTTTAGGGCCTTCCTCTGACACCGCCTGGTATAGAGGTCCTGTATGGCAGGACGCTTGGCCCCAGTGATGTACTGGGCCGTTCGTATTACTGTCTGTAGTGCCTTGCGGTTGGAGGCCGAGCAGTTGCCATACCAGGCAGTGATGCAACCAGTCAGGATGCTCTCGATGGTGCAGCAGATCATTCATTTCCCAGGTTTAAATCAGTTCTTGTTTAGAGGGGAAGAATAAAAATAAACAATGGAACTTACTCCAAGGTCCAGATTTGAATTAGAGGGGTATATATAATTAATTTATGAGTCTGAAAATGCACTTTCAATAAACATTTACTAAGCGATTCAATGCTAAATAACAATACATGAGATAAAAATAGATGCTAAATACATTTTTGTTTTGATACATTGTTTATAAACAATACTCAATCATTAAGCTTCTGTGCAACATAATGTGTTTGATGAAACTATTTGTGGTTACATAGCTAAATCATTAAGATACAGCAGAGACTCTCTTTCTGTGGACCAGTTCATCTTTTGAATCTTTTCATCAAGCTCTGTTTTATATCTTTTGTCTTAAAACAGTATATCAGTAGATTGATCATAGGAGGGAGCAGACTATACAACATGATAATAACAATATGTAAATCAGTGCTGCATCTAATGACAATATTACTGGACAGAGAAATACAAATTCTAGGTAGAATATAGAGGGCAATGATGATCAGCTGGCCACATCAGATAGAAAGGGTTTTGAGGCGGCCTTTGGTGCTAACAATCTTAAGAACTGCAACAATAATGTAGTCAAGCGTCTAGATCAGATCATTTTTTTAAGATAATACTGCAATAATCTAATAGTGGTCCATTACTACATATGCTTTACGCTAACACTTGACATTGAAAAAATTGCATTTAATAGTAGACAACATTAAATATGGTTTCGAATGGGCTAAAATGTAAAATCAAATCAATTTTGACTGACATTTAATTGAGTTGTCAACAGACATCAAACTAATCTAAATCAGGCGTGTCAAACTCATTCCTTGGAGGCCTCAGCGTCTACTGATTTTTGATATTTCTTTACAATTTGTGTGTAATTAAGACCTATAGTATCAGGTGAGGGGAGTTCCTAACTAACCAGTGACCAATTAAGACCTAGAGTATCAGGTGAGGGGAGTTCCTAACTAACCAGTGACCAATTAAGACCTATAGTATCAGGTGAGGGAAGTTCCTAACTAACCAGTGACCAATTAAGACCTAGAGTATCAGGTGAGGGGAGTTCCTAACTAACCAGTGACCAATTAAGACCTAGAGTATCAGGTGAGGGGAGTTCCTAACTAACCAGTGACCTTCAGTGATCAGTAAAAGGCAGGAGTGAAAACCTGCAGACACATTGCCTTCCATGGAATGAGTTTGACACCTGTGATCTAAATCAACCAAACCTTGACACTCTATTGTTGATTCACAGTTGAAACCTGACTGGTTAAATTGAGATAAAAACCACTGATGACTTTTAACAAATTCAATCAAATCTCAACATTGATTCAACATGATTACATTGATGATGAACATTATTGACCACTTTTGCTTGGAACAAGCAAGAAACAAGAAATGGCTTTGGTAACCCTAACCGTTACATTTTTGGAGTAATTTCAGATCTCTTGAAAATATATTTCAGGCGCCCTCGAATCTCCTTGGTTTTGAGACAATACACAAGTGGGTTCACAAGAGAGGGGCCCAGAGTACAGCCAATGACTAGGCCATTTCTGTGAGAGAGCGTGAGAACCAAACCAACCCTGGTGACCAATATTAACAACACCTTGGGGATAAAGAAGCAAGCCACCACTATCATGTGAGAGACACAGGTGTTAAATGTTTTCCTCCTGTCTTTGGATGAAGATATTTGCATCACTGCATAAACTATCTTCATGTATGAGAAGATTATCAAGGCTAAATTACCCCATAATACAGTAGCCGCCAAAGCAGAAATTGCATTGAAATAATGTGAAAGATTCACACATGCTGCTCTTACTAAGGCTGCATATTCACAAAAGCTGTATGGGAGTTTATTTGAGCCACAAAAGGGCAGATTGTTCACCAAGCCAGTCAACAAACTGGCTAACATGCAGCCTACTGCCCAAGTGGCTATTATAAGTAAACATACATTTGTATTAGTTAAGATAGTCTGATATCGAAGAGGATATGAAATTGCAATAAGGCGATCATAAGCCATCAGAGCAATAGCAAAGGGTTCCATAGCGCTTCCTAAATGATATAAGAAGCACTGTATCATGCAAGGTGCATAGGGGATTCTTCTCTCCTCACCAAGGAGAACGTTAAGCATTGTAACACTAATGCCGCTGGTGTAGACTATGTCTACCATTGCTAGTGAGCAAATAAAAAAGTACATGGGGGTATGCAGAGGCTTGTTGAATGCTATGACACAAATGTTGGTGATGCTTCCGATCAGAATGAGAAAGAGGACGAACAAAATGGCTGCTCCCACCAGCTTTGGGTGTTGTACTTCATCCAATCCTGTGATGAGGAATTCTGTTACCAAATATGTTGTTCTGTTGTTTGGCTCCATGTTCCTGTAAAATAATTTACAAAAAATAAGCAGCAAAAGATTGTAAATTGATCTACAGTGATATGCAGAATCTCTAATTGAGAGTGTGCCAGACATTTCTACAATGTAGGCCAACATCACCAACTCCCAACACTTGCTTGAATATAGCAGCCATGTACCACTATCAGGACAGTATAACTCTGTGGTCACTGATACGGTTCAGTTTGTATTTACTGCTACATGATGGAATATCTGTGAAAATAACTGCATAAAAACAGTCTGAATTGTCAAACTGGTGCATTGATTGTAACAGAAAATATATAATGAGAATCATCTAGAAAACATACTGTTGGTTACAAGGTCAAGTTTTGTTAATGGATTGTTAAGTTCAATACTTACCAGGCCAGTCTTGTGCGCCAAGTTTCACACACAGCTGGTAGATGACAATCTGACCAGACTGGCATTGGATGTCTCTGAATTTATCCCCTTTCTGAACCACCTTCTCTCGGCCACTTGAGGAATCCCACGTCATGATTCTCATTAGACAACTACATACTGATTGGTATCAACAACATGTGTAAAAATTGCACACTTGAACATGCGTACATGCTGATTGGCTCAAAGGTCCCTAAGACACATAAAGACGGACATATTTTGAGTTGTCCTTTATCTGTAATTGCTTGAATTGGGCCCTACGTCCTTTCATGAGTGAACTGTATTCATAGAGCGCCAAATCCCTAATGAGACAACCCAATCTCTCTCATAAAACTTGCATTGATGACAATGGTGAATTGCATGCACAGATCTCAAGATAGAACCTTGTCCCATGAGGACATCCCTCCCCGTGCGCTTTATTCAGTCACAACCCAAATGATCGGCACCCTTGATATAGAATAGCAAAAAAGACTATAAAATAAATTATAGAAATACTGAGCTATACTGAATGCACATTTTTATTTAATATTTTTAATAATAATACAATTGCTCAGAGAACATTATTTTCTTTAATAAGTAATACAAATAATCTAAAATATAGGTGTTAAAATTATTATAAACATAATCTAACAATAAATGTTATCAAAATGTTATTTGCATTAACCTTCTACACGTCTCCTGTTAATCTCATTTAAGTAACTGTATTTTGGCCTTTCGTGGCTTCCTGTTTCACTGGGGTAAAAATATGAGGTAACACGCATGTAAAATCCGTTTGTCATCCATCACCATAGAGAAAGGCAATGAACTCTGAGTCTCTCGGTCCCAGATTTGATGCACCTGTACTGTCTCCGCGCTCTAAACTGAATAAAAATATGTAACAATTTCAACGTTTTTATTAAGTTGCAGTTCATATAAGGAAATCCGTCAATTGAAATAAATGCATTAGGCCCTAATCTATGGATTTCACATGACTGGGAAGAAAGATATGCATCGGCACAGATACCTTAAAGAAAATGGGGCGTGGATTGGAAAACCAGTCAGTATCTGGTGTGACCACCAATTGCCTCATGCTGCCCAAACATCGCATGTAGTTGATCAGGCTGTTGATTGAAGCCTTTGGAATGTTGTCCCACTCCTCTTCAATGGCTGTGCGAAGTTGCTAGGGACATGCTGTTGTGCACATATGTCCAGATCATACCAAACATGCCGAATGAGTGACAACAGGTGAGTATGGAGGCCACTGGGACATTTTCAGCTTCCAGGAATTGGAAGGAACTGAGGAGTTTGTGCAGAAATTCTTTGGTTGTGCATACCCACAATTTCTTCAGCTGTCCAGGTGGCTGGTCTGCATATCCTTGTGACATGGCGCCATGCATTATCAAACTGAAGCATGAAGTGATGGCGGCAGATGAATTGCACGACAATGTGCCTCAAGATCTCGTCACTGTATCTCTGTGCATTCAAATTGCCGTCAATTTAATGCAATTGTGTTTGTTGTCTGTAGCTTATGCTACCCATACCATAACCCCACCGCCAACATGGGGCACTCCGTTCACAACGTTGTCAATAGCAAACCGCTCACTCACATGACGCCACACGTGCTGTCTGCCATCTGCCAGTTGTACAGTTGAAACTGAGATTCATCCATGAAAAGCACACTTCTCCAGCATGCTGAAGTCGGTTACGATGCCGAACTGCAGTCAGGGCAAGACGCTGGTGAGGACTACGAGCATGCAGATGAGCTTTCATGAGACGGTATCTGACAGTTTGTGCAGAAATTCTTTGGCTGTGCATATCCACAGTTTCTTCAGCTGTCCAGGAGGCTGGTCTCAGACGATTCTGCAGGTGAAGAAGCTGGATGTGGAGGTCCTAGGCTTGCGAGGTTACACATGGTCTGTGGTTGTGAGGCCGGTTGGACGTACTGACAAATTCTCTAAAACGACAGTGGAGGCGGCTTATTATAGAGAAATTTACATTAAATTCTCTGTCAACAGCTCTGGTGGACATTCCTGCAGTCAGCATGCCATTTGCACGCTCCCACAAAACTTGAGACATCTGTGGCATTGAATTGCGTGACAAAACTGCACATTTTAGAGTGGACTTTTATCATCCCCAGGACAAGGTGCACCTGTGTAATGATCATGCTGTTTAATCAGCTTCTTGATATGCCACAATTGTCAGGTGGGTGGATTATCTTGGCAAAAGAGAAATGCTCACTAACAGGGATGTAAACCAATTTGTGCTCAAAATTGGAGATAAACCCAAAAAAATGCGTATGAAACATTTCTGGGATGTTTAATTTCAGCTCATTAAACATGGGACCAACATTTTACATGTTGTGTTTATATTTTTGTTCAGTGTAGAAGGTAGAGGAGTGAACAAGCCGTGACTTGGGTGGCTGAGGTCCTTGATGATCTTCTTGGCCTTCCTGTGAGACTGGGTGCTGTAGATGTCCAGGAGGGCAGTTAGTGTTCCCCTGATGATGCTTTGGGCTGACCACACCTGCAATTGCGGGTTGTACAGTTGCAGAACTAGGCCTTGATACAGACCACAGAATGCTCTCGATGGTGCATCTGTAGAAGTTTGAGATGTTCTTAGCGGTCAAGCCAAATTTCTTCAGCCTCCTGAGGTTGATGAGGCAATGTTGTGCCTTTTTCTCCATTCTGTCTGTTTGAAGGGACCATTTCAGGTCCTCAGTGACATGAATGCCGAAGAAGTTTAACCTCACTGGTGTAGGGGGCAGTATTTTCACGTCCGGATGAAAACTGTGCCCAGAGTAAACTGCCTGCTACTCAGGCCCAGAGGCTAGGATATGCATATTATTAGTAGATTTTGATAGAACACACTTTGAAGTTTCTAAAACTGTTTGAATGATGTCTGTGAGTATAACAGAACTCATATGTTAGGCAAAAACCTGAGAAAAATCCAACCAGGAAGTGGGAAATCTGAGGTTTGTAGTTTTTCAAGTGATTGCCTATCCAATATACTGTGTCTATGGAGTCAGATTGCACATCCTAAGGCTTCCACTAGATGCCAACAGTCTTTAGAACGTTGTTTCAGGCTTCTACTGTGAAGGGGGAGATAATAAGAGCTGTTTCAATCAGGGGTCTGGCTGAAAGCCATGAGTTTAGTCATGCGCGCGGCCGTGAGCGCGAGCTCCGTTCCTTTTCATTTCTAAAGACAAAGGATTTGTCCAGTTGGAATATTATTGAAGATTTATGATAAAAACATCCTAAAGATTGATTATATATATCGTTTGACATGTTTCTATGAACTGTAATGAAAAGTTTTTTAACTTTTCGTCTGGACTTAGTGCCCGCGCCTTGTGCATTTTGTATTACTGTACTAAACGCGCAAACAAAAAGGAGGTATTTGGACATAAATATGAACTTTATCGAACAAAACACACATTTATTGTCTAACATGGAGTCCTGGGAGTGCCATCCGGTGAAGATCATCAAGGGTTAGTGAATAATTTTAACGCTATTTCTGTCTTTTGTGACACCTCTCCTTCTTTGGAAAATGGCTGTATGGTTTTCTGTTGCTAGGCGCTGACCTAACATAATCACAAGGTGTGCTTTCGCCGTAAAGCCTTTTTGAAATCAGACACTGTGGCTGGATTAACAAGAAGTTTATCGTTAAAATGGTGTATAATACTTGTATGTTTAAGGAATTTTAATTATGAGATTTCTGTTGTTTTGAATTTGGCGCCCTGCAATTTCACTGGCTGTTGGCGAGGTGGGACGCTAGCGTCCCACTTGTACCAGAGAGGTTAAACTGCGGCACATCAATGTGGATGGGGGCATTCTCTCTCTGCTGTCTCCTGTATTCCACGATCACCTCTTTACTTTTGTTGACGTTGAGCGAGAGGTAATGTTCCTGTCACCACTCTGCCAAGGCCCTCACCTCCTCCCTGTAGGCTGTCTCGGCATTGTTGGTAATCAGGCCTACGTAACACTGTTGTGTCTTCAGCAAACTTGATGATTGAGTTGGAGACATGCGTGGACACGCATTGATGGATGAACAGGGAGTACAGGCGGGGGCTCAACATGCACCCCTGTGGGGCCCCCGTGTTGAGGGTCAGCATGGCGGAGGTGTTGCAGCCGACCTTCACCACCTTGGGCACTATGGTTTTGAAGGCTGAGCTGTAGTCTATGGACAGCATTCTTACATAGGTATTCCTCTTGTCCAGGTAGGATAGGGCAGTGTGCAGTGCACTGGCCATTGCGACGTCTGTGGATCTGTTGGGGTTGTATGCAAATTGTTGTGAGTCTAGGGTGTCGGGTAAGGTGGAGGTGATATGATCCTTAACTAGCCTCTCAAAGCACTTCGTGATGTCAGAAGTGAATGATACCAGGCAATAGTAGTTTAGTTCACTTACCTTCGCTATTTTTGGTATAGGAACAATGGTGGACATCTTGAAGCAAGTGGGGACAACAGACTGGGATAGGGGGAGATTGAGTATGCCTATAAACCCTCCAGCCAGATTTGGCCAGAGGTCAGAGGTCAAAGCTAGTCTGTTTGTACCCGTCCATGTTCCCAGTCACCTTTCTGTGGTAAAATACAGTGGGTTGCACAGTTTATTTGGTGTGAATCCTGCCATCTATCCATGGGTAGGAGCAGGATGGTGATGTGATCTGATTTGCCAAAGGGAGGGTGGGGGAGGGCCTTATAGCCGTCCCGGAAGGGAGAGTAACAACGGTCAAGTGTGTTTTCTCCACGTGTAGCACAAGAGAAGTATTTGGTAGAATTTTGAGAGCATATTCTCATATTTCCTTTATTAAAGTCCCCAGCAATAATAAATTCCGAATTAGGATATGCCATTTCCAGTTTGCACAAAGTCCAGTGTAGTTCCTTGTGAGACGTCGCTTTTTCGGCTTGGGGAGAAAATAACCAGAGAAAGTTTTCTCGGCAGCTAATGTGATCGACATTTGATGGTGATGTATTCCAGATTGGGAAAACAAAAGGAATTACGGCACATTATGGCACTGCTGCAACAATAAAGAGTATTCTGGTATCCTTATAACAAGACACCTTATAAATATAATCCTTTGTAGAAACAAAATCAACGTGGACACCCTGCCTCTGTTTGGTTTTTTAGGCCAGGAGAAATGCAACCACTCTCAAATTCATAGACAGAACTATGGATGCAAGGAATGACCATCCATGATATAACATTTTTTATTGTCACCATGTTTTAAGGCTATACAGTGTTTGCTTACATTGAAATTGTTTACAAATATTGGAGTAAAACAAGCTTATATTTTGGGATGTGCTGGGGTATGACAGTTGAACTAATCTCATGACGCATCTATAAGTTCTATCCTTGAAGAAACAATGGCTATATATCAGGGCTATTCAAATCTGACCCTACGAGGTCCAGCGCCTGATTCTTTTCTGTTCTACCTGGTCAAATCAAATGTTATTCGTCACATGTGCAGAATACAACAGGTGAAGACCTTACAGTGAAATGATTACTTACGAGCCCTTAACCAACCATGCGGTTTCAAAAAAGTAAAGATAAGAGTAATAGAAAAAAGAATCAAGTAATTAAAGAGCAGCAGTAAAATAACAATAGCGAGACTGTATACAGGAGGGTACCGATACAGAGTCAATGTGCGGGGTGTTAAGGCTGCGAAGGTTCAACTGAGATAGGAACAATAGCACACCTGAACTTGGTTAAGATAATTGTTTAATTCAAAAGTTAATAAATGGCAAATGCAATTTCCGTATATACGGTTTCACTGTGTCATCACGCAGGATAAGACAGAGAACTGACTTGTTCCTGACAAAGATATTTTAATATACTCATGACAGAGATAGTTCCCGCTTCCGAGCCGGCCTGTCAGAGTAGAGACTGGGCGTGGTTTAGACTCACCCAGCCTATCGTTGGTGTTGGCGCTTAAGCTAGTCCTAGCCCCTTAGCGCTCTTTGGTGTCCCGGCGCTGTTGCTGTGTAGATTACGCTCCCTCACCCCAGAGACTGAGGTCAGACAGCTCTGCAACATTGTCTGAGCTATTTGCACCTGTATACAAAGCCCACTGTTCTCGCTCAAGGCTAACCACAGCTTCCCAGCACACTTATCTGGGGCTAACTGTTACTTCCAGCACACACACACAGACACCCAGGCGCCCAGGCCAACAGTTGCTAATATTCAATCACATTGAGTATTCAATCACAATCACATATAGTATTGGGTTGTAGTGCATAATTTAGAACCTCACAGATGATCTTCGTGTGTATAGTTTATCTGTTATTGTCTATTGTACACCATAGTCAGCAGTCTCATGATTCACCCCCCTCCCTCTAGCCCCTCATGTGCCTCCCTAAGATTAGCTTAGTTTCGGTCACACAGTACAGAGCCCTTCTTGCCACACACACACACACATTATTGTTCATATCTTACGGCCTTGTACTTTATTGCATACACACACATATTTCAGGCTGTGGCCTCATGGTTAGGCTATGAGAACTGTTACTCCTGAGAACAAAGACAGATTGTCAGGTTTACATGAGTCAGTAGCTTAAACTTTAATTAATGCAAAATCCTTCTAGTTTATAGTTATTTTAGCATGCCAAGCCTAGCAAAACCCCACAGGGGGCAACGGTTTAGTTGAGGTAGTATGTACATGTAGGTAGACTTATTAAAGTGACTATGCATAGTTGACAACAGAGAGTAGCAGTGGTGTAAAGAGGGGGTGAGAGGGAGGGGTGGGACACTGCAAATAGTCTGGGTAGCCATTTGACTAGAAGTTCAGGAGTCTTATGGCTTGGGGGTAGAACTGTTTAGAACTGTTTAGAAGCCTCTTGGACCTAGACGTGGTGCTCCGGTACTGCCTGCCATGCGGTAGCAGAGAGAACAGTCTTTGACCAGGGTGGCTGGAGTCTTTGACAATTTTTAGGGCCTTCCTCTGACACCGTCTGGTATAGAGGTTCTGTATGGCAGGAAGCTTGGCCCCAGTGATATACTGGGCCGTTCGTATTACTGTCTGTAGTGCCTTGCGGTCGGAGGCCGAGCAGTTGCCATACCAGGCAGTGATGCAACCAGTCAGGATGCTCTCGATGGTGCAGCTGAACATTCATTTCCCAGGTTTAAATCAGTCCTTGTTTAGAGGGGATTTGAATTTGAGTGGTATATATATTTAATTTATGAATCCAAAAATGCACTTTCAAATTAAACATTTACTAAGCAATTCAATGCTAAATATTAATATATTAGATACAAATAGATGCTAAATACATTTTTGTTTTGATACATTGTTTATAAACAATACTCAATCATTAAGCTTCTGTACAACATAATGTATTGGATGAAACTATTTGTAGTGACATAGCTAAATCATTAAGATGCAGCAGAGACTCTCTTTCTGTGGACCAGTTCATCTTTTGAATCTTTTCATCAAGCTCTGTTTTATATCTTTTGTCTTAAAACAGTATATCAGCGGATTGATCATAGGAGGGAGCAGGCTATACAACATGATAATAACAATATGTAAATCAGTGCTGAAACTAATGCCGATATTTCTGGACAGAGAAATACAAATTCTAGGTAGAATATAGAGGGCAATGATGATCAGCTGGCCACTGTAGATAGAAAGGGTTTTGAGGCGGCCTTTGGTGCTAACAATCTCAAGAACTGCAACAATAATGTAGTCAAGGGTCTAGATCAGATCATATTTTTAAGATAATACTGCAATAATCTAATAGTGGTCCATTACTACATATGCTTTACGCTAACACGTGACGTTTCAATAAAGTTCCATTTAACAGTAGACAAGATTTAATACGGTTCGCATGGGCTAAAATGTAAAATCAAATCAATTTTGACTGACATGTAATTGAGTTGTCAACAGACATCAAACTAATCTAAATCAGGCGTGTCAAACTCAGTCTTTGGAGGCCTCAGCGTCTACTGATTTTTGTTATTTCCTTACAACTTGTGTGCAATTAAGACCTATAGTATCAGGTGAGGGGAGTTCCAAACTAACCAGTGACCAATTAAGACCTATAGTATCAGGTGAGGGGATTTCCTAACTAACCAGTGATCAATTAAGACCTAGAGTATCAGGTGAGGGGAGTTCCTAACTAACCAGTGACCTTCAGTGATCAGTAAAAGGCAGGAGTGAAAACCTGCAGACACATTGCCTTCCATGGAATGAGTTTGACACCTGTGATCTAAATCAACCAAACCTTGACACTCTATTGTTGATTCACAGTTGAAACTGACTGGTTAAATTGAGATAAAAACCACTGATGACTTTTAACAAATTCAATCAAATCTCAACATTGATTCAAAATGATTACAATGATGATGAAATAACATGGGAACAATATCAACCACTTTTTCTTGGAACAAGCAAGAAACAAGAAATGGCTTTGGTAACCCTAACCGTTACATTTTTGGAGTAATTTCAGACCTCTTGAAAATATATTTCAGGCGCCCTCGAATCTCCTTGGTTTTGAGACAATACACAAGTGGGTTCACAAGAGAGGGGCCCAGAGTAGAGCCAATGATTAGGCCATTTCTGTGAGAGAGCGTGAGAACCAAACCAACCCTGGTGACCAACATTAACAACACCTTGGGGATAAAGAAGCAAGCCACCACTATCATGTGAGAGACACAGGTGTTAAACGTTTTCCTCCTGTCTTTGGATGAAGACATGTGTATCACTACATAAACTATCTTCATGTATGAGAAGATTATCAAGGCTAAATTAACCCATAGTATGGCAGTACCCACAGCAGAAATTGCATTGAAATAATATGTAGGATTCACACATGCTGCTCTTACTAAGGCTGCATATTCACAAAAGCTGTATTGGAGTTTATTTGAGCCACAGAAGGGCAGATTGTTCACTAAGCCAGTCAACAAACTGGCTAACATGCAGCCTACTGCCCAAGTGGCTATTATAAGTAAACATACATTTGTATTAGTTAAGATAGTCTGATATCGAAGAGGATATGAAATTGCAATAAGGCGATCATAAGCCATCAGAGCAATAGCGAAGGGTTCCATAGCGCTTCCTAAATTAAATAGGAAGCACTGTATCATGCAGGGTGCATAGGGGACTCTTCTCTCCTCACCAAGGAGAACGTTAAGCATTGTAACACTAATGCCGCTGGTGTAGACTATGTCTACCATTGCTAGTGAGCAAATAAAAAAGTACATGGGGGTATGCAGAGGCTTGTTGAATGCTATGACACAAATGTTGGTGATGCTTCCGATCAGAATGAGAAAGAGGACGAACAAAATGGCTGCTCCCACCAGCTTTGGGTGTTGTACTTCATCCAATCCTGTGATGAGGAATTCTGTTACCGTATATGTTGTTCTGTTGTTTGGCTCCATGTTCCTGTAAAATAATTAACAAAAATAAGCAGCAAAAGATTGTAAATTGATCTACAGTGATATGCAGAATCTCTAATTGAGAGTGTGCCAGACATTTCTACAATGTAGGCCAACATCACCAACTCCCAGCACTTGCTTGAATATAGAAGCCATGTAACACTATCAGGACAGTATAACTCTGTGGTCACTGATACAGTTCAGTTTGTATTTACTGCTCAAAGGACACTACGAAAGCGGACTAAGGCAATGGGGGAGTGGGGTCCACGTCCAGCACCAGAGCCGCCAACGCGGACAGATGCCCACCCAGACCCTCCCCTATTGGTTCAGGTTTTCTGTGAAAAAATCTGTGAAAATAACTGCATAAAAACAGTCTGAATTGTCAAACTGGTGCATTGATTGTAACAGAAAATATATAATGAGAATCATCTAGAAAACATACTGTTGGTTACAAGGTCAAGTTTTGTTAATGGATTGTTAAGTTCAATACTTACCAGGCCAGCCTTGTGCGCCAAGTTTCACACACAGCTGGTAGATGACGCTCTGACCAGACTGGCATTGGATGTCTCTGAATTTATCCTTTCTGAACCACCTTCTCTCGGCCACTTGAGGAATCCCACGTCATGATTCTCATTAGACAACTACATACTGATTGGTATCAACAACATGTGTAAAAATTGCACACTTGAACATGCGTACATGCTGATTGGCTCAAAGGTCCCTAAGACACATAAAGACAGACATATTTTGAGTTGTCCTTTATCTGTAATTGGTTGAATTGGGCCCTACGACCTTTCATGAGTGAACTGTAATCATAGATTGCCAAATCCCTAATGAGACAACACAATCTCTCTCATAAAACTTGCATTGATGACAATGGTGAATTGCATGCACAGATCTCAAGATAGGACCTTGTCCCGTGAGGACATCCCTCCCCCCTGCGCTTTATTCAGTCACAACCCATATTATCGGCACCCTTGATATAGATGAGCAAAAAAGACTATAAAATAAACCATTGAAATACTGAACTATACTGTATGCACATTTCTTTATTGCTCAGAGAACAATATTTTCATTAATATGGCCTTTCATAGCTTCCTGTTTCACTGGGGTATAAAAATGAGGTAACACAAATGTAAAATCCATTTGTCATCCATCACCATAGAGAAAGGCAATGAACTCACAAATGATAATGTAACGATAGTCTTCGTCCTCCTCATCTGACGAGTAGGAAATGTCGGACCAATACGCAGCGTGGTGAGTATTCATATTTATTTGAATACTAAAATAAAGAACAAAACAATAAGCAGACGAAATAAACGAAGACGCAACAGTCCCAAAATAGTGAACACTAATACACACCAACAGGAACAAATCACCCACAAAACACACTACAAAACAGGCTACCTAAATATGGCTCCCAATCAGAGACAATGACAAACACCTGCCTCTGATTGAGAACCATATCAGGCCAAACGAAAACCCCACATAGAAACACAAAACATAGAACCCACCCAACTCACGCCCTGACCAACTAAAACAAAGAAAATACAAAAGAACTAGGGTCAGAACGTGACAGTACCCCCCCCCAAAGTGCGGACTCCGGCCGCAAAACCTGAACCAATAGGGGAGGGTCTGGGTGGGCATCTGTCCGCGGTGGCGGCTCTGGTGCTGGACGTGGACCCCACTCCCCCATTGTCTTAGTCCGCTTTCGTAGTGTCCTTTGAGCGACGACCCTCGCCAACAACCTATGACTGGCAACCCTACTAAAGGGGCCCACGGGACTGAGGGACACCTCTGGACTGAAGGACGCCTCTGGACTGAGGGGCAGCTCCGGACTGAGGGGCAGCTCCGGACTGAGGGGCAGCTCCGGACTGAGGGGCAGCTCCGGACTGAGGGGCAGCTCTGGACTGAGGGGCAGCTCCAGACTGAAGGACAGCTCAGGACTGAAGGGCAGCTCAGGACTGAGGGGTAGCTCAGGACTGAAAGGCAAATCCGGACTGAAGGGCAGCTCCAGACTGGCAGGCGGCTCTGGCGGCTCCTGACTGGCGGGCGGCTCTGGCGGCTCCTGACTGGCGGGCGGCTCTGGCGGCTCCTGACTGGCGGGCGGCTCTGGCGGCTCCTGACTGACAGACGGCTCTAGCGGCTCAGGACATATGGACGGCTCTAGCGGCTCAGGACAGACGGGCGGCCCTGGCGGCTCAGGACAGACGGGCAGCTCAGGCGGCGCTGGAGAGACGGGCAGTTCAGGCGGCGCTGGAGAGACGGGCAGCTCAGGCGGCGCTGGACAGACGGGCAGCTCAGGCGGCGCTGGACAGACGGGCAGCTCAGGCGACGCTGGACAGACGGGCAGCTCAGGCGGCGCTGGACAGACGGGCAGCTCAGGCGGCGCTGGACAGACGGGCAGCTCAGGCGGCGCTGGACAGACGAGCAGCTCAGGCGGCACTGGACAGACGGGCAGCTCAGGCGGCACTGGACAGACGGGCAGCTCAGGCCTGCTGAGGCGCACAGTAGGCCTGGTGTGTGGTGCCGGAACTGGTGGTACCGGGCTGGGGACACGCACCACTGTGCGAGTGCGAGGAGCAGGAACAGGGCATACTGGACCCTGGAGGCGCACAATAGGCCTGGTGCGTGGTGCCGGAACTGGTGGTACCGGGCTGGGAACACGCACCTCAAGGCGAGTGTGGGGTAATGGAACTGGAGGCCTGGTACGTGGAGCCGGTACCGGAGGGCTGGTGCGAGGGGCTGCCACAGGAGGACTGGTGCTTGGAGAAGGCACCGGATAGACCGGACTGTGGAGGCGCACTACAGGTCTCGAGCACCGAGCCTGCCCAACCCTACCTGGCTGAATGCTCCCCGTAGCCAGGCTAGTGCGGCGAGGTGGAATAGCCCGCACTGGGCTGTGCTGGCAAACCGGGGACACCATGCGTAGGGCTGGTGCCATGTACACCGGCCCGAGGAGACGCACTGGAGACCAGATGCATAGAGCCGGCTTCATGGCACCTGGCTCGATGCCCACTCTAGCCCGGCCGATACGAGGCGCTGCTATGTACCGCACAGGGCTATGCACACGTACTGGAGACACCGTGCGCTCTTCCGCATAACACGGTGTCTGCCCGTACGCTCGCTCTCCACGGTAAGCACAGGGAGTTGGCTCAGGTCTCCTACCTGACTTAGCTACACTCCCCGTGTGCCCCCCCCAATACATTTTTGGGGCTGTCTCTCTGGCTTCCAGCCGCGTCTTCGTGCAGCCTCCTCATACCACCGCCTCTCCGCTTTCGCTGCCTCCAGCTCAGCCTTGGGGCGGCGATACTCTCCAGCTTGTGCCCAGGGTCCCTTGCCGTCCAGAATTTCCTCCCAGGTCCAGGAATCCTGCGATCGCTGCTGCTGCTGCCCGTTACCACGCTGCTTGGTCCTGAAGTGGTGGGTGATTCTGTAACGATAGTCTTCGTCCTCCTCATCTGAGGAGTAGGTAATGTTGGACCAATACGCAGCGTGGTGAGTATTCATATTTATTTGAATACTTAAATAAAGAACAAAACAATAAACAGACAAAATAAACGAAGACGCAACAGTCCCAAAATAGTGAACAAAAGAACTAGGGTCAGAACGTGACAGATAAGAAACAAATAGTTTTTGACTTTCAGAAATCAGGCAATGGGTACAAAAAAAAACGATTGAAAAACCAATTGTACCACTGACCACTATTAGGGCAACAATCAAGAAGTGTAAGATTACTGGACCAGTGGTAAACTTGCCTGGAAAAAGGACAAAAGTGTATCTTGTCCACACGCACAGTGAGAAAGCTTGTTCGGGAGGCAGAGAGGCTTTCCATAATAAACCTTTATTGATAGCAACCAACACATATAAATGCCTGGAGTTACAGCATTGCCACTTGGATTGGAACCGGGTGCTCTGGTCAGAGTAGATGAAAATACAGCTCTTAAGCCAGGCACACCAGTGGTGGGTTTGGCCTCAAAAGAAACTTGACCACAAGTGAATCTTCCAGCAAGACAATAACCCCAAGCAGATATAAAAATCCACAACTAAATGTTTAATTGACCACAGAAATCAACATTTTGCAATATCCATCTGTCTCAGGACTTGAACCCCATTGAAAACTTGTGTTTTGAATTGACGAGGGCAGTCCATAAGCGCAGATCGAAGGTTATCAAGAATCTGTAAAGATTCTGTTAGGAGGAATGGTCTAAAATCCCTCCAAATGTGTTCTTCAAACTAATAAAACATTATGAAAAAGGCAAAGTACCGTTATCCACGCATGGGGAAGGTGCACAAAGTACCGTTATCCACGCATGGGGAAGGTGCACAAAGTACCGTTATCCACGCACGGGGAAGGTGCACAAAGTACCGTTATCCACGCATGGGGAAGGTGCACAAAGTACCGTTATCCACGCACGGGGAAGGTGCACAAAGTACCGTTATCCACGCATGGGGAAGGTGCACAAAGTACCGTTATCCACGCACGGGGAAGGTGCACAAAGTACCGTTATCCACGCATGGGGAAGGTGCACAAAGTACCGTTATCCACGCACGGGGAAGGTGCACAAAGTATTGAAAACACGGATGCCAGTCATTTTGACACCTATATCTTTTTTAGATTTTTCTCTGAGCAATTGTATTAGTATAAAATAATATAGTTTTTCATTTTTTTTGTTGCATACAGTATACCGTAGCTCAGTATTTGTTGTTGCATACAGTATACCGCAGCTCAGTATTTGTTGTTGCATACAGTATACCGCAGCTCAGTATTTGTTGTTGCATACAGTATACCGTAGCTCAGTATTTGTTGTTGCATACAGTATACCGTAGCTCAGTATTTGTTTTTGCATACAGTATACCGTAGCTCAGTATTTGTTGTTGCATACAGTATACCGTAGCTCAGTATTTGTTGTTGCATACAGTATACCATAGCTCAGTATTTGTTGTTGCATACAGTATACCGTAGCTCAGTATTTGTTGTTGCATACAGTATACCGCAGCTCAGTATTTGTTGTTGCATACAGTATACCGCAGCTCAGTATTTTTTGTTGCATACAGTATACCGCAGCTCAGTATTTGTTGTTGCATACAGTATACCGTAGCTCAGTATTTGTTGTTGCATACAGTATACCGTAGCTCAGTATTTTTTGTTGCATACAGTATACCGTAGCTCAGTATTTTTTGTTGCATACAGTATACCGTAGCTCAGTATTTTTTGCTCATCTTTATCAAGAGTGCCAATCATTTTGGTCGTGACTATGTTTTTTTAAATTATGACTTAGTCTGCTACCTTTTTAATATTGTATTCCATTGAGCTCCCCTCTCTCTCAACCTTTCAATATCTGTGAGTAGGTTTTGTCATGTGATTCATTACTGTAGTCACCCTTTCACAGACAGTGCGGTTCCAGGGGATCATTAAGGGTCAACGCAAAAATATATTGTAATCCCAAGGCCCAGCTTGTCTAATGATATTAGTGAAGCATTTATACATTCCCTAGGAACAGAAAGCAGCAGCAGTCTGTTAAACCATCCCAGAGGGTTCCAGCATTAATAATTTGTTCAAGTAGGTAACAGCCCCATAGACTGTTCTGAGGTGTAAACAGACCAAAAGAACAACGTGTGTGTATAAGCGTTCATGATTAGCTTTCATAGCCCATTCATAACCATAATAGAAGCAACCATAGTTGGCTACTGTAGAAAAAGGCCAACACCATGATTTGGTTACCTTATCTTTCAACATAAAAAGTCAAATGACTTTTAAAAAGACAATGCAATATATTATTTTAACTTCATAATATACAGTATAATCTTCTGTAATTAGCACAATTCTTTATGACCCAAAATATAAACAATATTATTTGAGAATTCTTGGGCGTGTCAAAAGTGGTTGAAAGTCTGTGGTGTGATTGCAATGAAGACACACACCATTAGAATAAATACATTTTAGATAAACAAAAATGGACCACATGTAGAAGAAAAAATAGCTTAGTTGTTATTGCAGGCATAGTGAAATCATAACAGCAAAACAGAAACACAGACACGAGCACGCACACACACCTCACTAATCACACACAAGGGAACTTAGTGTATGAGAGAGACACTAATTAGACAGTAATCCTTCAAGACTTCATTTGTTGTAAGTTGTTGAAAGACAGGGGTTGCCTCTGAGAATCATGTACACTTCTAACAAACTTCTGTGTTTTGCAAGAACATGAAACAACACGTCAATCCACCCTTATACACAGTAGCAACGTAGGTTTTATATACAGTATTTCTTTTTTTAAATGTATTTTGTTTGGATAAATCATCAGAGGAAGTTTTAATGGAACTAGAAAATTAAGTGATTACTTTTCAACTAGTACTGGAGGCCTATAGGTGCATGACAATCACAAAAGCACTAAACTCTTATGAAAAGTAGAGGCATTCTGTACCTCTCAAAGCTGTAGGTGGAGGTTATCCACAATGGGCTCCTTTTGTAGCTCAGTTGGTGCTTGTAACGCCAGGGTGGTGGGTTCAATTCCCAGGACCACCCATACATAAAATGTATGCATTCATGACTGTAAGTCGCTTTGGACAAATGTGTCTGGTAAATTACATATATATAATTTATTTATGTTCACATGATCCACCTAGTGTCCATGCAAAACATATGAAATGTGACATGAGAGTACGGACTGGATTGACCGCCTGCCCACAGAGTGACTGCATTTGGTCTCCCCATTTAGTCAGATGCAGAGTATTAAGACTTGGGCCAACTTTTCAAATTCTGAATATTGTTCTAATTCTAGACAAAGTGGAACTGACAGCATTTTAGCAACATGACATTTGATTAAAATCTGAAGAATATTACTTATTTTTGTATTTATTTTTTATATTTTCTGACAAGCGAGCGCTTAGATATGGTCATTATTACCTCTTCATAAATGTATAGAATGTTTAGGAATGACGTATAGTCAGACATTTTGTCACACCCTGACCATAGAGAGCCCTCGGTTCTCTATGGAGTTTAGGTCAGAGCGTGACTAGGGGGGTGTTCTAGTCATTGATTTTCTATGTGGCTGGGTTGTATGGTTTCCAATTAGAGGCAGCTGGTAACCGTTGCCTCTAATTGGGGATCATATTTAGGAAGCCCTTTCTCCCACCTGCATTTGTGGGATATTGTGTTTGAGTTTGTGCTTGTTGCACCACTGATATCACGTTTTCGTTGTTGGTTTATTTTTTTATTTTTTTTGTTTTCACCGTAATAAAGATGTGGAACTCTACACACGCTGCGCCTTGGTCCGTCCATTACAACAACCGTGACACATTTGTGAAAATTCTATTGCAATATAGAGTGGGAAAGCAGCCATCTGTTTGGACAATTAATAGACACTGCAGTAAATAAAACCGAATAAAAACATCTGTCTTGTCCAGGGCCGGAGTCTACACAGACCGGTATGCATTAGCCAATTAGAGCTACAGTAGGCGTATGTGCAAATAAACCATTTGCCACACGGGCCTGTCATCGTTCACTTTGAACTGGACTGTGTGTTTACAGGCAGTTGCAACAGCGCAACTTTAGATCTTTAGAACACATTTGGCAAAAGCCACAAAATACACCTGAATGGATTTCTGCCAGTGGAGGCTGCTGAGGGGAGGACGGGTCATGATAATGGCTGGAATGGAGTCAATGGAAGGTATCAAATACATATGGTGTTCATGGGTTTGATACCATTGCATTCACTCCATTCCAGCCATTATCATGACCCGTCCTCCCCTCAGCAGCCTCCACTGATTTCTGCAAATATGTAAATACCATGGGAGTCCTCTTACATTTGGAAACTTCATAATTCTACTTATCAGACAACCATGAAAAGGTAGGCTCTCTCCCCCTCAGTTACCTATGCACATCAACAACATCAAGATCAACAACTAATGCTAGACAGAGCAAGATGAGCTAACATCTAACCAGGGAACATTAAATAAACCCTCTCAAACGTTTTTCAGCTAATTGGCTGTCAAAATTGCACTGATGAATGATGGGGAACAGTAGCCTGCTCGTCCTTCTGCAGCTTGCCTGCCAATGCATGCTTGTCCCATCCCACGTTTGACGACTGAATGGGAACTTGCCTGCCTGCCCACCCATTTGATCGATGCCAAATACATTTGATTGACAAATAAGAGATATGCTAACTGTTGATAACAGTTATTCAAGTTCAGCATAACTAGCTAGCTAGCAAAGCGATTCACATTGCTTGCTAGCTAACCAAATGACACCTGCCACATCTCTGGCTGTAGCCAATTAAAAACGATATGAGGGGAAAAAGTTGGTCACTCACCCACTCCTTCAATGATATGACATCCGCGCAGCAGCTAGCTAGCTAATGCTAGGCTCCGTGTTTTTTGCATGCTAAATAAACAGCTAGGTCCATAAATAGAGCATTCTACTCAATCATTTGTCTATGAACACTGCTTAAGATTTAATCAAAAGCGCATTACAGTGGATTGGAAATACAATGACTGTCACGTTCCTGACCTGTTTTCTGTTATTTTGTATGTGTTTAGTTGGTCAGGGCGTGAGTTGGGGTGGGCATTCTATGTTTTGTGTTTCTATGTTTAGGTCATTTGTAATTAGCCTTATATGGTTCTCAATCAGGGACAGGTGTTTGACGTTTCCTCTGATTGAGAACCATATAAAGGTAGGCTGTCCACACTGTTTGTTTGTGGGTGATTGTCTTCCGTGTCTGGTGTCTGTGTATGTTGCACCACACGGGACTGTTTCGGTTTGTTCGTTCGTTTGTTGTAGTCTGTACCTGTTCGTGCGTTCTTCGTGTTATATGTAAGTTCTCATGTTTTAGGTCAGTCTACGTGCGTTTGTTATTTTGTAGTTTGTTGAAGTGTTTTCGGTTTTCGTCTTTTCTTTAATAAACTTAATTATGTCTACATTCCACTCTGCGCTTTGGTCCAATCCCTACTCCTCCTCTTCTTCCGAAGAGACATTACAATGACATTCAAAAGGAGGGAAATAATTAGCAGGAAACCCTTTAATCATCATTGTGATGTCACCAGATTGACTTTAGATGCAGTATACATTTTGTTATTATTATTTTTATTATTTTTATTTTATTTTTATGAACACAACAAATACAAAAACCGAAATATACAAACAAGAGTACATGTCAAGATATATTTTCAATTTGTCAAAACGTTTTATGGTGTGTATTGCTTTTTTGTTTTTACATTTACTGATCATTTCAAAATAATATTTAAATTCTATCAGATCAGATGTTCAGGAGTCTTATGGCTTGGGGGTAGAAACTGTTTAGAAGCCTCTTGGACCTAGACTTGGTGCTCCAGTACCGCTTGCTGTGCGGTAGTAGAGAGAACAGTCTATGACTAGGGTGGCTGGAGTCTTTGACAATTTTCAGGGACTTCCTCTGACACCGCCTGGCATAGAGGTCCTGGATGGCAGGAAGCTTGGCCCCAGAGACATACTGGGCCGTACGCACTACCCTCTGCAGTGCTTTTCAGTCAGAGGCCGAGCAGTTGCTATACCAGGCAGTGATGCAACCCGTCAGGCTGTTCTCGATGGTGCAGCTGTAGTACCTTTTGAGGATCTGAGGACCCATGCCAAATCTTTTCAGTCTCCTGAGGGGGAATAGGTTTTGTCGTGCCCTCTTCACGACTGTCTTGGTGTGCATGGACCATGTTCGTTTGTTGGTAACGTGGACACCAAGGAACTTGACGCTCTCAACCTGCTCCACTACAGCCCCTTCGATGAGAATGGGGGTGTGCTCGTCCCTCCTTTCATTGTAGTCCACAATCATCTCATTTGTCTTGATCACGTTGCGGGAGAGGTTGTTGTCCTTGCACCCCACAGTCAGGTCTTTGACCTCCTCCCTATAGGTTGTCTCGTCGTTGTCGGTAATCAGGCCTACCACTGTTGTGTCATCGCCAAACTTAATGATGGTGTTGGAGTCGTGCCTGGCCGTGCAGTCATGAGTGAACAGGGAGTACAGGAGGGGATTGAGCACGCAGCCCTGAGTGGCCCCCGTGTTGAGGATCAGCGTGGTGGATGTGTTGCTACCTACTCTTACCACCTGGGGCGGCTCGTCAGGAAGTCCAGGATCCAGTTGCAGAGGGAGGTGTTTAGGTCCAGGGTCCTTAACTTATTGATGAGCTTTGAGGGTACTATGGTGTTGAACGCTGAGCTGTAGTCAATGAATAGCATTCTCACATAGGTGTTCCTTTTGTCCAGGTGTGAAAGGGCAGTATGGAGTGCAATAGAGATTGCATCATCTGTGGATCTGTTGGGGCGGTATGCAAGTTGGAGTGGGTCTAGGGTTTCTGGGATAATGGTGTTGATGTGAGCCATGACCAGCCTTTCAAAGCACTTTATGGCTACAGACGTGTGTGCTACGGGTCGGTAGTCATTTAGGCAGGTTAGGCCAGTCCAACTAGCATGTGTAAAACCTTTAGTGACATCATATTCCAATCATTCAGAATAGTTTGATTTAGCAACCACTGAAAGCCTAGTATTTTCCTTATTCATTAGGGACATATCCATGTTCCTGCTTTGGCCGCAAGGGAAATTATTATTATGTAGATATATTATAATCTCAGTTTGATATCAAGGATATGGTTGGTTGTTGGGTCTCTACCCAGGAGGTTCTCAGGTGAACCAAACATGTATAAATATCCCATGCCATCATAGAGAGGATAGCCATTGGATCTCCAGGTGAGCTCATCCAAAGGAAGGTGTTAGGTGTCTTAAAGGTTCAGATGTAGAACAGTATCATCTCACTGTGTGGTATCATGTATCATCTCACTGTGTGGTATCATGTATCATCTCACTGTGTGGTATCATGTATCATCTCACTGTGTGGTATCATGTATCATCTCACTGTGTGGTATTATGTATCATCTCACTGTGTGGCTATACATGCAGTATCCTGATAGCGTCAGGATTGTTGATATGAAAACATTCAATGAGTAGTATATTAGAACAGGATGATGATACTTTATGTAAAAATCATGATTCTGTTTGAAGAGATTATCACGATTCAATATAATCAATCATAGCATTATTTTTTGTTTGCTGTGTTTTCTCATTGTTTTGAGTATATTTAATTCATGACCACTTTTTCTGATTTGAAAATTAAGAAATGTAAGAGAATGAGAATTGAGAATGTGCTTATAGCTTTTGGTGCTTAAATGTTGTAAGATTGATTTAGAGCAGTTATTTAGTAAAGCAGCAGTCATAATGGCATAAGAAGTGCAGGTTCATAAGTCTGGTTGAATGACACCTATTTTTTCCCTTGTAGCTGTTTGGACCTTCGAGGGACAGTGGAATATGTCCTTGGGAAATGTCTCTGGCAAAATAATACATACATTTGTCATTGGTGGTTTTGACACAATTGACAGACCTCTGACAGTGGGGATTGTAATTCTGTGTTTCTATCTCCTAGTCATGCTTGCTAATGTGGCAAATATATGTTTTATCCTTCATGATAAGCGTTTGCACAAGCCAATGTATCTTCTGATTTGCAACCTTGCTGTAGTTGATATGCTGTACAGCTCCAGTGCCAGTCCAACTATGATTGGTGTGCTGGTAGCTGGTGATAAAACCATAGCTTATGTGTCATGCTTCATTCAGATGTTTGTTTTCCACCTGGGGGGCGTAATGGAGATGTTTGCTATCTCTGTCATGGCTTTTGATCGTTTGATTGCAATCTCTAGTCCACTGAGGTATCAAAGTATCCTCACCAATGTTCGTACTCTGGTTCTGACCGGTACTCTGTGGGTGGTTGCCTGTGCTTTTGTGGCTGTTATGCCTGCCACTGTGTTATCTCTCCCTTACTGCCACTCAACTCTCAAATACACCTTCTGTGATTATGCTGCGTTAGTGAGAGCCACTTGTGTCGATCCTAGCTACTATTTTAATATGATAACCATTGTCACCTCCTTTCTCCTGTTTGGTACGTTCTGTTTTATTTGCCTGTCCTACATATGGATCATATTTGCCATGGTTAAAATGTCCTCCAAGAACGACAAGAGGAAGATGTACAGTACTTGCTTCAGTCACTTGATAGTGGTAGTGTGTTATTACGTTCCTTTATTTGTACGTATAGTCTTGACCAGGCTAGGTGTGGTGCTGACCTTGGAAGAGCGTCATGGCTTGATGATCGGGGCTATTCTCGGGCCCTCTCTTGTTAATCCCTTTGTATACTGTTTTAGAACCAAAGAGATCAAAAACAAAATGTTGAAGATGTTTAACAAAGTTGCGCCCACTGAATAAAAAAAAAGGTTTAATGAAGTCATCTCCTTGTTGTGTAGCCTACTGTATGAGTGAATGTGTAAAAACATGTCTGTTACCGTGCTCTATAGAAGCATGCTGGCCTATGTTTTATTTTCACCTGTATTATGTTCTCTATTGGCAATAGCAGACATCAGGTATAAATCAATACAAATCAGGTGTCAAATCCCCTGTTAATATATTAAAATGTAAGAAAAATATAGATATTATATATAGATAGGATGTGTTAGAGAAACACTACACAAAGTATTCCTACAAATCTGTGCACTAGAACAATATGGACACTGTGCTCTAAAAACAATAAGAACACAACCAAAAGGAGATCTATGACCCAAAGCCACTATTTCACCAACATTATCAGTAGTGGGAGAATAATACTGCATATAAACTCCACATTATCAGTAGTGGGAGAATAATACTGCATATAAACTCCACATTATCAGTAGTGGGAGAATAATACTGCATATAAACTCCACATTATCAGTAGTGGGAGAATAATACTGCATATAAACTCCACATTATCAGTAGTGGGAGAATAATACTGCATATAAACTCCACATTATCAGTAGTGGGAGAATAATACTGCATATAAACTCCACATTATCAGTAGTGGGAGAATAATACTGCATATAAACTCCACATTATCAGTAGTGGGAGAATAATACTGCATATAAACTCCACATTATCAGTAGTGGGAGAATAATACTGCATATAAACTCCACATTATCAGTAGTGGGAGAATAATACTGCATATAAACTCCACATTATCAGTAGTGGGAGAATAATACTGCATATTAACTCCACATTATGCTTTGCTTTGCTTTATCTTGGCCAGGTCGCAATTGTAAATGAGAACTTGTTCTCAACTTGCCTACCTGGTTAAATAAAGGTGAAATAAAAAATAAAAAATAATCAGTAGTGGGAGAATAACACTGCATTTGAACTCCACATGAAAACTAGGAACATGTATCCTCTTGACTGGAACAGTATCAGCCCCTTCATTTGCTTTCATGTTTGAATCATCCTTCTGTCAGGTGGCCTAACTCTGATGCATGGTATTGCGACATCTGTCTCTTCAGATAACACTCAAAATCGTCAACACATCATTAACCTAGCTCAATTAGCTGTGGAACACCTGAGCACTGCTACAGTGCTAGCCAACACTCCTGTGGTATCTGTGGTTTCATTTCAGACTAACTAGCACAACTGAATGATGGATGCAACAGTACACACTTATTTTGTAGTATACTTTATAAAGAGTAAATAAATTGCACATAGGGTTTAGTTTACTCAACGTAGGCAATACAAATAGATTGTGTGATGTCTTAGATTTTCCCTGAGAATGTTTTTTGCAATATTATATGAGAATGGTGTTGTTTTTCTTACAATAAATGACCAGTTTGATTTGGTTTTTATACATCACAATACATCTAAGTCATTTAGCCGACACATCATCCAGAATGACTGGCTAAGATGTAAATCCTCCCTGTCTAGGCCTAGTCCCTGTCCCTGGAGTGATTCAAGGACTCATTAGTCAGTTAATATTCCATTATCTCATGTGTAATTGAAATCTCAGGACACTTTAATGACATGGGGCTGCTTTTAGATCTGACAGCGTTAGTTAGTCAAATTATTTATTTTGGAATGAATTGATGCATATAGTGTCAGCATGATATCTTTTGAGACATACATTTGAAAATAAAGCAGGACTGTTCTTTCTGACCTGCAAACAACTTCATGGTCATGATTATAACCCCCATATGACATGCAAAGTAAAGAAAAAAATCCCGCCTTGACGTGGTCACGATAAAGACGTCTTAATCTGGTTGTAATTTGGTTACCTGAAGTCACATGTCATTTTTTTTATCCGAAATGAATGTAATCGTAATGTTGCGTCCCTATCTTGTCCATGGGAGCTGACTGCAGTACCAGTTTTTTTTGCTGGGTTTCACACTCATATAGTTGTACATTAGTTGTCAATGTAAAATGAGTGTTACTCATTAAGACTGGCTCTCTTTCAATTATTCGTTACATGGGGGTTCGCTAGGACCGCCTACTCTCTTGAAGCACCTATCAAAAGCGTATGTTGGAAACAGACAGTTAGAGTGGCGAATGAGGTGAGACCCTCACTTCCAAAAAAATAACCACTCTCCCACCCTCTGCTTATTCTCGCTTTCCTCGTATCAACTGAATATCTGTTTGCCTGCTGAACTGCTCACAAGGGAACCATGAAGGATATCATTGCCGAGCGTAGGTGTTCAGACCCTGTTGAGTACTAACTGGAAGGTTTTTGTTTTAGTGTAGAAATTCCTTTTCAAATTCTCAGTCTCTGTCGGTAGCTAGATTCACTGCTAGCAGTTGAGACTCGGTGAGCCCACACTGCAAGGCTTAAGCTAACTTGGCTAGCTTGCTGAAAGGCAACTAACCTCACTAGCAGTGGTGTAAAGTACATAAGTAAAAGTACTTTAAAGTACTGGTTAAATTGTTTCCTGGGTTATCTGTACTTGATTTTACTATTTATATTTTTGACAACTTTTACTTCTACTTCACTACATTCCTAAAGAAAATCATATATGTTTTACTCCATTAATTTTCCCTGACACCCAAAAGTAGTTGTAGTGGCTTCCGTCGGTAGAAGGAGAGGAGGACCGCTGGGCAGACGGCAGACTCTGGCCTGCTGAGGCGCACAGTAGGCCTGGTGCGTGGTGCCGGAACTGGTGGTACCGGGCTGGAGACACGCACCACAGGGCGAGTGCGTGGAGCAGCAACAGGGCGTACAGGGCTCTGGAGACACACAGGAGGCTTGGTGCGTGGTGCCGGAACTGGTGGTACCGGGCTGGAGACACGCACCACAGGGCGAGTGCGTGGAGGAGGAACAGGGCTCTGGAGACGCACTGGAAGCCTGGTGCATGGTGCCGGAACTGGTGGTACCGGGCTGGAGACACGCACCACAGGGCGAGTGCGTGGAGGAGGAACAGAGCTTACACACCCATGAGAAGTGGGTGATGCCGTATGCTTTCCCTCCTCATCTTTGAGCCCCTCGATGACCAGTTATTTTCCGGTCGGCAGTTACAACCCTGCTTATGACCAGTGCTGGCAGCTATCTTCATACAGGGCATTTACCCAAGCGAACAAAGCAATGTTCTCATTGTCACACCTTGGAGCCTATGGCTTTTCACCTGTCGCCTTCCCTAGAAAGGAGTCCCCATTGTTGTCCAGTACATGAGGTTAGCATCTACTTTTGTAAGGATTGTAGGAGAGCTTGGGCAAGGGTGTCATGCTCTACGCTCGTTGGGCAACCACCTTCGGAAGAGGGACCATTTAATTGATTTATAATGGTGAGGGTAATAGCCTTCAGAGTGGCTTGGAAGGGCCCTTTCCTACAGAGTAGTTGACCTCTTGGTCACTGTTTTTGGGGAAAATCTCATTAAACTGAGATTGTATGCTTCCCCTCACTTTCTTTGAGGTTTTTCCCCCTTTGGGTTGTCTATGCACCTTTTCTGTACATACTCCCTTAGACCTCTGAAGGTTGCTGATGTTGGAACTTCCCTGGCTTCAGAGAGCATTTTTGCAATACGGGAATCGGCCACATCCCCACGTGAGATATCGAAACAAATAATTGAAAGAGAACTTAAGTTTAGTTGCGTAACCCAGGTTCTCTGACATTATGAGTGAGATACAGTGCATTCGGAAAGTGTTCAGTATTCCTTGACTTTTTTCTTTTTTTTTTACATTACATTTTTTTAATGGATTAAATAAATAATTTTCCTCATCAATCTACACACAATACCCCATAATGACAAAGTGAAAACAGGTTTTTAGAAATGTTTGAAAATGTAAATAATT
The DNA here is from genome assembly GCF_016432855.1 of Salvelinus namaycush. NCBI lineage: Eukaryota > Metazoa > Chordata > Actinopteri > Salmoniformes > Salmonidae > Salvelinus > Salvelinus namaycush. The sequence continues at coordinate 10,549,121 of NC_052329.1, read as the reverse complement.
TGTTTTTGCAAATCTATATATAAAAAAGCAGAAATACCTTATTTACATAAGTATTCAGACCCTTTCCTCTGAGACTCGAAATTGAGTTCAGGTGCATCCTGTTTCCATTGATCGTCCTTGAGATTTTTTTGCCACTTGATTGGAGTCCACCTGTGGTAAATTCAATTGATTGGAAATGATTTGGAATGTCACAAACCTGTCTATACAATGCCCCATTGTTGACAGTGCATGTCAGAGCAAAAACCAAGCCATGAGGTTGAAGGAATTGTCGGTAGAGCTCCGAGACAGGATTTTGCAGAGGCACAGATCTGGGTAATGGTACCAAAAATGTCTGCTGCATTGAAGGTGCCCAAGAACACAGTGGCCTCCATCATTATTAAATGGAAGACGTTTGGAACCACCAATACTCTTCCAAGAGCTGGCCGCCCGGCCAAACTGAGCAATCAGGGGAGAAGGGCCTTGGTCAGGGAGGTGACCAAGAACCCAATGGTCACTCTGACAGAGCCCCAGAGTTCCTCTGTAGAGATGGGAGAACCTTCCAGAAGAACAACCATCTCTGCAGCACACCATCAATCAGGCCTTTATGGTACACTGACCAGATGGAAGTTTGCCAAAAGGCACCTAAAGGACTCTGACCATGAGAATCAAGATTCTCTGGTCTGAGGAAACCAAGATTGAACTCTGTGGCCTGAATGCCAATTGTGAAGCATGGTGGTGGCAGCATCACGCTATGGGGATGTTTTTCAGCGGCAGGTACTGGGAGACTAGTCAGGATCGAGAGAAAGATGAATGGAGCAAAGTACAGAGAGATCCTTGATGAAAAGCTGCTCCAGAGCGCCCAAGACCTCAGACTGGGGCAAAGGTTCACCTTTCAACAGGACAACGACCCTAAGCACACAGCCAAGACTTTTCCAACGCAGGAGTGGCTTCGGGACAAGTCTTTGAATGTCCTTGTTTGAATGTCCTTGAGTGGCCCAGTAAGAGCCCGTACTTGAACCCGATCGAACATCTCTGGAGAGACCTGAAAATAGCTGTGCAGCGACGCTCCCCATCCAACCTGACAGAGCTTGAGAGGATCTGCAGAGAAGAATGGGAGAAACTCCCCAAATACAGGTGTGCCAAGCTTGTAGCGTCATACCCAAGAAGATTCAAGGCTGTAATCACTGCCAAAGGTGCTTCAACAAAGTACTGAGTAAAAGGTCTGAATACTTATGTAAATGTGGTATGTCAGTTTTTGATCTTTTATACATTTGCAAAAAAAATCCTAAAAACTATTTTTGCTTTGTCGTTATAGGTTATTGTGTGTAGGTTGATGAGGGGAAAAAATGATTTAATCAATTTTAGAATAAGACTGTAACGTAACAAAATGTGGAAAAAGTCGAGGGGTCTGAATACTGACCGAATGCATTGTATCTCACCACATTCCCCTGCTCGCCAAGAGAGTGAGAAGGAGAAGCATGCTTGGGAATAACCAGAGGGCAGGAGAGTGGTTCCTTTTATGAAAGTGAGGGTCTCACCTCATACGCCACTCGCCACTCGCCACTCGCCACTCTACCAGTCTGTCTCAAATATAAACTGTTGATAGGTACTTCAAAGAGAGTAGCAAACTTCCACGTGAGATATCTCACTCATAATATTAGAGAACCGGTGGGTTATGCAAGCAACCTAACTTTTTATGCCAAATATATTGAAAGACCTCTGACAGTAGGGATTGTAATTCTGTGTATCTATCTCCTAGTCATGCTTTGTAATGTGGCAACTATATGTTTTATCCTTCATGATGCACAAGTCAATGTATCTTCTGATTTGCAACCTTGCTCTAGTTGAAATGCTGTACAGCTCCAGTGCCAGTCCAACTATGATTACGTCATTCTCCTGGGGTTTTTCAATATCCTATGACAGACATTTACAATGAAGGACACGTACATATAAATGGCACATGGCGTAGACTTTTAACCACAACTAAGTGGCTCTCCTGCAAACAACAGACCTTCACCTGCAAATACAGTGAATGCTTGGCTCAACTTGTTGCCACTGACAACATCTGTTGGTAAGTTTGATTCAGCAACTTTTACTGTGATTTGATCAAATGTCAAGTTATGTTTGTAATGTTTAGGCTACTCTGGTAAAGACAAAAGGCCCCTGTATCTCAATATGTTAGACTTGGAACAAGACTAATATTTAGTTAAGTAATTCAGAACATTGCATTGTATTATACGGTTACATGTGTGAAATCACTATTAAGATGAGTGTAGGCCTACTGCACTTCTTAATGCAATTATTAATTGATGTATTTTTAAATTACAGATTGATGCAAATCATACCTGATGACCTGCGCTGCAATGAGCTCCATGATAAACATCATCAAACAAAACAGCTCTTTTGTGCGTCCTCAATATTTCTTCATCAATGGCTTCCATGATATTCCTCATGCCAAATTGTACTATATGTTCTTGTGCTTTGCCTATGTAGTTGCTGTTTGTGGGAACTCCATTGTAATGTTCATAATATTCACTCAACGCCATCTTCACATCCCAAAGTATATAGGCATTTTAAACTTAGCAGTAGCTGACTTAGGTGAGAGCAGTGCACTAATTCCTAACCTGATTAAGACATTTCTTTTTGATTCACAATACATCACCTATGAAGCATGTCTGGCCAATATGTTTTTTGTGTTCTTCTTTATTGCTTTACAGTCTATGACCCTTGTTGTTCTGGCATGTGATAGGTTTGTTGCCATATGTTTGCCTCTGAGATACCACACTCTGCTCACTAACACTAGCATGTCTGTCATGATTACAGGGATGTGGCTTGTCAATGTGGTCATTGTTGGTACAACCACGGTGCTGATCACTAGACTGTCTTACTGTAAAACCATAGTTATTGACAGTTATTTCTGTGATCATGGGCCTTTGTACAGAATGGCCTGCAACGACAATTCAGCCAATTCCATCATGGCAAAAGTGAATACAGTACTAGTCCTTCATGTACCATTCGTTTTCATAGTCCTGTCTTATGTGTGTATTTTACTTGCCCTGTTTAGAATTACTAGCTGGGAGGGCCGTGTGAAGGCTCTGAAGACTTGTATATCACACCTTCTCATAGTGGCACTTTTCTTTCTTCCATTTATATCCACCTACATTGCTGCAGTGACCTTCTCTCTTCACCCCAATGCCAGGATTATCTGTTTGTCTCTTGCTTCAGCTATCCCTCCCATGCTCAATCCAGTCATTTATGTTTTGAATACTGAGGAAATCAGAGGGTTTTTGAAGAAAAAGGTCAAACAAAACACCTCTAGCATAATACCAGTAAATTGATCAGGTGCTGGTACTGTACATTTGTATGTGATGCTATTCACTCATATCTGTCGTGGTAATTGTACATGTTAGCATTCATCACTGTCATAACAGAGTTGTAAGGAATGATGCTAGAGAAGAGAAGCAGGTACGGGGAGTTGACATTTAATTAGGAACGGACATGCAAAGGGACAGGAACAGCGTCAGAACTGGGAAACACAAAGACAGACGACAAACAATGCAGCAGCAGGGAACAGAGCTGGGGAACTGACAAATATTGGGGAGGTAATAAACAGGTGATTGAGTGAGTCCAGGTGAGTCCAATATCGCTGATGCGCGTGACGAGGGAAGGCAGGAGTGCGTAATACAGGGCAACCTGGTGCCCTCGAGCGCCAGGGGGGGAGAGCAGGAGCAGGCGTGACAAGAGTTGCATGTTATGTAACCAAAACAAATAAGTTAATCAGAAGTTGATAATGTATGTGTAGGATGTATGATAATGTATGTTTGGATGTATGATAATGTATGTTTTAATGTATGATAATGTATGTTTGGAATGTACAGCTCTGAAAACATATGGTGTACCATGGAAGGCCTTTCCAGGCTCCCACCTTATTGCAAAATTGATATTGTCCAACAGAATAACTGGGCTTGTATCCTTAATTTATAATAAATTATCCTCACATAATGTCAACACCCTCCCTATCACAAAGAAGTGGGAAAGAGACCTAGAGAACCTTGGTCTCAAACTGGCCCATGGTATGGAACAACATTTCTTCTTCATCTCAAAACCTTTCCCATCAGCTGGACCTATTTCACTCAGCGTAGATTTAAAATATAGCTTGTAGATAATGATCAATGTTACAAAATGCTCTTGTTCTAAAATAGGAAACTTTCTGCAAATGTTTTGGTGCTGTTTAACTGTGGACCTCTTTGGAAGCATGTCTTTGACATTTTAGGAAAAATCCTAAATAAGATTCTTCCAATATGCTGTGTCCCAAACGTGTAACTACACTGCTCCTTATAATAGAGGAACTACACTGCTCCTTATAATAGAGGAACTACACTGCTCCTTGTAATAGTTATGTTTATTCACCACAATACAAGAACTGCCCCAATTATTTATTTTTTTATCCTTAAATAGATTTATGCCTCGTTTTGTCTCTTTTATTTAGATTTTTGTCCCTCTGCGTACTGCTTGTACGAACTGCTTGTATGTTACCTTATACTGAATAAATAAAAAATAAATACATAATTGTTCACAAAAATGCTTACAACATTATACATGTTTTTAAATATGTATTTATTTATTAAAGGTTTATAAATAATTTATTCATCCTTATTCATGAAATGTATTATAAAAACAATTTTACCTGTGAAAAGAGCCCGACACTATGGATCTGCCAGTGAATATGTTTAAGTGTCATCTAGTGGAACTAATTCATATATGCTATTTAATTGAATTCGAGTTGAACTCTTTCAACATAAATACTGTATATCTACATACTTTGCATTTAAACTTGACTCTTTATACCATAAATGTATGTGATCACTATATGTGACATACCTGTACTCACTTATCATGCCCTGCACTGTCAGTTATTACACTGTCACTTATCAGAATGATTTTACCTCAACAGGTTGTACAGTACCTTTCTGTTAATACAGTAGCTTTATGATGGTTGCAGCATTAATCCATCCAATAATTAATGTTATATATAAACACGCCAAAATTACAGCTGTGGCATAAAAAACATCTCTGAAATGTACACAAAAAAAGATTTGAAATTAGAAGTTTGCATTTTATTTACCATATGTTACATCTATTATCTGCAAATATTGTGTTCAGAAGAATCGACATAAATAGCTTTATTGCTGTAGAGTTAGTGTGTATTAAACAGTATCAACAGAAACATGCTGAAATTAAGTAGATACAAAGGGGAAAGTTGCCTTGGAAACATTTCTTAAATCTTGAGTTCTTGCTGCAGAATTGAACCCAAACTAAAGATATGAAAACATAAGATCAACAACTCCATGTAAGGTCTCATTTGTGAGGAGTAGCTTTTGTCTTTACATACAGTTTGATGATTTTCTCTCGCCGCTCCTCTGTCTTTAGGCTGTAGTTGATAGGGTTGAGCATGGATGGCAGACACAGTGAGGATGGCAGTCAGGAGGTCTGAGGACTGCACCAAGCTCAGGTTACCTAGGAGGGAAGTGTGTGACAGTAATGCTAGTACGTACTCGGACCCAGGCGCCAAGAAACACAGCAAGCTGAGGTAAGGGTAAATCCAGAACTTTTACTAATGTCTTTACAGAAAACAAAGCAATAACACACGAGTACACTAAACAAACATGAGCCCTAAGCAAAGATGCAGGCAAACAGAGGAACCTAAATTACAAGGCAACCAGGTGAACTGAATGGGTAATCAATGGGTAATCAAACTCGGGCTTCTTCATCCACTGTCAACACCTTCTCGACCCTGGTCTCATCTCTCTATGGATTTCATCCCGGGTCTTCCATCCTCAGCGGGCAACGCTGTCATCCTGGTCATTGTGGACCGTTTTCCCAAGGTGGCACATTTCATGCCGCTGCCTAAGCTTCCATCTGCCGGTGATATTGCTCAGCTTGTCATTCAGCATTTTTTCCGCCATCACAGACTTCCTCTGGACATCGTCTCTGACCGGGGTCCCCAGTTTGCCTCCAGATTCTGGAGGAAGTTCTGTACTCTTCTGGGGTCATCAGCTAATTTGTTCTCGGGCTATCACCCTCAATCCAATGGTCAAATGGAGCGGGTGAACCCGGATCTGGAGACCGCCTTACAGTGCTGAGTCCGCCAACCCCGCCACTTGGAGTCAACATCAGGTGAACTGAGAGGGTAACCAAACACAGGTGAAACCAATAAGAATGAATCATTGTAAACTGTAAACTAGAAAACAAGATAAGGGTGCCCTCCAGAGGTAACCTAAGGAAACAACACTCAACAAGAACAGAAACTGTGACAAAGGGACAAACAGACACACATCCAGTGTCTTTGAGACGATGATTGATAATATCAAGAGTAAAATTAACATATCCAGTAAAAAAAAGAAGGAAATTGTGCACTGTGACATGATATACGCTCCCATGTGTTATCTTTTCCTTACTGCATCATTCACATGTACCTACAACGGGCTAACTCAGATGTGTGGCAGGTAGCCTAGTGGTTAAGAGTGTTGGGCCAGTAACTGAAAGGTTGCTGGGTTGAATCCCCGAGCCGACCAGGTGAAAGATCTGTCGATGTGCCCTTGAGCACGGCACTTAACCCATTTTTTTCTGGATAAGATTGAGTGCTAAATGAAATTACAGAACAACATTTAAACACTTGAGACAAATTTGCTACACTTAGGGATCATACAGTTTATATCAGGTATAAAAGGTGCGGTGATAAACACATAACACATAAGCATTTTGCTGAACCCCCACCACAGCATAGGTGAAGATAATGAAGGACAGCGGGCCTAACAGGACAGCCAGAGACTTAGCTTTCGCTAGTTTCCTGTTGAAGCAGGCCAGTCTGTATACGGGGCTGTGTTCACAGCAGCAGCTATGCACCACCCTGAAGGCCAGCGCGACAGGGGAGACCTCCAAAAGGAAGGCCAGGGTCCAGATCCCTACCAGGATTTGCAGCAACCTCAGGATGGTGTTGATGGTGAGGTAACGCAGAGGGAAACAGATGGCTATCACATGGTTGTACGCTAGGAGAGCCAGGGAAAATAATATCACCAAATAAATGAGTGAAGAACATCTGAGAAAAACACGTCCCGTAGTTCAGATTGAACACAAATACAGGCACCATCTGGGGGATGATAACAGTGTTCAAAGAGATGTCTACTATTGTTAAACTGCATGCTGCAACATCTTTGGGATTTTGTAGGCTTGTGTTTATAATGAAGACTGCTAACAGAGCAAAGATACCCGTTAGAGTGACGATGTATATTATAGATAGAGCTAAGATGAGGTAGTTCTTATTGCCCAGTGTGTGGAAGGCTGTAATATAGAATCCATCATCTGATGATTCCATTCCATTGTAAAGGCGCACAGAAAAACCCATGTGAGGGGACGCTGTGTGTCTGGAAGAGAAACCGTACAGATTACTGAGTTATTATATTTTTTTAATCCATAAATTATCCGAAGACACAAAATGAAGTTCTAAACCAAACATTGACCAAGGCAAGACAATCTCAAACTAAACGGCCTTTCTGGTCATTTAATACCTCCCTGACAACATTTTACAATAATACTGAACACCCACTGTACCAACATCAATAATACTGTACACTCACTGTACCAACATCAATAATACTGAACACCCACTGTACCAACGTCAATAACACTGAACACCCACTGTACCAACATCAATAATACTGAACACTCACTGTACCAACATCAATAATACTGAACACTCACTGTACCAACATCAATAACACTGAACACCCACTGTACCAACATCAATAACACTGAACACCCACTGTACCAACATCAATAATACTGAACACTCACTGTACCAACATCAATAATACTGAACACTCACTGTACCAACATCAATAACACTGAACACCCACTGTACCAACATCAATAATACTGAACACTCACTGTACCAACATCAATAATACTGAACACTCACTGTACCAACATCAATAATACTGAACACTCACTGTACCAACATCAATAATACTGAACACTCACTGTACCAACATCAATAATACTGAACACTCACTGTACCAACATCAATAATACTGAACACTCACTGTACCAACATCAATAATACTGAACACTCACTGTACCAACATCAATAATACTGAACACCCACTGTACCAACGTCAATAACACTGAACACTCACTGTACCAACATCAATAATACTGAACACTCACTGTACCAACATCAATAATACTGAACACTCACTGTACCAACATCAATAATACTGAACACCCACTGTACCAACATCAATAATACTGAACACTCACTGTACCAACATCAATAATACTGAACACTCACTGTACCAACATCAATAATACTGAACACTCACTGTACCAACATCAATAATACTGAACACCCACTGTACCAACGTCAATAATACTGAACACCCACTGTACCAACATCAATAACACTGAACACCCACTGTACCAACATCAATAATACTGAACACTCACTGTACCAACATCAATAATACTGAACACTCACTGTACCAACATCAATAACACTGAACACCCACTGTACCAACATCAATAATACTGAACACCCACTGTACCAACATCAATAATACTGAACACCCACTGTACCAACATCAATAACACTGAACACCCACTGTACCAACATCAATAATACTGAACACTCACTGTACCAACATCAATAATACTGAACACTCACTGTACCAACATCAATAATACTGAACACCCACTGTACCAACGTCAATAACACTGAACACCCACTGTACCAACATCAATAATACTGAACACTCACTGTACCAACATCAATAATACTGAACACCCACTGTACCAACATCAATAATACTGAACACTCACTGTACCAACATCAATAATACTGAACACCCACTGTACCAACATCAATAATACTGAACACCCACTGTACCAACATCAATAATACTGAACACCCACTGTACCAACATCAATAATACTGAACACTCACTGTACCAACATCAATAATACTGAACACTCACTGTACCAACATCAATAACACTGAACACCAAATGCACCTCTGCTTTTAACAATGTTCGTAAGCAGTCTTTCATTTTCATTTAATTAAAATGAGATAACAAGCACATACAGTATTTATGTATTAACATCTCATTAAAGGTAATGTTGTTAATAGATCTAAGGACCTAATTATCGCCATCTTATTTTATCATATCAGGGCCTAATTATCTCTTTTGACTAAAATGTTTACACTCATTAGCCTCTCTGTTTAATTATGACAACAACAACTAAGTATAAAATAGCGGAAACCGCTCAGTTCTGCCTCCAGGGAAAGATTCATGACAATAAACGCAAACCTTTTGTATCTCTTGCTCTGGCCTCCCTACAAGAACATTTCAGAACCCTAACCCCTGCCTTATCTTGACCTGTCTTCTAAACCCATAACCTATCCCCGACCGTTGGAAGCGGGTTTGCGCAATATACAATTTATAAAAAAATGAATGTTGTGTGAACTTGCAACACAAATGGCTGAGTTGATCGAACAACCAGTTGAGATGGCTGAGACCCAAAACTTAAAATAATATGTTGGCTTAAAATCCATATGTTCTCCATAACATATTTCCCAGTGTGCCTTCCAGCAAGTTGTATTTTACTTTATTTTATTCAATTTACTTGTCAGGGACCAGAATATCCTGAAATATAATGCATTAAACCAGATGAAGCAAAAAAGAACAGTCCCTTCAGAAAGTATTCATACCCTTATTCCACATTGTGTTGTTCCACATTGTGTTGTTCCTGTCCGGGACAGGAGGATGACTCTGGCTGCTCCGGACAGGAGGATGACTCTGGCTGCTCCGGACAGGAGGGAGCCTCTGGCTGCTCCGGACAGGAGGGAGACTCTGGCTGCTCCGGACAGGAGGGAGACTCTGGCTGCTCCGGACAGGAGGGAGACTCTGGCTGCTCCTGACTGAAGCCTGTCGCTGGAGGCTCCGGACTAGAGGACGTCGCTGGAGACTCCGGACTAGAGGGCGACGCTGGAGGCTCCGGACTAGAGGGCGTCGCTGGAGGCTCCGGACTAGCGGACGTCGCTGGAGGCTCCGGACTAGAGGGCGACGCTGGAGGCTCCGGACTAGAGGACGTCTCTGGAGGCTCCAGACTAGAGGGCGACGCTGGAGGCTCCGGACTAGAAGTCGTTGATGGAGGCTCCGGACTGACGTCCTTCGTTGGAGGCCTCGTGCCATAACTCCTCACTGGAGGTTTCGTGCCATGGATCCTCACTGGAGGCTTCGTGCCATGGATCCTCACTGGAGGCTTCATGTCATGGATCATCACTGGAGACTTCGTGCCATGGATCATCACTGGAGGCTTCGTGCCATGGATCATCACTGGAGGTTTCGTGCCATGGATCATCACTGGAGGCTTCGTGCCATGGATTATCACTGGAGGCTTCTTGCCATGGATTATCACTGGAGGGTTCGTGCCATGGATCATCACTGGAGGCTTCTTGCCATGGATCATCACTGGAGGCTTCGTGCCATGGATTATCACTGGAGGCTTCTTGCCATGGATCAACACTGGAGGCTTGGCTCTGGGAGAAGGCACATGAATCACCAGGCTGGGGAGACATGCAGGAGGATTAGGGCTTAGCACAGGCACAGGACTCACCAGGCTGGGGAGACATGCAGGAGGCCTTGTCCTTGGCCGAGGCACCGGATGTACTGGGCTGTGGAGGCGCACTCGAGGTCTCGAGCAAAGAGCCTGCACAACCCGTCCTGGCTGTATGGTGACTTTGGCCCTGCACGTGCGGGATGCAGGCACTGGGCTATGCAGACGCACTGGAGACACAGTGTGCAGAGCTGGCGCAGGATAACCCGGGATAATCTCCTCCCATGTGTAAGATCCCTTGCCGTCCAGAATGTCCTCCCATGTCCATTCCTCCTTTTTTCCACGCTGCTTGGTCCTTTGTTGGTGGGTGGTTCTGTAACGATCGTCGTATAGAGGAGAAGGAGAAGACCAAGGTGAAGCGTGGTAAGTATTCATAATTCCTTTTAATGAATACGAATACTAGAACAAAACAACAAAAACGATAAACGAACAGTTCTGCAAGGTGACATACACTAAACAGAAAACAACCACCCACAAACACAGGTGGGAACAGGCTACCTAAGTATGATTCTCAATCAGAGACAACGATAGACAGCTGCCTCTGATTGAGAACCACACCAGGCCAAACACACAGAAATACAAAACAAGGACAACATAGAACACCAGACATAGAATGCCCACCCAAACTCACACCCTGACCAACCAAAATAGAGACATAAAAAGGATCTCTACGGTCAGGGCGTGACAGTACCCCCCCCCCCCCCCCCCCCCCAAAGGTGCGGACTCCGGCCGCTAAACCTGAACCTATAGGGGAGGGTCTGGATGGGCATTTCACCGCGGTGGCGGCTCTGGTGCGGGACGTGGACCCCACTCCACCTTAGTCTTGGCCCACTTAGGTGGCGCCTCTGGAGCGGGGACCCTTACCGCCGATTATGAATACTTACCACGCTGCTCCTTGGTCTTCTCCTTCTCCTCTATACGACGATCGTTACACAGCCTGAATTCAACACGGATTACATATATTTTTTTCTAACCCATCTACACAAAATACCCCATAATGACAAAGTAATAACATGTTTTTAGAAATGTTTGCAAATGTATTGAAAATGAAATACAGAAATATCAAATTTACATGCAGTAAATATTTACACCCCTGAGTCAATACTTTGTAGAAGCCCCTTTGGCAACAACTACAGCTGTGAGTTTGTGCAACATTTGCCCATTATTCTGTTCTAAATTATTCAAGCTCTGTCAAATTGGTTGTTGATCATTGCTAGACAACCATTTTCAGGTCTTGCCATATATTTTCAAGTAGATTTAAGTCCAAACTGTAACTCAGCTACTCAGGAACATTGACTGTCTTCTTGGTAAACAACTCAAGTGTAGATTTGGCCTTGTGTTTCAGGTTATTGTCCTGCCGAAATGTGAATTAATCTCCCAACAATTTCAAGCATACCCATAACATGATGCAGCCACCACTATGCTTGAAGAGTGGTACTCAGTAAAGTGTTTTAAAGGATTTGCTCCACATTTTTTGCAGTATTCCTTTTGTGTCTCATGCAAACAGGATGCAGATTATGGAATATTTTTAATCTGTATACGTTTCCTTCTTGTCAATTAGGTTAGTATTGTGGAGTAACTACAATGGTGTTAATCCATCCTCAGTTTTCTCCTATCACAGCCGTTAAACTCTATAACTGTTTTGAAGTCACCATTGGTCGCATGTGGAAATCCCTGAGCGGTTTCCTTCCTCTCCAGCAACTGAGTTAGGAAGGACGCCTGTATTTTTGTAATGACTGGGTGTATTGATACTGTAATTAATAAGTTCACACTGGATGAATGTCTGAGGACCAATGTGCAGCGTGGTAATTTTCCATGATTTAATTCACACAAAACAAGACACTATACAAAATGACAAAACAAACTAACCGTCACAGTCCTATCTGGTGCAGAACACAAACACAGAGACAGGAAACAACCACCCACAATCCCCAACACAAAACAAGCCACCTATATATGATTCTCAATCAGGGACAACAATTGACAGCTGTCTCTGATTGAGAACCATATTAGGCTGGACACAGAAACAGACAAACTAGACACACAACATAGAATTCCCACCCAGCTCACGTCCTGACCAACACTAAACAAGCAAAACACAAAAGAACTATGGTCAGGACGTGACACTGTGGTTGAATTTGTGGTTGAAATGTACGGCTCGACATACAGATAATTGTATGTGTGGGGTACAGAGATGAGGTAGTCATTCAAAAATCATGCTAAACACAATTATTGCACACAGAGTGAGTCCATGCAACTTATTACCCCTTTTTTCTCCCAAATTGGTAGTTACAGTCTTGTCCCATCGCTGTAATTCCCATATGGACTCGGGAGAGGCGAAGGGTAAGAGCCATGCATCCTTCAAAACACGACCTAGACAAGCCGCACAGCTTCTTGACACACTGCTCGCTTAACTTGGAAGCCAGCCACACCAATGCACCTGGCCCGCCACAAGGAATTGCTATAGCGTTGATGGCACAAGGACATCCTGGCCAGCCAAACCCTCCCCTAACCCGGATGACATTGGAACAATTGTGCGCCGCCTCAATTGTGCGCCGCCGCCTTGTGGGCCGTGGTATATTGACCATATACCACACCGCCTCTGACCTTATTGCTTAATTATATAATCTAATTAACTGATAACATACTAGCTTATTCTGAATATAAAATACACAATTTTATTGTGCATGTGCTTTGTTTTTGTGTTACTGAATTCCCTGCTTACTAAACTCACAAAGACTTGAGGGAAGAGATGATGAGTGAAGCTGTGTTAGAAGAATCATAGAGCGGACTATGTAGAGTATCTCAGTGAAGGTGCAGCCAGTGGAGCTGTGTTAGAAGAATCATAGAGCGGACTATGTAGAGTATCTCAGTGAAGGTGCAGCCAGTGAGTTGTGTTAGAAGAAGAGGACTAGGTAGAGTATCTCAGTGAAGGTGCAGCCAGTGGAGCTGTGTTAGAAGAATCATAGGGTGAAGAGAGGACTAGGTAGAGTATCTCAGTGAAGGTTCAGCCAGTGAATGAGACGATATGGGACCTGGCCTCCACATTCTGAAAGGATACAGTGCATTTGGAAAGTATTCAGACCTCTTGACTTTTCCCATAGCCTTTTTCTAAAAAGGAAAACATTTGAGTTTTTTCCCACGCACCAATCTACACACAAAACCCCATAATGTCAAAGAAAAAACAGGTTTAGACATTTATGCACATTTATTAAATATAAAAAACAGAAATATCACATTTACATAAGTATTCAGACTCTTTACTCAGTACTTTGTTAAAGCAACTTTGGCAGCGATTACAGCCTCGAGTCTTCTTGGGTATGACGCTATAAACTTGGCACACCTGTATTTGGGGAGTTTCTACCATTCTTCTCTGCAGATCCTCTTAAGCTCTGTCAGGTTGAAGCCACTCCTGCGTTGTCTTGGCTGTGTACTTAGGGTCGTGGTCCTGTTCGAAGGTAATCTTTCGCTCCAGTCTGAGGTCCTGAGCGCTCTGGAGCAGGTTTTCATCCATGATCTCTCTGTTCTTTGCTCCGTTAATCTTTCCCTCGATCCTGACTAGTCTCCCAGTCCCTGCCGCTGAAAAACATCCCCACAGCATGATCCTGCCATCACCATGCTTCACCGTAGGAATGGTGCCAGGTTTCCTCCATATGTGATGCTTGGCATTCAGGCAAAAGTGTTCAAACTTGGTTTCATCAGACCAGAGAATCTTGTTTCTCATGGTCTGAGAGTCCTTTAGGTACCTTTTGGCAAACCCCAAATGGGCTATCTTGTGCCTTTTACTGAGGAGTGGCTTCCGTCTGGCCACTCTACAATAAAGGCCTGATTGGTGGAGTGCTGCAGAGATGGTTGTACTTCTGGAAGGTTCTCCCATCTCCGCAGAGGAACTCTGGATCTATGTCAGATTGACCATCGGGTTCTTGGTCAACTCCCTGACCAAGGCCCTTCTCCCCCGATTGCTCAATTTGGCCGGGCGAACAGCTCTAGGAAGAGTCTTGGTGGTTCCGAACTTCTTCCATTTAAGAATGATAGAGGCCGCTGTGTTCTTGGGGACCTTCAATGCTGAAGGCATTTTTGGTACCCTTCCCCAGATCTGTGCCTCAACACAATCCTGTTTCGGAGCTCTACGGACAATTCCTTTGACCTCATGGTTTGGTTTTTGCTCTGACATCAACTGTGGTCCAATCAGCTGGACCAATCAAATTGTAGAAACATCTCAAGGATGATCAATGGAAACAGGATGCACCTGAGCTCAATTTCGAGTTTCATAGCAAAGGGTCTGATTACTTATTTAAATAAGTTTTTTCAGATTTTTATTTTTAATAAATTTGTACAAAAAAATTAAAACCTGTTTTTGCTTTGTCAATATGTGGTATTGTGTGTAGATTGATTCATTTGAAGAAAAAAAAATATCATTTTAGAATAAGGCTGTAATGTAACAAAATGTGTAAAAAGTCAAGTGGTCTGAATACTTTCCTGTTGCACTATACAGTATCTCAGTGAAGGTGCAGCCAGTGAATGAGTAGCTATTATCAAGGCTCAGGAGAAGACCCAGATGCTGTATTACAGAAGTTTATTACAGAAACAGGGGGGCAGGCAAACGACAGGTCAAGGGCAGGCAGAGGTCAGTAGTCCATAGCAGAGTCTGAAAGGTACAGAACGGCAGGCAGGCTCAGGGTCAGGGCAGTCAGAATGGTCAAAAACCGCGAAAGCTAGAAAACAGGAACGTTGGTAGGCTTGACGAAACAAAATGACCTGGCAACAGGCAAACAGAGAACACAGGTGATACATTGGTGATAATGGAGAAGATGGGCGACACCTGGAGGGGGGTGGAGACAAGCACAAAGACAGGCGAAACAGATCAGCGTGTGACAGGTATGGGACCTGGCCTCCACATTCTAAAAGGAGACCTCCCCCTCTTTATAATCTACAAACACCCCCCACATTCAGATGATTATTTCTCAGGGAGTGGACGATGCTAGGCCCAGCGTCCAGTATCCATTTGCTTGACTCCTTGTCACCGGATTCTCTGGCCATTCCTAAAGCCCAGACAGTCTTCCTCTTCACTTGCACCTCATAGTAGAAACTCCCCGAGGAGAATACCCAATTTCCTAATTAGTATTATATTATATTATTATGATTATTATCAAACCTCTGTGGGTTAGCAGGTAGATTCTGATGTATATTGCCACATCACTTGATCTCCGACCTCAGACAGGAGGAGATAAGGACATGCTGTATTAGGGTCCACAGTCACATCCGCTGCTGCATTCTCTTCAGCATGACTTCAGTAAACTTCTCCATATTTTTATTGAGTGTCTTCTTCAGCTCTGCTTACAGTCAGCACAGTCAGCACTGTAAAGACTGGTCTCAGACCTATATGTACATATCTACCTTAATTGCCTTGTACCCCTGCACATCAACTTGGTACTGGTATCTGCCATATTTCTCTCTGTATCTCTCTTGCTGAGTTTTGCTGCCTGTTCGATCTGCTTAGCCTTCTGAAGTTTCTCCTGGATCATCTTCTGAACTTTACCCTTAGTCTTCCTCATCTGAGCCTTCTTCTCCCCACGCTCTTCCTCTATAGGGACAGTGTTGTGAGTCTTGTGGTCTGTCTCACTGCAGAACTGACACACACACGTTTGGTCTCGTCTACAGAACAGCTCCAGGGGTCTCTCATGCTGTCCTCCAAGGTTCTCCTCAGCTTGTGTTTCTTGAAAGATGCCACTGTCTTTTTACACATGGGACACTGGCACAGGTCAGTGCAATCCCAATGTCCTTTGACAAAGGCCTTGCAGTAGTTGTGCCCACATGGGATGGACACTGGCTCAGTGAACAGACAGTAGAACATTGGAACTGCTGGAGGAAGCCATAGCTGGAAACTATGATTTATGATAGTCACTCTGGTGGTCAGTGTTGATAGATTTGAAAGAGACGACTGTCTGGTCCATTCATTTGATACGTACAACATTTATTTACTTCTCTCAAACAAAATAAAACATTTAAAATAGCAATCTGTCAACAAAAAAATCCATAGTCGATCAACTTGTCTCATGAGTCAGAATAATTTCCTCAACACATACTTTTAAGTTGATTAAACTTTCCCCCCACTTGTCCCATTGAGTCAGAACAAAGTTTTGGCCAACTCAAAATTTGAATTTCATTCAACACTTTGCCAAAAAAAAGGTGGGTGAACTCAAAAAGGCTGTGGAACTAGTTAGTTTTTGAGTTGGGCCACCTAAAAAAAAAGTACAGTGGGATCAAAGCCATTCCAGCTGAGGTGACCCCAGCTGTAGTTGGTCAAATATTGTCACTCTTTTACAGATGACTGACTCAATAACCTGAGGCTCTTGCTGTCAGCCATTCCCTAGAGGTCCATTACCAGTGCTAAGTAGGGAGGTAGAGGGACCCAGGAGAGGAGCATGTGTGCCACACCCTTCCTATCAACTCTCATTAACCTAATGAGCAAAGTTTCAAAGAAAGTAAACATTGTGGTTGCTACAGTATACACATGGTTGGTAAGTGTACTCTTCAATAACAAGGCCTAAGGTGAGGAGAGACCCTCCAATGACACGTGTTCACCGAGGCAGCCTATGTGGTGAAGGTTATGATGACACCACTGTGTCATCTAATTCCATAGGGTGCCTTGTCGTAGCAACATCTCTAAGCTTCATTTCAGTTGTAACAGAGACAGATAGAGAGGACCTCACACTACCGAGCTCATTACAGAAATGTATCCACTGTTATGTGTACAGATACATTTTATTTTCTGTTCAGGCATTGTAGAAGATGACAATAGTACACATGTGTTGTCTATGGTATACACAGCACACTGAATAAATGAATGTTCATTCCTATCAGGTGTCGGCTGTCAAGTCAACAAAACACCTTTTAAGCAGAGCTTGTTAACTGTAATATGCACATTATCAAGCTCCAAATCATGTTGTGGACCTCCTGCTTAATGTTGAGATTGAACGTTGAGACACAATGTGCCCCAGATTCAATTGACCTGTAATAAACTGCTATTTGATGCTTCATGTAATATTTTCAAATGAAGCAACAAGTATGTAAAGCAACAATATTTTTTCTATTAGCAACAAGTACGTAATGCATTGTACAATAAATGTAAAATGGGAATATAGTTTACATAGGTTCTCATAAAAGCCAGGAGGTTTTATTTTGTATTTGTATGTGTATTTGTATCTTTGTATCGACTGAGATCCCCAAACATTGGAAAGCTGCTGCGGTCGTCCCTCTCTTCAAAGAGGGAGACGCTCTAGACCCAAACTGTTATAGACCTATATCTATCGTACCCTGCCTTTTTAAAATCTTCAAAAGCCAAGTTAACAAACAGATCACCGACCATTTCGAATCCCACCGTACCTTCTCCACTATGCAATCTGGTTTCCGAGCTGGTCATGGGTGCACCTCAGCCACGCTCAAGGTCCTAAATGATGTCATAACCGTCATCGATAAAAGACAGTACTGTGCAGCCGTCTTCATCGACCTGGCTAAGGCTTTCGACCCTATCAATCACCTCATTCTTATCGACATACTCAATAGCCTTGGCTTCTCAAATGACTGCCTCGCCTGGTTCACCAACTACTTCTCAGATAGAGTTCAGTGTGTCAAATCGGAGGGCCTGTTGTCCAGACCTCTGGCAGTCTCTATGGGGGTACCACAGGGTTCAATTCTCGGGCTGACTCTTTTCTCTGTATACATCAATGAATCTCTGATCCACCTCTACACAGACGACACCATTCTGCATACATCTGGCCCTTCTTTGGACACTGTGATAACTAACCTCCAAACGAGCTTCAATGCCATACAACACTCCTTCTGTGGCCTCCAACTGCTTTTAAACGCTAGTAAAACTAAATGCATGCTCTTCAACCGATTGCTGCCTGCACCTGCCCACACGACTAGCCTCACTACTCTGGACGGTTCTGACTTAGAATATGTGGACAACTACAAATACCTAGGTGTCTGGTTAGATTGTAAACTCTCCTTCCAGACTCACATTTAGCATCTTCAATCCAAAATTAAATCTAGAATCCGCTTCCTATTTCGCAACAAAGCATCCTTCACTCATGCCGCCAAACCTACCCTCGTAAAACTGACTATCCTACCGATTCTTGACTTTGGCGATGTCATTTACAAAATAGCCTCCAACACTCTACTCAGCAAACTGGATGTAGTCTATCACAGTGCCATCCGTTTTGTCACCAAAGCCCCATATACTACCCACCACTGCGACCTGTATGCTCTCGTTGGCTAGCCCTCACTACATATTCGTCGCCAACCCACTGGCTCCAGGTCATCTATAAGTCTTTACTAGGTAAAACCCCACCTTATCTCAGCTCACGGGTCAACATAGCAACACCCACCCATAGCACGCACTCCAGCAGGTATATTTCACTGGTCATCCCCAAAGCCAACACTTCCTTTGGCCGCCTTTCCTTCCAGTTCTCTGCTGCCAATGACTGGAACGAATTGCAAAAATCACTGAAGATGGAGACCCATATCTCCCTCTCTATCTTTAAGCATCAGCTGTCTGAGCAGCTTACTGATCACTGTACCTGTACACAACCAATCTGTAAATAGCACACCCAACTTCCTCATCCCCATATTGTTATTTATCCTCTTGCTCTTTTGCACCCCAGTATCTCTACTCACACAACATCTGCACATCTACCACTCTCGTGTTAATGCTAAATTGTAATTATTTTGCCTCTATGGCCTATTTATTGCCTTACCTCCCTACTCTTCTACATTCGCACACACTGTACATATATTTTTCTATTGTGTTATTGACAGTACATTTGTATGTACAGTACGTATGCATTAGTTTTACTTGTATTTAAGAGCAGTTGGAGGCCACGGAAGTAGAGTTGTATGGCATTGAAGCTCGTCTGAAGATTAGTTAACAAAGTGTCCAAAGAAGGGCCAGATGTATGCAGAATGGTGTCGTCTGCATAGAGGTGGATCAATGGATCACCAGCAGCAAGAGCGACATCATTGATGTATACAGAGAATTTATTGTGTAACTGGGAGTCTCGTGAGTGCAAACATCCGAAGATTATCAAAGGTAAGCGATTAAATTTATTGCTTTTCTGACTTTCGTGACCATGCTAATTTGGGGCTAGCTGTTCTAGCATTGATTGATACACTCACAAAAGCTTGGATTGCTTTCGCTGTAAAGCATATTTTCAAAATCTGACACGATAGGTGGATTAACAACAAGCTAAGCTGTGTTTTGGTATATTTCACTTGTGATTGCATGATTATAAATATTTTTAGTAATATTTTGCGCCCTGCAATTCAGCGGTTGTTTAGGAAAATGATTCCGTAAAAGGGATCCGTAGCGCAGAGAAGTTAAGCTACATATGCTAATATGGGCTATATTTAGCACTTTTCTGGGATGCTTGATTGTTTTCATTGCTTTACTGGGAAGCTTAGCAGCATGTTATTTATGTTAGTGCAGGGTGAACTGCACACAGTGGACTTCCTGCTAAGACACCCCCCCCTCAGTGCTAACAGTATATATCTGGTTCATGGATACATGATAACTGCATACAATTGCTGTAGGATCAGCAGAGGCATTCAGGGCAGTTAGAGGGACATAAATTAGGTTACTTACATCGTGTCTTCCAACGCCCCTTTTTGATGTACATTTGCTAAAGCATTATGCCAGCTCTGTGTCACAATGGTGGGGTTTAACTGAGCTGGGCTTGGGTCCTTGATAAGTCATTCTCAACGCAGCCTTTTAATGCTCTGAAAGGAGCTTGGAACCCAAATGATTTGAGTAAATCCCATCCTCCTTATAAAACAAGCTTTGTTTCCAGAAGGTATCAAAATGGTAAATTAATGTTGCTACAATAGTCTCGTAGCCAGTAATGAACGCTTACAGCAAAAAGGTGACATTGTTTTCAGTAATTCATGCATAATGCATTATACATAGACCGTTAATATAAAGGGCTATTAAAGAATGCTACAGTAGCAACAACAAATGTATGAATGCAGTCTGATACTGATACTGATACTTCCGGCGCCGACCAAGATGGCCGCCTCGCTTCGCGTTCCTTGGAAAATATGCAGTATTTTGTTTTTTTATGTGTTATTCCTTACATTGGTACCCCAGGTAATCTTAGGTTTCATTACATACAGTCGGGAGGAACTACTGAATATAAGAGCAACGTCAACTCACCATCGTTCCAACCAGGAATATGACTTTCCCGAAACGGATCCAGTGTTTTGCCTTCCACCCAATACAACGGATCTGATCCCAGCCGGCGACCCTATGCGACGCCGTAAAAGGGGCAAACGTAGCGGTCTCCTGGTCAGGCTTCGGAGACGGGCACATCGCGCTCCACTCCCTAGCATACTACTCGCCAATGTCCAGTCTCTTGACAATAAGGTTGATGAAATCCGAGCACGGGTAACATTCCAGAGGGACATCAGAGATTGTAACGTTCTCTGCTTCACGGAAACATGGCTAACTCAAGAGACGCTAACGGAGTCGGTGCAGCCAGCTGGTTTCTTCACGCATCGCGCCCGACAGAAACATACATCTTTCTGGTAAGAAGAGGGGCGGGGGGGTATGCCTTATGATTAACGAGACGTGGTGTGATCATAACAACATACAGGAACTCAAGTCATTCTGTTCACCTGATCTAGAACTCCTCACAATCAAATGTCGACCGCATTATCTACCAAGGGAATTCTCTTCGATTATAATCACAGCCGTATATATCCCCCCCCAAGCAGACACAACGATGGCCCTGAACGAACTTTATCTGACTCTTTGTAAACTGGAAACCACACACCCTGAGGCTGCATTCATTGTAGCTGGGGATTTTAACAAGGCCAATCTGAAAACAAAACTCCCTAAATTCTATCAGCATATCGATTGTGCTACCAGGGCTGGTAAAACCTTGGATCATTGTTACACTAATTTCCGCGACGCATATAAGGCCCTCCCCCGCCCTCCTTTCGGAAAAGCTGACCACGACTCCATTTTGTTGCTTCCAGCCTACAAACAGAAACTAAAACAACAAGCTCCCTCGCTCAGGTCTGACCAACGCTGGTCCGACCAATCTGATTCCACGCTTCAAGACTGCTTCGATCACGCGGATTGGAATATGTTCCGCATTGCGTCCAACAACAACATTGACGAATATGCTGATTCGGTGAGCGAGTTCATTAGAAAGTGCATTGACGATGTCGTACCCACAGCAACGATTAAAACATTCCCAAACCAGAAACCGTGGATTGACGGCAGCATTCGCGTGAAACTGAAAGCGCGAACCACTGCTTTTAACCAGAGCAAGGTGACCGGAAACATGACCGAATACAAACAGTGTAGCTATTCTCTCCGCAAGGCAATCAAACTAGCTAAGTCCCAGTACAGAGACAAAATTGAGTCGCAATTCAACAGCTCAGACACAAGAGGTATGTGGCAGGGTCTACAGTCAATCACGGATTACAAAAAGAAAACCAGCCCCGTCGCGGACCAGGATGTCTTGCTCCCAGACAGGCTTAATAACTTTTTTGCTCGCTTTGAGGACAATACAGTGCCACTGACACGGCCCGCTACCAAAACCTGCGGGCTCTCCTTCACTGCAGCCGAGGTGAGTAAAACATTTAAACGTGTTAACCCTCGCAAGGCTGCAGGCCCAGACGGCATTCCCAGCCGCGTCCTCAGAGCATGCGCAGACCAGCTGGCTGGTGTATTTACGGACATATTCAATCAATCCTTATCCCAGTCTGCTGTTCCCACATGCTTCAAGAGGGCAACCATTGTTCCTGTTCCCAAGAAAGCTAAGGTAACTGAGCTAAACGACTACCGCTCCGTAGCACTCACTTCCGTCATCATGAAGTGCTTTGAGAGACTAGTCAAGGACCATATCACCTCCACCCTACCGGACACCCTAGACCCACTCCAATTTGCTTACCGACCCAATAGGTCCACAGACGACGCAATCGCAACCACACTGCACACTGCCCTAACCCATCTGGACAAGAGGAATACCTATGTGAGAATGCTGTTCATCGACTACAGCTCAGCATTTAACACCATAGTACCCTCCAAACTCGTCATCAAGCTCGAGACCCTGGGTCTCGACCCCGCCCTGTGCAACTGGGTCCTGGACTTCCTGACGGGCCGCCCCCAGGTGGTGAGGGTAGGTAACAACATCTCCACCCCGCTGATCCTAAACACTGGGGCCCCACAAGGGTGCGTTCTGAGCCCTCTCCTGTACTCCCTGTTCACCCACGACTGCGTGGCCATGCACGCCTCCAACTCAATCATCAAGTTTGCGGATGACACTACAGTGGTAGGCTTGATTACCAACAACGACGAGACGGCCTACAGGGAGGAGGTGAGGGCCCTCGGAGTGTGGTGTCAGGAAAATAACCTCACACTCAACGTCAACAAAACAAAGGAGATGATTGTGGACTTCAGGAAACAGCAGAGGGAGCACCCCCCTATCCACATCGACGGGTCAGTAGTGGAGAAGGTGGAAAGTTTTAAGTTCCTCGGTGTACACATCACGGACAAACTGAATTGGTCCACCCACACAGACAGCGTTGTGAAGAAGGCGCAGCAGCGCCTCTTCAACCTCAGGAGGCTGAAGAAATTCGGCTTGTCACCAAAAGCACTCACAAACTTCTACAGATGCACAATCGAGAGCATCCTGTCGGGCTGTATCACCGCCTGGTACGGCAACTGCTCCGCCCACAACCGTAAGGCTCTCCAGAGGGTAGTGAGGTCTGCACAACGCATCACCGGGGGCAAACTACCTGCCCTCCAGGACACCTACACCACCCGATGTCACAGGAAGGCCATAAAGATCATCAAGGACAACAACCACCCAAGCCACTGCCTGTTCACCCCGCTATCATCCAGAAGGCGAGGTCAGTACAGGTGCATCAAAGCAGGGACCGAGAGACTGAAAAACAGCTTCTATCTCAAGGCCATCAGACTGTTAAACAGCCACCACTAACATTTAGCGGCCGCTGCCAACATACTGACTCAACTCCAGCCACTTTAATAATGGGAATTGATGGAAATTATGTAAAAATGTACCACTAGCCACTTTAAACAATGCCACTTAATATAATGTTTACATACCCTACATTACTCATCTCATATGTATATGTATATACTGTACTCTATATCATCTACTGCATCTTGCCATCTCTATGTAATACATGTATCACTAGCCACTTTAAACTATGCCACTTTATGTTTACATACCCTACATTACTCATCTCATATGTATATACTGTACTCTATACCATCTACTGCATCTTGCCTATGCCGTTCTGTACCATCACTCATTCATATATCGTTATGTACATATTCTTTATCCCTTTACACTTGTGTGTATAAGGTAGTAGTTGTGGAATTGTTAGGTTAGATTACTTGTTGGTTATTACTGCATTGTCGGAATTAGAAGCACAAGCATTTCGCTACACTCGCATTAACATCTGCTAACCATGTGTATGTGACAAATAAAATTTGATTTGATTTGATTTGATATGCCAGACTATACAACTCTCTCCTCATCTTTGGTGAAATAAGACATACTGTAAGTAAACAGAAATTAGCTGACAAAAGTGGAGGGGAAAGGCTCCACCCATGAAGAACATCCAATTAGTGTTAAATTGTTATTTTTTTATAATACCAAAATAGTGTATGAATCATGTGAAAGACAGTTCACTTTCACTATAAAACCACTATAAAATCCTTCCATAAAATAGCCTTAAAGTAACCATCTCTCTTTCTTTCTTTTTTATTATTTCAGTGCTTTATCTGCAGAACATATGGTTCATCAGTCACCAAGTTCCATGGCTTTGTTCTAATGAAGGCCTGAACAACCATGGCCCTGCCAAAGCATGTCTGTAGCAAACATGTGTATTTGAGTATTTGTTATTTCAATATTTGAGTACTTATTATTTAAATATTTGAGTATTTGTTAAAAACCAAATAGATTTTTGTAAAAACCAAGTAGTCAACCAAGTTGTACTTGACAGGATTTTCAAATAGCTAGGTTAAATGCATAGGAGTGTCTGCTCCAGCTCTTCCCTCCCCCTGGCGCTTGAGGGCGCCAGGTTGCCCTGCATCACGCACTCCTGCCATCCATCACGCACACCTGCCTTCCCTCGTCACGCGCTTCAGCGATATTGGACTCACCTGGCCTCACTCATCATCTGGTTATTTCCTCCCCTATATTTGTCAGTTCCCTTGCTCTGTTCCCCACTGCTGCATTGATTGTTTGTTGGCTGTATTATCAGTTTGCTGATGCTGTTCCTGTCTCGTTCCATGTCCGTTCTTTATTAAATGTTTTACTCCCCGTACCCCATGTCTGGTCTGCAGTGAGTGCATAACCAGGCTAACAGAAAATAAAATGAAATGTTTTTTTTAAGGTTTTGTTGAAGCTTAGAAGAGCCACCTTTTCTTAGAGTATTGTATATTTTCTGATTGTGGGAAGTTTATTGCACTAGAAAACAAAGGCTCCCAATGAAATATGCTTATTTTTTAAGAATAGTTAATAATTTCTTAAATCTGAATATGTAATCTCATGTGCCAGGTTTATACGTTTTGTAAATTTACGAAAAGTCTTAGTTCAGCTGTAGTTGGCATCCTGATATGACATTTGCATTCTGAAAGAGATGATCTAATCATTTACATCACGTGTCAAACTCATTACACGGAAGGCCGAGTATCTGCGTGTTTTCGCTCATCCCTTTTACTTGAATGATGAATTAAGGTCACTAATTAGTAAGGAACTCCCCTGATCTGGTTGTCTAGGTCTTAATTTAAAGGAAAAACCAAAAGCCCACTGACACTCAGCCCTCCATGGAATAACTTTGACACCCTTGAATTATATTGTCCAATCACCACCTCCAAAATACATTAATAATAATTAATGACAGACCAATAATCGTTTGAGGTAAGGTTGTAGAACCACAAAGCACAGGATCAGCTTTCTTATAAATACACATGCAACCACATGCTTCCAGAACTATTAATTAACTATGATGTTCTGCACTCTACATCTCCAAGGCTATCAGTGAATAACAATTGCTGTTCATTTAAGTTGATGTTTTGGAAAAAAATTTGCACTCTTCAAGCTGCCGTGAGGTTCAACGCTACAGGAGGATGGGGAACCGAACCATAGATGTACTCAACGCTGTTTTCATAATGGGCAAAATAGACTTGTCCTCTGAAGGGAAATATTTGACTGTCCTAATAGGCTCTCTCGTCTACTTATGTACACTGTTCTGTAATATGTCTTTGCTTGTGGTTATAGCTTTGAACAGAAATCTACACGGGCCTATGTATCTGTTCCTTTTTCAGTTATCCATCAATGACTTGATTGGTATCAGTGCCATCATTCCAAGGGTCATGTCAAATGTATTGTCTGAAGATTTGCACATCACTTACCCAGCATGCTTGATTCAGGCTTTCTGTATTCATATGTATGGAGGAGCAACACTTCTCATGTTGTCTATCATGTCATTTGATCGCTACATAGCTATCTGTCATCCACTAAGGTACCATTCCATCATGACTAAGAACACTGTTGTAAGTCTCATTGCCTCTGCTTGGCTGATTGACTTTCTACTGGTGGGAATCCTGTTTGGGCTCACGTTGCGTTTCCCTGTTTGTAAAACAGTTATCGTGAACATCTATTGTGACAATGTGTCCCTGTTAAGACTGACCTGTGCAACAGACACCACAGTGAACAACATCTATGGCTTGTTTATCACAGGTGTACTCCATGGGTTAGGGGCTTTTTCTGTGGTGTTCTCCTACTCATTCATTCTATTCACATGCTTTAAAAGTAGTGACTCTGATGCCAAGCTAAAGGCCTTGCATACATGTGCCACACACCTGCTTGTCTTTCTAATCTATGAGTTTTCAGGTATCATTGTTGTCCTTGTGTATCGAATACCTAACACTCCTCTCCTACTTCAGACATTTGCAGGAATGATATTTGTCATATTACCTCCAGGTCTGAACCCAGTAATATATGGTATCAAAACTAAAAAGATTAGAGTGAAATTACTTCAGCTTTTCTCCATGGCCAAAGGATCAGTTGGAGTAGTAAAAGTCAATAGTGTAACTTAATAATGTAACGTTAATTATTCCTTGTTCTGTTTGTTATACGTTTACATTTCTATTGTCAAGGAAAATAATTCTCAAGAGGAATGTATGTTAAAAAGCATAGGGAAGTCACTGTGTGTTAGAAAGCATAGGGACCAGAAGAGGAGCTATAGGTGGATGGGCTCATTGTAATGGCACAGTGAGGAGGAGACAGGCAAGTGGGACAACACAGGGATTGATCCCTGGTTTCCGATGCAGAGCAGTATATGACTGGCCGTAAGAGTTACTGCTAGACCACGGGCTCTGCACGTCGAGTAAGAGATGATCAACGAGGGGATATGCGTTCTATGAAAAAGAATGAACGACGTGGAAGGTGTGTTCCACGACACGCTATGGGAGTGGAGCTAAGCTTCCACGTCGTTCATTATTTTCCAGAGAAAGTATAGCCCTTCATTGATTATTCCTTCCTTGATGTGCAGAGCCTGTGGTCTAGCAGTAACTCTCATAGCCAGTCATATACTGCTCTGCATCGGAGACCAGGGATCAATCCCTGCGTCCACCCTGTCTACTGTTGTCCCACTTGCCTCTCTCCTCCTCTGTTTCTATATGTAAAGGGTATATATATATTATTAATTGATTAGTCAATTTATGTGATTGTGTTTCAAGTCACCAGAATTACCACAAAAATGAATATTTAACCTTTAATAGGTATAATTAGCTAATACAATTTCCTCCATATACAGTATTTTCATTTATACTTTGGTTTTGTGTTCGAAAACTGTCGGCTGGAATACCACTTTTCTCATAAAATATCAAATAAATTATGTGAATAATTTTTTCAATTTGTGAACCACACTTTCCACCACTCTTTCCTGACACATTCTCAGTTTGCATTTGCATCCTTTGTAGTATTGTTTTATGTAATTGATTCAACCTGTATGGCACTGAAATGAATCTGTCCTCTGATGAAGGGGGCTATGCAACATGATTTTTCAGTCATCAGACCAAATCGTCAGAAGCCATGTGGGCTAAATCCACCCATAGTTTCTGAGAGGATGCTGATCAAGTGCCTCGACTGGAGAATTTCCAGACTCAATCAGTGAAGTGAAACAATAGTGGAACAGAGTGATATTCAGTGTGGATTCCAGGCTATATTTGGTGCAGAACAAAATCACTAGAGGGTGCTGTGAACTAATTTGGACAACGACACGTGTGTCAGTTCATCAACATTGTTCTAATCAGCATCCCAGACCTAAATAGAAATGGCTATGTCTCATTCTATACATTTGAAATCTGTCTTGTTTTGTGGTATTCACAAACTAAACATGGGTTTGGAAGATGGAGAGAAGAGGAACAATTAGGCCTACATCTAGGTCATCATACAACAAACACACTGATCTTTAATGTGAAGAGACGGCCAAATACACCAGACATAATGCATAGGCCTACATATGAGATGTATAACAATTACTTTTACATTTTAGTCATTCAGCAGAGAGACTTACATGAGCAATAAGGGTTAAGTGCCTTCCTCAAGGGCACAGACAGATTTTTCACCTAGTCAGCTCAGGGATTTGAACCAGTGAACTCTCGGTTACTGGCCCTCTTAACCGCTACCTACCACCCCTAGTTTTTGTGTTAGTATTTGATAATCCAGGGAAAGACTACTGGAGTGTAAACTGGGCAAAAGTACATTAGTTTACCAAATCAGACCAACGTTGAAGATTTTATCAATTTTAGACACATTTTCACAGATCAATAAAAGTCTAATTTCAAGATGAGTCCATGTCTCACGCCATCTGTGGTGTTGATCAATCTTTATACTGTAATCCCGATAAAATAGGAAAGATAGGCACCAAATAATATGAAATTAGGTGGTGCCTATGCATCTTAAAATGTGGAGTCATTCTTCAACACAGACTGTTTTAACCATGATCAAAGATGTCACAGGATGGCATTCGTCATAGGAGTCATCAAATTGCTTTAAATGTCTTTCATAGTGTGATGTTTTAGGGAAGGTCTCAATTGCATATTTCTTTCTTCCTCTCTCCGCTCTCCTCCGACCTCTGGCTTTCTTATCCAATGGGTTTTGAGAAGGAGACGAGGAGAGAGAACAACAGGAATATGCAATTGAGATCTTCCCATTGACAGCATGATTTACCTTTTGTTGTGAAACCTTGACAAGCCTGAAACCTCCTTACTAGTTTATTCAAAAGATGATCTTCTACTTACATTGTCTGTTGTTCGTTGCCCCATACCGTTTTTTAAGTGTATTTGTAGGGTTATTTAGTTTGTTCCAACTAAATCAGTCTCTGATTAACATTAGCTTCATAGGGCCGAAAATGAATGGCACCCAACAATGGTTGTTATATTATTTCCCATGTCTGTTAGAAAGCAAGTGAGAGATTTCTTAACACCCCGGGGGGTTCTAAATGGCTTATTGGTTTTAGAATACAAGTCATACATTTACAGTTATGAAGATAAATATAACAACAATTGGTACATCACGCTGCCAGACTGTAAAATACAGCAACATTGCCTAAATACAACCACACTAAAAAGATTGTGACAAATGTCAACAATTAATATAGATTTAGATTAATAATGAATTAGTTATTTTCAAATCTATGTCTACTACTGAAAACATAGTCTAGAATGGAAAGACCTTTGTCTGCAAGAAATTAATTACTTTTACTCTGATATTCTTTGTTTTAAGACAATATATGATTGGATTTAAAGTTGGGAGGAATATTAAAACCTCTTAAGGATTAGCCCCTTTTTTTCGATTTTGGCCAAAAATGACATACCCAAATCTAACTGCCTGTATCTCAGGCCCTGAAGCAAGGATATTTGATTTGATTTGATTTGGATCTCTTTTAGTCCCCATTTGGACTACTCTTCCAAGAGTCCTTAAACATTCAAATACAATGTATAATACGAACACATTTTCACATATAACACACTATTACAAACATACATACAGTGGGGCAAAAAAGTATTTAGTCAGCCACCAATTGTGCAGGTTCTCCCACTTAAAAAGATGAGAGAGGCCTGTCATTTTCATCATAGGTACACTTCAACTATGACAGACAAAATGAGAAAAAAAATCCAGAAAATCACATTGTAGGATTTTTTATTCATTTATTTGCAAATTATGGTGGAAAATAAGTATTTGGTCAATAACAAAAGTTTATCTCAATACTTTGTTATATACCCTTTGTTGGCAATGACAGAGGTCAAACGTTTTCTGTAAGTCTTCACAAGGTTTTCACACACTGTTGCTGGTATTTTGGCCCATTCCTCCATGCAGATCTCCTCTAGAGCAGTGATGTTTTGGGGCTGTTGCTGGGCAACACGGACTTTCAACTCCCTCCAAAGATTTTCTATGGGGTTGAGATCTGGAGACTGGCTAGGCCACTCCAGGACCTTGAAATGCTTCTTACGAAGCCACTCCTTCGTTGCCCGGGCAGTGTGTTTGGGATCATTGTCATGCTGAAAGACCCAGCCACGTTTCATCTTCAATGCCCTTGCTGATGGAAGGAGGTTTTCACTCAAAATCTCACGATACACGGCCCCATTCATTCTTTCCTTTACACGGATCAGTCGTCCTGGTCCCTTTGCAGAAAAACAGCCCCAAAGCATGATGTTTCCACCCCCATGCTTCACAGTAGGTATGGTGTTCTTTGGATGCAACTCAGCATTCTTTGTCCTCCAAACACGACGAGTTGAGTTTTTACCAAAAAGTTATATTTTGGTTTCATCTGACCATATGACATTCTCCCAATCTTCTTCTGGATCATCCAAATGCTCTCTAGCAAACTTCAGACGGGCCTGGACATGTACTGGCTTAAGCAGGGGGACACGTCTGGCACTGCAGGATTTGAGTCCCTGGCGGCGTAGTGTGTTACTGATGGTAGGCTTTGTTACTTTGGTCCCAGCTCTCTGCAGGTCATTCACTAGGTCCCCCCGTGTGGTTCTGGGAGTTTTGCTCACCGTTCTTGTGATCATTTTGACCCCACGGGGTGAGATCTTGCGTGGAGCCCCAGATCGAGGGAGATTATCAGTGGTCTTGTATGTCTTCCATTTCCTAATAATTGCTCCCACAGTTGATTTCTTCAAACCAAGCTGCTTACCTATTGCAGATTCAGTCTTCCCAGCCTGGTGCAGGTCTACAATTTTGTTTCTGGTGTCCTTTGACAGCTCGTTGGTCTTGGCAATAGTGGAGTTTGGAGTGTGACTGTTTGAGGTTGTGGACAGGTGTCTTTTATACTGATAACAAGTTCAAACAGGTTCCATTAATACAGGTAACGAGTGGAGGACAGAGGAGCCTCTTAAAGAAGAAGTTACAGGTCTGTGAGAGCCAGAAATCTTGCTTGTTTGTAGGTGACCAAATACTTATTTTCCACCATAATTTGCAAATAAATTGATTAAAAATCCTACAATGTGATTTTCTGGATTTTTTTTCTCATTTTGTCTGTCATAGTTGAGGTGTACCTATGATGAAATTACAGGCCTCTCTCATCTTTTTAAGTGGGAGAACTTGCACAATTGGTGGCTGACTAAATACTTTTTTGCCCCACTGTAGTATACTAACATAATTACCCAATAAATACTCAATCAAAAATATATTGATTCTTCATCTACTATAGTCCCACAACATTTCTATGTATTATATTTAAATCGTTTAAAATAATGTTTATTTTAAACATTATTTAAACACCTTTATATTGAAAGGTTTCTGGTTTGCACAGTTAATTTATTCCATTTCTTTATTGCTCTAAATCGAAATGTTATTTAGCCTATTTCTCTTTTCTGTCTGGATAACGCATAGATGGTGGACAATCTATTCCTAATATTTACGGAATGCATATGCATATTCTTGATACCATTTGAAAGGAAACACTTTGAAGTTTGTGGAAATGTGAAAGGACTGTAGGAGAATATAACACAATAGATCTGGTAAAAGATAATACAAAGAAAAAAAACAACCGTTCTTTTGTATTTTTTTGTACCATCATCTTTGAAATGCAAGAGAAAGACCATAATGTTTTATTCCAGCCCAGGTGCAATTCAGATTTTATGTGGAGACCCCTATGAGTCTCTGTAATTGCGGGCGAAATAGTCTCAGTCTGTATGAAATAATGGTGAGAAGCCCTAAACACGTGAAGAGGAGAAAACTATTAAATGTGTAGCACAAGTCTGCAGAACTTTGCTTTTAGTGTCAGCTGATCCTTTGTTCCTGAAACATGTGACAAGTACATGAAAGTAAGTGTAGAGAATGGTCCAAACAACTATGACCTGCATGAGGGCAGGAATAAAGAGTCCATAGATGTTATTGATGGCTGTGTTAGCACAGACCAGTTTCAACAGGGAGGTGTTGTCACAGCAGGATTGTGTCATCAGAGATCTACAGCCTGCTAACCCAAGCAGCAGGTTAAAGAGCACCCTCATCAAAATCAACTCACACACCCATATAAGAGCGATAATTGTCCTGATATGAGCATTGGTCATAATTGTGTTGTACCTCAAAGGGCAATATATGCCAATATACCTGTCACGTGCCATAGCAGTCAGGATGAACACTGCTCCCGTCCCATAGATATGAATAAAGAAAACTTGTGACACAA
This sequence comes from Salvelinus namaycush, assembly GCF_016432855.1. Taxonomy (NCBI): domain Eukaryota; kingdom Metazoa; phylum Chordata; class Actinopteri; order Salmoniformes; family Salmonidae; genus Salvelinus; species Salvelinus namaycush. The sequence goes on along the minus strand of NC_052329.1, from coordinate 10,516,724 downwards.
GCAGAGTATTGAAAGGTCCCTGTGTCAAGTAAAAGCTCTTTGATGACCTGCGTAAAGAGTGCCGTGGAGCCTGTAAGGTCATTGATGGGAAGGTTTAGCAGCAGAAGATACATGGGCTAGGGGAGACTCCTGTTGAGGACGATGGTAAAAATCAGGACCAGGTTACAGGCGAGAATGATCATTCAGCTCAGTGCAGCAAAAGCACTTTCAGGGGGGAGATCGAAGCCTTGCAGTGTCAAAACATTTGATGGATTTGATAAAAAGTTATTTTTTGGTCCAGTTCAGATATCTTTATTTCAGAAAAGGGGATCCACAAATATTTATGCTAGAAAAAACTTACTGTACACCTTTCAAAAACGGAAATGACTGACTTGTTATACTGTGGTGTCATTATATGGGCAATTCTTTGTCTTTCTATCACAGATAGGCCTACCTTCTCACAGGGACAAAGTACAGGCATAACAATTATAATATACAACTTAATTATCCATGTACAGTGGACAACTGACGTCTGTCTTTTGCTTTTGTTACAATGAAATCTACTGTATTTACAATGACGGGGTAGGCCGTCACTTTAAATAAGAATTTGTTCTAAACTGACTTGCCTAGTTAAATAAAGGTTAAATAAAATAAAATAAAATATATAAAAATGTATTCTACATGAACGTCAAGTCAGTCAGGCCCAAGCCGCACACAATCACGCACACGCACACGCACACGCACACACACACACACACGCACACGCACACACACACACACACGCACACACACACACTCACACACTATTTTGTGCTGTCTTTGTTATTGTTATTAAAATGCTGAAGACTGACAAAACAAAACAAGTTACACACAATTTACTCAACATGCTGTAGCCAACCCATAACCAATCTTAACCCATTGCACATTTTAACCTCTAACAAATCAATGAAATTAGTCATTGTCTTGCACAAAAAGACGGAACACAACTCTAATTGTCATTGACTGATTTACAAAGGAGCATTTCTTTATTTTATTGGGAAGGCCTTAATAACTGACTAAAGCCCATTCCATGTATTATACAGATTCATCTACAGTATTTATTCTCATTTAACTGAAGATACCTTTCGTTTGTAGAAACCCAGAACATTTTGGCGAATTTCTTTAGTTTTTAGACCATATATGAGTGGATTGAGAATGGGAGGGAACACCATAACTGATACTCCAAAAGCTCTCCTCAAGGAAGGGGCTGCTTGCTCAAATCGATGAGCTATCAGGCTAAAGCAGGCGTTGAACTCTAAGAATAAGAACACGACAAGATGTGTACCACATGTCTGAATGGCCTTGCTCCGGGCATCAGGCGACTTATTCATGACACAGGTGAGCAGGATCTGGATATATGTAAATATAACCACTATCAACGATACACCCTGAAAGACAGCTGTTATCAACAACCCATAGTAGTTGTTTATACGTGTGTCATCACAAATGAGCCTCACCAATGACGGATTGTTACAATAAATATCCACTATTGTTGTTCTGCAGATCTTGAAACGAGTGACCAGAGCCAAGAGAACCACAATCAGGGTAATGACCCAAAGCCACATGAAAACGAGGATTTTCATCAAGTTACTGGAACTCATGATGGAGTTATACCTCAGTGGACAGCAGATTGCGATATACCTGTCATAAGCCATGCCAGTCAGGATAGTTAAGGAGCCAGCTCCGTACAGGTGGACGAGCAGAGCTTGGAGGTAGCATGCAGGGTAGGAGATGGACCTGTTCTGAGCCAGGATGCTCACCAACAGCTGAGGGAAGAAGGCTGTAGCACCAATCAAGTCATTGATAGGCATGTTGAAGAGTAGGATAAACATGGGTTTATGAAGCTTTCTGTCTAGGGCTATGGCTGATAAAACCGTCACGTTGCAAAACACAATGAAACAGTACGTAAGGGTTCCAAAAAGGAACGCTGGGTAAACACCTGATGGAGCTATGGCCAGTGGTTCCATGCTCAACATGTATGTAGAGTTTGTATACATAACTACTGTAGGATGATTTTGTAATTGTCTTCTTGAAAGCAGCCCACCTGAAATAATACAGAAATAGTCATATAGTCTTCAGCACATATGTTTGTCCAATGAATATACTGAATTAAAAGAGCACAATGTTGCCTACTGCAACGAACATGATGTTGTTGTGACTGCAACAAATATGACAGAAAGAACACCTCTACAACTAAAATGAACAAAACAAAAATCTAAATAATACATATACTGTATACATATATAGATATGTATATTTTGCAACTGTTAAACATAACACACATTTTTCTTTGCCTAATGGAAACACATGAATTACATCTACTGTATTTATGTGATAATGCCCGAGATCCCTGTAATATCCTTTTAACCATTCAACCTTCAGGATTAGACCCACCCGTTATATAATAATTAAAGCATGCCTACTTCTCTCTTCCTGGATGTCAGTTCACGACCAGAGCTGGAGTCCACCTTCAGTTGTGACCCCTGTGTGACGGCTCCCTGACAAGGCCCTTTTTATTGCCTCATTATCAGGAAAGGACAGCCCTTTAGTGTCCTAGAGGTCTGTCACCTAGCTGATGTAACCTGGGCTCCTGTGTAGTCTACTTAATGATTAAGAATGTTAAAACAACTTTTGCAATATTATCATCTCCTTAGATTAACATGCAATTTATTGGTGACTGAGATGTAGCAGAATTCTCCCATTGTTTTGCATTAAATTTTGCGAACACTAAATTGTGATCAGGTAAACGAAGCCACGTTTTCGGTTGCTGACTCTTATCCATCATCCATATATTGCCAGTTATCTGTCAATGTGAAACATGGGTGAACTATCAGTTTAGAACAGCCCGACATGTATGAAACAAGGGAACTATCACTTTAGAACAGCCCAATGTATATTATGAGGCCAGTGAACTGTTCCTTTACAACAGCCCAATGTGTATGACGCCAAGTGCATTTTTGTATGTATTTTTGTAAATAACAGCTTGTGCACGATATCTAAGGAAGTCTCCAGTGTCGTGTCTTTGACTATGCCAGATTAATTGCTATGACATGCTATTCAATAAAATAATTTCTCCGTAATTAATATTACCTAATTGAACTAATCATGTAAATATTAATTAACTAGAGAGGGACACCACGAAAGAATATTTATAGAGCTGCTATCTTTCGAATAAACTCTTAAAGATTTAGTAATAGTTTACATCCATAGCAGTCACCTTAATCGTCATTTTATTCAGTCTCATCTGAAAGTGGTAAATCCTTGTTATCTGCAAGAATGCTGGCTAACAAGTTGAATCAGCAATACAAAATTGGGTTTAATTATTTATTTACTAAATACCTAACTAATCACACAGAATCACACATACACAATGAAATCATAACTTGATCACAAATTACGTCATACAGAAAAACATCCCTAGCGGGCGGAATAGATATGACAGCTTGTTACACAAAGAAAAGGGGCGGGATTTTAGTGAAAGAGCGGGAGACTGGAACAGAGGCGAAGCTGTGCTATCGTAAATACAGTATCTTATGCATTCTAAATTACCGCCCATTTGAAGAAGGAAAATGCAATAAATATTTACTCTGAGCTGCGCTTCAGTAGGTTGGTGGTAGATGGACCGTGTCGCCAACCCGAGTCCTCTGTCCTTTGAAGAATGTCTCTGGTGCCTTACTGGATACGTTGGAGTAACGTTGTGTGTAGTAGACGGGATACTCGGACTGTCCTTTCTAACCTGCATTTGTAGCAGCTGTTGCTAACTCAACGGCTAGGAGATATCACTTCTGTAGTGAATACATATATATCTATCCGCGGTGGCGGCTCTGGTGCGGGACGTAGACCCCGCTCCACCTCTGGCTCACCCCACTTTGGTGACGCCTCTGGTGCGGGGACACTCGTCGCCGACCCGGACTGGGGACCCTCTCCGCCGACCCGGACTGGGGACCCTCTCCGCGGGCCCTGGACTGGGGACCCTCGCCGCGGGCCCCAGACTGGGGACCCTCGTTGCGAGCCCCGGACTGGGAACCCTTATCGTGAGCCCCGGACTGGGAACCCTTGTCGCGGGCCCCGGACTGGGAACCCTCGCTGCAGGCCCTGGACTGGGGACCCTCGTTGCAAGCCCCGGACTGGGGACCGTCGCTGGATGCTCCGGACTGGGGACCATCGCTGGAGGCTCCAGACTGGAGGCCGTCTCTGGAGGCTCCGGACTGGAGACCGTCTCTGGAGGCTTCAAACTGGAGACCGTCGCTGCAGGCTCTGGACTGAGGACTGTCGCTGGAGGCTCCGGACTGGAGGCCGTCGCTGGAGGCTATGGACTGGAGGCCGTCGTTCGTGCCATGGATCATCACTGGAGGCTTCTTGCCATGGATCATCACTGGAGGCTTTGTGCCATGGATCATCACTGGAGGCTTCTTGCCATGGATCATCACTGGAGTGAGGAGACGTATGGGCAGTCTGGCACGTGGAGCTGCCACAGGGCTCACCAGGCGGAGGAGACATACAGGAGGATTAGTTCTGGGCGCAGGCACAGGACTCACCAGGCTGGAGAGACATACAGGAGGCCTTTTCCTTGGCTGAGGCACCGGATAAACTGGGCCGTGGAGGCGCACTGGAGGTCTCGAGCTTAGAGCCTGCACAACCCGTACTGGCTGGGTGGTTTTCTTGACCCTGCAAATGCGGGGCGCTGGCACAGGACGCACTGGGCTGTGCAGACGTACCGGAGACACAGTGCGCAGAGCCGGCGCAGGATATACTGGGCCGAGGAGGCGCACTGGAGGTCTGGAGAGCAGGGCTGGCAGAACCCTTCCTGGCTGGATGCTCACCCTAGCCCGGCAGATGCGGGGAGCTGGAATGTGGCGCACTGGGCTAAGAACGCGTACTGGAGACACCATACGCTCCACCGCATAACACGGTGCCTGACCAGTAAGACACTCACCATGGTAAGCACGGGGAGTTGGCTCAGGTCTCCAACCTGACTCAGCCACACTCCCCGTGTGCCCCCTCCCCCCCAAAAAATGGGGGCTGCCTCTCGGGCTTCCTTACTAGCCGTGTCCCTTCGTAACGCTGCCGCTCTGCTTTTGCTGCCTCCAGTTCCTCCCGTGGACAGCGATACTCCCCAGCCTGCCTCCAGGGTCCCTTACCGTCCAGGATCTCCTCCCAAGTCCATGAATCCTTACCACGCTGCTTGGTCTGTTGTTGGTGGGAAGTTCTGTCACTGCTGTTGAAGGAAGTGGACCAAGGTGCAGCGTTATGAGCGTACATTTTCTTTTATTATAAAAAATGACGCCAACAAAACAACAAACGAGAAAACAACCGTGAAGCTAAAGGCTATAGTGTCAACAAACAAAGACAACTTCCCACAAATACAGGTGGGAAAAAGGGCTACCTAAGTATGGTTCTCAATCAGAGACAACGATAGACAGCTGTCCCTGATTGAGAACCCTACTTGGCCAAAACATAGAAATACAAATAATAGAACATAGAATACCCACCCCAAATCACACCCTAACCAAACCAAATAGAGACATAAAAAGGATCTCTAAGGTCAGGGCGTGACACTCTGGTTTTCATATCCATTGGATTTTGAGAAGGAGACGAGGAGAGAGAACAACAGGAGTATGCAATTGAGATCTTCCCATTGACAGCATGATTTACATTTTGTTGTGAAACCTTGACAAGCCTGAAACCTCCTTACTAGTTTATTCAAAAGATGATCTTCTACTTACATTGTCTGTTGTTCGTTGCCCCATACCGTTTTTTAAGTGTATTTGTAGGGTTATTTAGTTTGTTCCAACTAAATCAGTCTCTGATTAACATTAGCTTCATAGGGCCGAAAATGAATGGCACCCAACAATGGTTGTTATATTATTTACCATGTCTGTTAGAAAGCAAGTGAGTGATTTCTTGACACCGCGGGGTGTTCTAAATGGCTTTGGTTATCTATTGGTCCAATTCAGATTTCTTGATTTAAAAAAGGAGGATCCACAAATATTTATGCTAGAAAAAACCTACTGTACACCTTTCAAAAACAGAAATGACTGACTTGTTATACTGTGGTGTCATTATATAGGCCATTCATTGTCTTTCTATCACAGATATGCCTACCTTCTCACAGGGACAAAGTACAGGCATAACAATTATAATATACAACTTAATTATCGATGTACAGTGGACAACTGACGTGTCTTCTGCTTTTGTTACAATCAAATTTACTGTATTAATTCTACGAGCTACACACACACACACACACACACACACACACACACACACACACACACACACACACACACACACACACACACACACACACACACACACACACACACAAACACACACACACACACACACACACACACGCACGCGCACGCACGCGCACACACACGCACACACTATTTTGTGCTGTCTTTGTTATTGTTATTAAAATGCTGAAGACAGACAAACAAAACAAGTTACACACAATTTGCTCAACATGCTGTAGCCAACCCATAACCAATCTTAACCCATTGCACATTTTAACCTCTAACAAATCAATGAAATTAGTCATTGTCTTGCACAAAAAGACGGAACACAACTCTAATTGTCATTGACTGATTTACAAAGGAGCATTTCTTTATTTTATTGGGAAGGCCTTAATAACTGACTAAAGCCCATGCCATGTATTATACAGATTCATCTACAGTATTTATTCTCATTTAACTGAAGATACCTTTCGTTTGTAGAAACCCAGAACATTTTGGTGAATTTCTTTAGTTTTTAGACCATATATGAGTGGATTGAGAATGGGAGGGAACACCATAACTGATACTCCAAAAGCTCTCCTCAAGGAAGGGGCTGCTTGCTCAAATCGATGAGCTATCAGGCTAAAGCAGGCGTTGAACTCTAAGAATAAGAACACGACAAGATGTGTACCTCATGTCTGAATGGCCTTGCTCCGGGGCATATGACACAGGTGAGCAGGATCTGGATATATATAAATATACACCCTGAAAGACAGCTGTTATCAACAACCCATCCCAGTGAACTATCCCTTTAGAACAGCCCAATGTGTATGAGGCCAGTGAACTATCCATTTAGAACAGCCCAAGGTGTATGAGGCCAGTGTGACTATCTGAAGACTAAGCTCAAAGTGTAATTCAATACCTTCAAAAGCATGTTTACAGATGGGTAGGCTCCTAACTCACTTCACTGCACCTCATATAAAGTAGAGGAGAGTGGGCGGATTATGACAATCCCAGAGAGTCCAAAAATGATTTGTGGTGATTATAGTTGCAGCCCCTGAGCGCAGGACAAAAGGGCTTCTGTGGTGCTGCTGTCCCAGTTGTGAAGTACAGCTGTAGTAACACCTGCCCCCTAACAGTCACACCTCCTAACCTAACAGTACACAACCGCAAGACCATCCAAAGGCCTTACTTAAAGGTCAAATGCAGCTATTATTTTTTTTATCTCAATGTGAAATCATTTCTTGGTAACAATTAAGTACCTTATTGTGATTGTTTTCAATTAAAATGGTCAAAAATAAATAAAATAGCATCTTGGCAAAGAGCAATTTCTCAATCAAGAATTTTGCTCGGACTGTCTGGGAGTGGTCTGAGTGGGGAGGGGAAAACTGAAAATTAACTGTTATTGGCAGAGCGGTTTGGAACTCTTTCTTATTGGTCTATTAACTAATTTAGTTAAGAAGAGAGAAGAGGATGTAAAACATGGGCTTGTGGAGAGTCCGCTGTGTGATGAGCAACAGCATGATGGTGAGGTTACAGAAGACAGAGAACAGAGAGAGCAGGAGACCAATGGTGAACACAGGGTAGCTCACTGGGGTAGGGATGTCAAAATTGGCAATCTGCAGGTGGTAACTGAATGTCTGATTAAGATTCTGGCCCGCCATCATCAAATACCTGTAAATGAAGAAAAGATAATCTTATGTACACATTTAATGTACTATAAGGTATGTAAATCTGACTCAATACTAGCACAACATGATCTAAAGCTAGTTAGCTCCAGTCTACCTTACTGTAGGGCTCGTATTAACTGAATTATCAGATTGGTTATATTCAGTCACTCTAGAATTGAAATGTAATCATTTTGTAGTTGATCATTTTAAACATATATTGTCTTTAACTTAACATGTACTCTGCATTAAAGCAATGTGTGTATAAGTATATGGCATGTTATTCAGATGAGTGGTGTAGCTTAGCTGAGGGTTTACCTGTCTGTTACATTTTGTCTAAAAGCAAACAATACCTTGCTATTATGGTGTTAATCTTTCTAAACTAGCTTGGCTAGAGCAGAAATAATTCCCACTCAGAGAACCACTCACACATTCTGACGTAACTCAAGACTAAGTGATGATGTATTAATTACTGTTTATACAGTGCATTCGGAAAGTATTCAGACCTGTTGACTTTTTCCACATTTGTTACATTACAGCCTTATTCTAAAATGTATTAAATCGTTTTTCCCCCTTCATCAATCTACACAGAACGTTGTCGTATGCATAGAGGAGGATCAAAGAATTTTTATTTATTTTATTTATTTCACCTTTATTTAACCAGGTAGGCTAGTTGAGAACAAGTTCTCATTTGCAACTGCGACCTGGCCAAGATAAAGCATAGCAGTGTGAACAGACAACAACACAGAGTTACACATGGAGTAAACAATAAACAAGTCAATAACATAGTAGGGAAAAAAAAGAAAAAAAAGAGAATCTATATACAATGTGTGCAAAAGGCATGAGGAGGTAGGCAATAAATAGGCCATAGGAGCGAATAATTACAATTTAGCAGATTAACACTGGAGTGATAAATCATCAGATGATCATGTGCAAGTAGAGATACTGGTGTGCAAAAGAGCAGAAAAGTAAACAAATAAAAACAGTATGGGGGTGAGGTAGGTAAATTGGGTGGGCTATATACCGATGGACTATGTACAGCTGCAGCGATCAGTTAGCTGCTCAGATAGCAGATGTTTAAAGTTGTTGAGGGAGATAAAAGTCTCCAACTTCAGAGATTTTTGCAATTCGTTCCAGTCGCAGGCAGCAGAGAACTGGAAGGAAAGGTGGCCAAATGGTATACAGAATGTTGTCGTCTGCATAGAGGTGGATCAAAGAATCACCAGCAGCAAGAGCGACATCATTGATGTATACAGAGAAGAGAGTCAGCCCGAGAATTTAACCCTGTGGCACACTCCATAGAGACTGCCAGAGGTCCAGACAACAGGCCCTCCGATTTGACACACTGAGCTCTATCAGAGAAGTAGTTGATGAACCAGGCGAGGCAATCATTTGAGAAACCAAGGTGGTTGAGTCTGCCAATAAGAATGTTGTGATTGACAGAGTCGAAAGCCTTAGCCAGGTTGATGAATACGGCTGCACAGTAATGTCTCTTATCGATAGCGGTTATGATATCATTTAGGACCTTGAAGAGTCCCCGCGATATGCAACTGATGAGAGAGATATTGTCTCTAGAGACGTTTAAACCAGGTGATGTCAGTGCATATGTGGGAGGTGAAACTAAATGGTTGGTTAAGGCATATTGAGCAGGGCTAGAGGCTCTACAGTGAAATAAGACAATAATCACTAACCAGGAGAGTAATGGACAAGGCATATTGATATTAAGGTGAGGCATGCGTAGCCGGGTGATCAATAGGGGTCCAGTGAGTGGTTGGGCTGGCTGGAGACACGGCGATTCAGACAGCTAGCAGGCCGGGGCTAGCAAGCTAGCAGACCGAGGCTAGCAAGCTAGCAGAAGGGCCTTAGAGGGACGTCTCGACAGAGGAAAGTCTGTTTTAGCCTCCGCGTGCGGTGACGTCGATAGACCAGTCGTGATGGATTAGTAGGGTTCCGAGTAGCAGAGGGGTCCAAGTCCAATTGGCAAAATAGGTATAGTGGCCCAAGAAATTGGCCGATGGGTCTGTACAGCTAACAGTCCAATATGCTCTAGACAGCTAGCAGCTAGCGTACCGCGGCTAGCAGCTGGCGGGCCGTGGCTAGCGGATCGGCATTCAGGGGATATCGCGATGTAGAGGCCAGTTGAGTACCCCCTCGAGCAGATTACGTTGTAGACCAGTCGTGAAGGATCGGCGGGGTTCCGTGCCCCGTACCGGCAGTAGAAGGGGTCCGGGTATTGTAGCCCAGGAGTGGCTGACGGGCCTCTTTAGCTAGCCGGGAGAAAGGGCCTAGCATGGGCTGGCTCCAGGCTAATTGGTGCTTGCTCCGGGACCGACGTTAGCCAGTAGTCACTCGAATAGCAGCTAGCTAGCTGCGAAGATCCAGGTGAAAATGTCCAGAGCTGGTAGGAATCCGGGGATATGGAGAGAAAATAGGTCCGGTATGCTCTGGTTTGAGTTGCGTTGTACAAACTGGCGAGAGCTTTCCGAGCTAAAGGTTAGCTGATGACCGCTAGCAGTGGTTAGCTGACTACTAGCTGGTAGCTAGTGAGCTGGCTAGCTTCTGTTGGGGGATTCCGGATTCGAGGTGAATAAAAATACTTTAGAAAAATAACAGATCCGTACCACATTGGGTGAGGCGGGTTGCAGGAGAGTGTTTTTAAGTTGAGTTTTAGAAAAAAATATAAAAAAGATATGCGAAGAAAAATATATAAAAAGACATATACACGGGACACAACAAGACGAGGACAAAAGACGTCTGACTGCTACGCCATCTTGGATTAGAGGGTTCCTACAACCTCAAATATGAAGAAAATGACCAACTCTGCCACAAACGTGTTCAAACATTTTCTGCTAGGTTCAGACCTCTTGGTATTTGTATTTATTATGGATCCCCATTAGCTGCTGCCAAGGTTCCTCGAGCTTGGACAGAAGGTTGTCGACTTCGAAATCGTAGGAGTAGTTACTACCGCTGCAGACACCCCCAGCGACGAAGGTGCAGGAAGATCAGGCTCCAGGACGGCGAAACTATTAGTTGTTTGTAACCAAGCAAGTGATCAGAATCTTCACATAGGAAACAATCTGAACAGATACACTTATAATCTGCATGGCTGCTGTGTTAAACAGGCCTATGACATTATTTAGTATTACCACAGGTAAGTTTAAGAAGGGAAGGGCTGTCACAAAACACATTCATTATGGTGGATCTCCACCGGGGCAGCTTTATCTGCAGAGAGAACAGTAGTAAGATCAAGAGGAAGTCAAGACCCCATACCAGTAAAATAATGAGCAGCACATTCCTGGGTGTGATAATAGTATTGTACCTTATGGCAACATAACGATCAAAGGCCATAGCCGCAAGAATAAAGACAGCCACACTTCCATACATGTGGAGCAAGAACCCCTGAATATCACAGAGAGGATAAAAGACTGTCCAAGTCACAATGTCTGACAGCACCTTTGGGAGCATTGCAGTGAATCTTATCAGATCATTGAGAGGAAGACTGAATAGAATAAAATACATTGGTTTGTGTATAAAAAAATAAGTAAAATATAATACTCTCTGTATAATACTCTCTGTTACAAGTGAGGATGTCTCTTTTTAACTTTTACCGTCTTATAAAGGCCCCATCTAGTAATCAATCTGTTTACCTTTATTCGCCTAATACAGTTCATTGTGGCTATTTTGTTAATCATAACACTTCCATGATTACATCAGTTAGCAGAGACTTTCATCTTGGTGTGAAAAACACGTATTAATGAGCCCCGTAGAGAGTTGATTAAATAATGTCTTATTGAGTGTATCTTGTTGTAATTAATCCATTGGGACTGCAGAAACAGTTATTAGAGTATTCACCTCTCGCTAATGAAGCATGTTGATAAAAATACCCCCGAGACACCACAAGTTCAAGTTAGGCCTCTGCCTTATAGTTAGGTGACATTGCACATATTTGAATGACATAAATGATGTAGATGATATCTCAAATGTCCAATGCATTTCAATAGAAGGGAGAAATATATCTATGTACATTAACGTTGCCTTCTTCTCCAAGCCTCTAGCCCAAGCATGCTCTAGCCTGAGTATACATGTTGATGCTCTATCACAACATATATCAAATCACATGTTATAAATTCATATTGTATCTAGTCATATCTATAACTCCTTCCTTCCTGTTGTGTCAGAACGTCCACAGTAAGAAACATTTATTAAGTATCTATTAAAATAGGAGGGGATAAGGGAATATGTGGACACTGACCTATGGGATTACAATGGGGACAAGCGGGCCTCTTTACCAAAGTGGCGTATAGAACTGGGGAATGGACTGAAGGGATAGGTTAATCGTTCCACCCAGGAGAGATAACCCTTTTGGACAGGGAGGTAGTTAATTACTTTTAGAGTGGTGTGTATTGTTGTGAATTGTTAGATACTACTGCACTGTTGGAGCTAGAAACACAAGCATTTCGCTACACCCACAATAACATCTGCTAAATATGTGTATGTGACCAATAACATTTTATTTAATTTTATTTAATTGAATCGAGCTCTGGTCATTGTTAGTTGATGAAGGGTTAGGGCGAGGCCACCCCTCTCGTGACTGGAGGAGTACTGTAGGATCCTGAGGGATGGAAGACTCACTTTACGCACTGCTAGCCGTGCGTCACAAACCCACTGAATTGGTGGGGAATTAGGTCTTTAAAACATATAAAAACAGAAAAGATTTACACCCCTTGACTTTTTCCACATTTTGTTGTGTTACAGCCTGACTTTAAAGTGGATTAAATGTAGATTTTTTTTTGTCACTGACCTCCACACAATACCCCATAATGTCAACGTGGAATTATGTTTTTCAGAAATGTAAAAAATTAATGAAAAGCTGAAATGTTTTGAGTCAATATGTATTCAACCCTCTGTTATGACAAGTTCAGTACTGTAGTAACTATGTTATTAACAAGTTAAATAATAAGTTGTATGGACTCACACTCGGTGCAATAACAGTGTTTAACATGCTTTTTGAATGACTACCTCATCTCTGTACCCCACATATACAATTATCTGTAAGATCCGTCAGTGAATTTCAAATACAGATTCAACCACAAAGACCAGGGAGGTTTTCCAATGCCTCACAAAGAAGGGCACCTATTGACAAAATGTATAAAAATAAAACACTAAATATCCCTTTGAGCATGGTGAAGTTATTACACTTTGGATGGTGTATCAATACACCCGTTTACTACAAAGATAGAGACGTCCTTCCTAACTCAGTTGCCAGGAGGAAGGAAACCGCTCAGGGATTTCACCATGAAGCAAAGTAATGCTGCAATAAATGTGGCAAAGCAATTAACATTTTGTCCTTTATACAAAGTGTTGCATTTGGGGCAAATCAAACACAACACATTACTGAGTACAACTCACCATATTTTCAAGCATAGTCGTCCTTGCATTATGTTATGGGTATGCTTGTAATCGTTAAGGACTAGGGAGTTTTTCAGGAATTATTTTTTACAGAATGGAGCTAAGCACAGGCAAAATCCTAGAGGAAAACCTGGTTCAGTCTGCTTTCCACCAGACACTGGGTGTCACGTTCTGACCTTAGTTCTTTTGTATTTTCTTTGTTTAAGTATGGTCAGGGTGTGAGTTGGGTGGGTAATCTATGTTTTGTGTTTCTATGTTGGGTTTTTCGTTTGGCCTGATATGGTTCTCAATCAGAGACAGGTGTTAGTCATTGTCTTTGATTGGGAACCATATTTAGGTAGCCTGTTTTCTGTGGTGTTTTGTGGGTGGTTGTCTTCCGTGTCTGTTTGTTCACGTTACGGGACTGTTTCGTTTTTCTATTCTATTCACTTTGTTATTTTTGTATTGTTGTCGTGTTCAGGATTATTAAATATAATGGACACTTACCACGCTGCGCATTGGTCCGACCTTTCTTACTCCTCGTCAGATGAGGAGGACGAATGCCGTTACACTGGGAGATTCATTTTGAAAATGTATATCGGCCAAATGTTTCGAAATCACTTAGAGACTGACACAGAAATTCCCAGTTGTAATCACTGTCAAAGGTGCTTCTACAAAGTATTGACTCAGGGGTGTGAATACATATGTAAATTAGATATTATATTTTGATTTGCAAACATTCCTAAAAACATGTTTTCACTTTGTCATCATGGGGTATTGTGTGTAGATGGGTGAGCAAAAAAATATATTTAATTAATGTTGAATTCAGGCTGTAACACAACACAATGTGGAAGGGGTATGAATACTTTCTGAAGGCACTGTACAAAACATTGCTTTATTAGGGTATTATTGATAAGATATCATGTTACAGGTGACAATGTTCTGATCTTTTACAGAACCATATTCGCTAAAGTATCATTTCTACCTGAGAAGAGGATAAAAAGCCTTCAGTCATGCTCTAAATCAAACATTACTAACATTTTTCAGGAGATTTCTTAATATTTGAATTTTTGAAAACATGAATGCAACTAGATGTAAGGTCTTGTTAATTATTCTAAAGGACCATCTGCTTTAATAACAGGGTTAAGAATTTGACTTTACAGTCCTCTTTAGTTTAATTGCAGTAAGTTGAGTCCCCGACTAAGTCCCACTGCAAAATGTATACAGTACCAGTCAAAAGTTTGGACACACCTACTAATTCAATGGTTATACTTCATTTTTTACTATTTTCTACATTGTAGAATAATAGTGAAGACATCAAATGAAATAACACATATGGAATCATACAGTAACCAAAAAAGTGTTAAACAAATCAAAATAGATTTTAGATTTTAGATTCTTCAAAGTAGCCACCCTTTGCCTTGATGACAGCTCTAATGTTTCTTGGCCCAAACATTTGTTAAGCATTTATTTGATCTGCAATCTGAGGTGCAGTAAACTCTAATCAACTTATTGTCTGCAGCAGAGGTAACTCCGGGCCTTCCTTTCCTGTGGAGGTACTCATGACAGCCAGTTTCATCATAGCGCTTGATGGTTTTTGCAACTGCACTTGAAGAAACATACTTTTTTGGGGACATTTTCCTGATTGACTGAACTTCATGTCTCAAAGAGTCATTTCTCTTTGCTTATTTGAGCTGTTCTTGCCATAATATGGACTTGGTATTTTACCAAATAAGGCTATCTTCTGTATACCACCCCTACCTTGTCACAACTCAACTGATTGGCTCAAACACGTTAAGAAGGAAAGAAATTCCACAAAATGACTTTTAAAAAGGCACACCTGTTAATTGAGGCTGGTTGGAAATACTGCCAAATTCTCTAAAATGACGTTGGAGCTGTCTTATGGTAGAGAAATTAACATTAAATTCTCTGGCAACAGGTCTGGTGGACATTCCTGAGGTGCTGAGGTGCTGACTTGCTACACCCTCGATAACTACTGTGATTATTATTATTTGACCATGCTGGTCATTTATGAACATTTGAACATCTTGGCCATGTTCTGTTATAATCTCCACCCGGCACAGCCAGAAGAGGACTGGCCACCCCTCATAGCCTGGTTCCTCTCTAGGTTTCTTCCTAGGTTTTGGCCTTTCTAGGGAGTTTTTCCTAGCCACTGTGCTTCTACACCTGCATTGCTTGCTGTTTGGGGTTTTAGGCTGGGTTTCTGTACAGCACTTCGAGATATTAGCTGATGTACGAAGGGCTATATAAAATAAACTTGATTTGATTCCTGCAGTCAGCATGCCAATTGCACGCACCCTCAAAACGTGAGACATTTGTGGAATTGCATTGTGTGACAAAACTGCACATTTTAGAGGGGCCTTTTATTGTCCCAGTACAAGCTGCACCTGACTAATGATCATGCTGTTTAATCAGCTTCTTGATATGCCACACCTGTCAAGTGGACGGATTATGTTGGCAAAGGAGAAATCCTCACTAACAGGAATGTAAACAAATTTGTGCACAACATCGTTCCATATGCTTTTTGTGCGTATGGAACATTTCTGGTATCTTTCATTTTAGCTCATGAAACATGGGACCAACACTTTAATTTGCGTTTATATTTTTGTTCAGTGTAAAAAGCTAATGTTTAAAAACCCGAAAAAGCAATTGTTTACCTTGTAGATTTCTAAACACACTATGTATTTGTTCGGCTCGCAACCTAACACTCAGATCATATTTTGGCCCAAAAGGCCCAAAGGTTTGAGCACCCTTGTTTTATTGATACAAAAGTTTGGATAACGCACACATACTTTTTTTAACAGTAAATGTAGCCATACTAATTTGTTATCACATCCACTAGTGTTTTCCTCTCCATTGCATCATTCCTCTCCCTGGTGGGAATTAGAGTTTAGGGATCCTAGATAATTAGCCCTCTGTGATTAGCCTGATTTGTTAGTGCTACAGTACATAGTGATCATGGCGTTCATTAGTTCCTATTGTCGTTGTACTCTTTTAAATAATTATAGGCCAATCTCAAAGCTGTCACCCCTGGTGAAAATACTTGAAACCCTTGTAAGCTAAAATAGTTTTTATTTACTAACTCTATTTTATCAATGTACCAATCGGGCTTCAGGAAGAAGCATAGCACAATTACAGCAGCCATGAAGGTTTTAAATGGTATCACTGAAGCCCTTGACAAAAAACAGCACTGTGTCTCACTTTTTATTGATCTCTCTAAGGCTTTTGATACAGTTGATCATGCTATACTAAGGCAGAGATTGTTGAGTGTAGGTCTTTCGGAGCATGCAGTTGCATGGTTTGCTAACTATCTCTCTGATAGAACTCAGTGCACTCAATTTGATGGGCTTATGTCTGTTAAATTGTCTGTCCTTAATGGTGTGCCCCAAGGCTCTGTACTTGGTTCTCTCTTAATCACTATTTATATAAATGATTTAGACAAAAATGTCCAAAATGCACAACTTCATTTTTATGCTGATGATACTGTTATTTACTGTTGTGCCTCGTCTCTTACAAAAGCTTTCCAGAACTTGCAAACTGCTTTTTATACTGTTCAACATACCTTGTGTCAATTGAAGCTTATCCTCAATACTGACAAAACTAAACTAATGGTGTTTTCTAATGCAAGAAATAGACCTCTGAACCTTTCACCTATTACTACCTGTCAGGGCAAGGAGATTGAGGTTGTAACCTCATATAAATATCTTGGAATTCTAATTGATGACGGCCTCTCTTTTAAATTGCATATTCAACAATTTACAAAAAAAATTAAGCTGAAATTGGGATTTTATTTTAGGAATAAGGCCTGTTTTTCTTTTGAAGTCAGAAGGAGGCTAGTATCAGCTACATTTATGCCTTTACTAGACTATGGGTATATTTTATATTTGAATGCTTCCGCTCAGTGTTTGAGATCAATTGACACTCTTTACCATGGCACTTTGAGATTTATTTTAAACTGCAAAACCCTTATGCACCACTGCACTTTGTATACCAGGGTTGGCTGGCAATCTCTAGTCACTTGTAGGCTCAGTCACTGGTATACTTTTATTTACAAAGCCATTTTGGGTTTACTACCTTTTTATTTGGGCATTTTTATTGTTCAGAAATGTGGTGGGTACTCTCTTCGTTCGCTGGACTTTATCCTGCTAACTGTTCCAAATGTCCAAACTGAATTTGATAAAGGGCTTTTATGTACTCTGCGCCATCATCTTGGAACACCTTACAAAATAATTTTAAACTGGAAGAACTTGTCCCGATTGGTGTTTTTAAATCACTGATGAAGGATTTTGAGGCTGATTCCCTGACCTGTCAATGTTTTTAATTTGCTGTTTTTGATTTTGTTATACTCTTGTGAATTCAATGGTTTTTACTAGATTACTTGTAGTTTTTCATGTTGTTTGTCTGTAATTTTTGTAATGACTTGGTGCTGCCTATCTTGGCCAGGACGCTCTTGAAAAAGAGATTTTAAATCTCAATGAGCCCTTCCTGGTTAAATAAAGGTTAAATAAAAAATAAAAAATAAAATAACAGCTTGACCAACCATAGAAAACAGACTTTTTAATGCCAGGTAACTATCACCTGACCCACTGTCAATATCAAATGTATCCACTTGCTCCACTTGGGTAATTAACAGTGAAATTATGTCATTCAAAGAGGGTTGCAGACAGGTGTCATTTCACTGACAAAGGGCACCAAATTATAGGTCTAAGTCATTGTTGAGAGTATGACAGTAGGCCATAAACGTAGATATTTATAAACATTGTGTAACGCTTGTGTTCTGGAAGAGAAGAAGAGGACCAAGGTGCAGCGTGGTAAGTACTCATAATTACTTTTAATGAAATACGAATACTAATAACAAAATAACAAACACGACAAACTAACAGTCCAGAAAGGTGAAAACAAACACTAAACCGGAAACAACCACCCACAAACACAGGTGGGAACAGGCTACCTAAGTGTGATTCTCAATCAGAGACAATGAATGACAGCTGCCTCTGATTGAGAACCATATCAGGCCAGACATAGAAATACAACACAAGGACAACATAGAACACCAGACATAGAATGCCCACCCAAACTCAAGCCCTGACCAACCAAAACAGAGACATAAAAAGGATCTCTAAGGTCAGGACGTGACACATTGAGTATATACTGCATCGTCTAGTTTACTGATAATTAAACAGCATAACTTGATTATTTGTTGCATATCTACGTACCATAAAGACTGAATGCTGTAACCAATGTGTCTCAGGCACATATTGGCCTAGAGAAGGGTGAAGGCCTGAATTAAATCACTTGAGGTATCAGCATAAAATACACTACAAGACTAAAAGTATGTGGACACCTGCTCGTCAAAAATCTCATTCCAAAATCATGCATTAATATGGAGTTGGTCCCCTGTTTGATGCTTTAACAGCCTCTACTCTTCTGGGAAGGCTTTCCACTAGATGTTGGAACATTGCTGTGGGGACTTGCTTCCATTCAGCCACAAAAGCATTAGTGAGGTCGGCGCTGATGCTGGGCGATTAGGCCTCGCTCACAGTCGGCGTTCCAATTCATCCCAAAGGTGTTCAATGGAGTTGAGGTCAGGGCTCTGTGCAGGCCAGTCCAAAAAAATTACTCCCCCTGACCCGCCAAGTAGAAGCCAACAATCTCACCCACCTTCCAACACTACTAGTCTGTTCCCTATCAGACGACCAGCGGGAGAAGTATACATCGCTACTGCGTGCTTTGAACGATTAGTTTTCTCGTCGTTTTGAGGATTTCAATGTGTTGGAAAATGACATGCTGGTTTCCTCTCCTTTCACCTTCAATGTAGATAACGCTCCTACTGAGCTTATCAATCTTCAGTCTGATGCAGTGACTGGAGAACTATTCAAAACAATGTCACTGACGAGGTTCTATGCATCTTTCGATGAACAAAACTTCCCAAAGATTAGGAGTCATGCTCAGAAGATGTTTGTACTGTTTGGGTCAACCTATGTATGTGAACAGACATTTTCAGTGATGAAATATAACAAGTCAAGGCACAGATCATCTCTTAATGACTCTCAGCAATCCTGCAAAAAAAATCCAAGATGGCGTAGCAGTCAGACGTCTTTGTCTTGTCTCGTCCCATGTATATATCTTTTTATATATTTTTCTTCGCATTCTATTTAATATTTTTCCTAAACCTCAACTTCAAAATACTCTCCTGCAACCCGCCTCACCCAATGTGGTGTGGATCTGTTTTTTTTTTCTAAAGTATTTCTATTTACCTCCGAACTGGGATACGTCAACGGAAGCTATCTAGCTAACTAACTACCAGCTATCAGTCAGCTAACCTTTAGCTCGTAAAGCTCCCACCAGTTCGTACAACGCGTTTCAAACCAGAGCATACCGGACATATTTTTATTTTTCTCTCCATATCCCCGGATTCCTACCGCAAACTCTGAACCCTTTCATCTGGATCATGGCAGCTAGCTAACCGCATCCCGGATTGACAACTCCTGGCTAATGTTTCCGTCCCGGAGCAAGCACCAACTAGCCTGGGGCTAGGCCATGCTAGACCCATCTCCGGCTAGGGCTCCTGGGCTACTCCTGAAGCCCACTCCTCGGCTACAATATCCGGACCCCTTCTACTGCCGGTACGGGGCACGGAACCCCGCTGATCCTTCACGTCTGGAATACCGACATAATCTGCCCGAGGATCCCAACAGGCCACTCATCCCCTGAAGGCCCATTCTGCTAACCGCGGCCTGCTAGCTATCTATAGCATTTTGGACTGGTAGTTGATCCACCGGCCAGTTTCTTGGACCACTATACCCATTTTGCCAATTAGACTTGGACCCCTCTGCTACTTGGAACCCTACTAATTCCACGACTGTTTTATCGATGTCACCGCACGAGGAGGCAAAAACAGACTTTTCCCGCATCGCGACGTCCCTCTAAGGCCCTTATGCTAGCCTGCTAGCCCCAGCCTGCTAACTCTCTGAATCGCCGTGTACCCAGCCAGCCCAACCACTCACTGGACCCATACGATCACTTGGCTACGCATGCCTCTC
Organism: Salvelinus namaycush; assembly: GCF_016432855.1. Lineage (NCBI taxonomy): Eukaryota > Metazoa > Chordata > Actinopteri > Salmoniformes > Salmonidae > Salvelinus > Salvelinus namaycush. Next base: position 10,496,369 of record NC_052329.1, on the reverse strand, counting down.
CCTAATATCAATATGCCTCGTCCATTACTGTCCTGGTTAGTGATTACTGTCTTATTTCACTGTAGAGCCTCTAGCCCTGCTCAATATGCCTTAACCAACCATGTTGTTCCACCTCCCACATATGCGATGACATCACCTGGTTTAAACGTCTCTAGAGACTATATCTCCCTCTTCATTACTCAATGCCTAGGTTTACCTCCAATGTACTCTCTTCCTACCATACCTTTGTCTGTACATTATGCCTTGAACCTATACTATCGTGCCCAGAAACCTGCTCCTTTACTCTCTGTTCCGAACGTGCTAGATGGCCAGTTCTTATAGCCTTTAGCCGTACCCTTATCCTACTTCTCCTCTGTTCCTCTGGTGATGTAGAGGTTAATCCAGGACCTGCAGTGCCTAGCTCCATTCCTACTCCCCAGTTGCTCTCATTTGTTGACTTCTGTAACCGTAAAAGCCTTGGTTTCATGCATGCTAACATTAGAAGCCTCCTCCCTAAGTTTGTTTTATTCACTGCTTCAGCACGTTCTGCCAACCCAGATGTCTGAGCCGTGTCTGAATTCTGGCTTAGGAAAACCACCAAAACCCCTGAAATTTTCATCCCTAACTATAACATTTTCCACCAAGATAGAACTGCTAAAGGGGGCGGTTGTCATGCCCTGACCTTAGAGAGCTTTTTTATGTCTCTAGTTGGTTTGGTCAGGGTGTGATTTGGGGTGGGCATTCTATGTTTTGCTTTCTATGTTTCTTTATTTCTATGTTTTGGCCGGGTATGGTTCTCAATCAGGGACAGCTGTCTATCGTTGTCTCTGATTGGGAATCATATTTAGGTAGCCCTTTTTCCCTCCTTTCAGTGTGGGTAGTTAACTTTGTTAGTGGCACTATAGCCCTGTAAGCTTCACGGTTGTTTCTTTCGTTTCTTGTTTTGTTGGTGACGTTCCAATAAAAGAGAATATGTACGCTCACCACGCTGCACGCTGTCTTCCTTTAACGACGGCCGTGACAGCGGTGTTGCAATCTACTGCAGAGATAGCCTGCAGAGTTCTGTCTTACTATCCAGGTCTGTACCAAAACAATTCCAGCTTCTACTTCTAAAAATGAACCTTTCCAGAAACAAGTCTCTCACTGTTGCCGCCTGCTATAGACCACCCTCTGTCCCCAGCTGTGCCCTGGACACCATATGTGAATTGATTGCCCCCATCTATCTTCTGAGTTCATGCTGCTATGTGACCTAAACACCCCGGCCATCCTACAGTCTAAGCTTGATGCCCTCAATCTCACCCAAATTATCAATGAACCTACCAGGTACAACCCCAAATCCGTAAACACGGGCACCCTCGTAGATATCATCCTAACTAACTCGCCCTCCAAATACACCTCTGCTGTTTTCAACCAAGATCTCAGCGATCACTGCCTCATTGCCTGCATCCGTAATGGGGACCACCCCTCATCACTGTCAAACGCACCCTAAAACACTTCTGCGAACAGACCTTTCTAATTGACCTGGCCGGGGTATCCTGGAATGACATTGACCCCATCCCGTCAGTAGAGGATGCCTGGTTATTCTTTAAAAGTGCCTTCCTCGCCATCTTAAATAAGCATGCCCCATTCAAAAAATGTAGAACTAGGAGAAGATATAGCCCTTGGTTCATTCCAGACCTGTCTGCCCTTGACCAGCACAAAAACATCCTGTGGCGTTCTGCATTAGCATCGAATAGCCCCCGTGATATGCAACTTTTTAGGGAAGTTAGGAACCAATATACACAGGCAGTTAGGAAAGCTAAGGCTAGCTTTTTCAAACAGAAATTTGCATTCTGTAGTACTAACTCAAAAACGTTCTAGGACACTGTAAAGTCTATGGAGAATAAGAGCACCTCCTCCCAGCTGCCCACTGCACTGAGGCTAGGAAACACTGTCACTACCGATAAATCCACAATAATTGAGAATTTCAATAAGCATTTTTCTACGGCTGGCCATGCTTTCCACCTGGCTACCCCTACCCCGGTCAACAGCCCTGCGCTCCCCACAGCAACTCGCCCAAACCTCCCCCACTTCTCCTTCATCCAAATCCAGATAGCTGATGTTCTGAAAGAGCTGCAAAATCTGGACCCCTGCAAATCAGCTGGTCTAGACAATCTGTACCCTCTCTTTCTAAAATGATCTGCCGAAATTTTTGCAACCCCTATTACTAGCCTTTTCAACCTCTCTTTCGTATCGTCTGAGATTCCCATAGATTGGAAAGCTGCCGCGGTCATCCCCTTCTTCAAAGGTGGAGACACTCTAGACCCAAACTGCCACAGACCTATATTTATTCTACCCTGCCTTTCTTAGGTCTTTGAAAGCCAAGTTAACAAACACATTACCAACCATTTTGAATCTCACCGTACTTTCTCCGCTATGCAATCTGGTTTCAGAGCTGGTCATGGGTGCACCTCAGCCACGCTCAAGGTCCTAAACGATATCATAACCGCCATCGATAAGAGACATTACTGTGCAGCCGTATTCATCAACCTGGCTAAGGCTTTCGACTCTGTCAATCACAACATTCTTATTGGCAGACTCAACAGCCTTGGTCTCTCAAATGATTGCCTCGCTTAGTTCACCAACTACTTCTCCGATAGAGTTCAGTGGGTCAAATCGGAGGGCCTGTTGTCCGGACCTCTGGCAGTCGCTATGGGGGTGCCACAGGGTTCAATTCTCGGGCCAACTCTCTTCTCTGTATACATCAATGATGTCTCTCTTGCTGCTGGTGATTCTTTGATCCACCTCTATGCAGACGACAACATTCTGTATACCTCTGGCCCTTCTTTGGACACTGTGTTATCTAACCTCCAGGCAAGCTTCAATTCCATACAACTCTCCTTACGTGCCCTCCAACTGCTCTTAAGTGCAAGTAAAACTAAATGCTCTTCAACCGATCGCTGCCCGAACCTGCCCGCCCGTCCAGCATCACTACTCTGGACGGTTCTGACTTAGAATATGTGGACAACTACAAATACCTAGGTGTCTGGTTAGACTGTAAACTCTCCTTCCAGACTCACATTAAAGATCTCCAATCCAAAATTCAATCTAGAATTGGCGTCCTATTTCGCAACAAAGCATCATTCACTCATGCTGCCAAACATACCCACGTAAAACTGACCATCCTACCGATCCTCGACTTCGGCGATGTCATTAACAAAATAGCCTCCAACACTCTACTCAACAAACTGGATGCAGTCTAACACAGTGCCATCCGTTTTGTCACCAATGCCCCATATACTACCCACCACTGCGACCTGTATGATCTCGTTGGCTGGCCCTCGCTTCATGCTCGTCGCCAAACCCACTGGCTCCAGGTCATCTACAAGTTTCTGCTAGAGAAAGCCCCGCCTTATCTCAGCTCACTGGTCACCATAGCAGCACCCACCCGTAGCACGCACTCCAGCAGGTATATCTCACTGGTCACCCCCAAAGCCAATTCTTCCTTTGGCCGCCTCTCCTTCCAGTTCTCTGCTGCCAATGACTGGAACGAACTGCAAAAATCTCTTTCTACTTCACAATAACATCACTTACAGTTGACCGGGGCAGCTCTAGCATGGCAGAATTTTAAGAACTGACTTGTTGGAAAGGTGGCATCCCATGACGGTGCCTCGTTGAAAGTCACTGAGCTTAGTAGTAAGACCATTCTACTGTCAATGTTTGTCTATGGAGATTGCATGGATGTGTGCTCTATTTTATACACCTGTCAGCTATGGGTGTGGCTGAAATAGCCAAATCCACTAATTTGAAGGGGTATCCACGTACGTTATATATAGTGTATCAGGATTTGATCCTTCACAGCACAAAAAGACCAGCTAGTCTAGTACCAAAACTGTTTGTACTGTCTATCCAAGTCCTATGTGGAGTAATTGTCACGCCAACCAGCCATGTTGGCCTGCTTGGTGTGAAGACGGCACAAACAGATCCAGGACCAGGCTAACAAACACCTACAGAATATCATTCAAAACATAGTTGCCAGATGGCTTCCATTAGTGGTCGCTCACACAATATTTTAAACATTTTAAATGTATAACAATTTCCTTCTCAAGAGGAGTTGTCATAACAATCTGCCTAGCTATAGCTCTTGAGACTATGACATGAAAATCCACATGTGACCATTTGACTTACCTCATCATTGTTGACATAAAATGAAGGATGATAAATGATGGGGGAGTGTTTTAGATAAAAAGGATCTGGCCGATACCTGTGGCAGGATTCATACCCTCTTCAGCAAGGTACAAGTGTGGCTTTTGAGGACTGCCTGTATACAGGTTTTCCTCTTGACTGACTACAGCTGTTAATGCTGCGGTATTCTTACTCACTCTGTCAAATGTGTTTATATGGGGTATTCAAAATTCCTAGCAGCAGATTTTAAAAAAGAGGATACAAACAGCATGTGTAGTATATCTTCATTTAAAACTTGTATTTACAATTATAACAAATGATCATTTTTATTTATATTTCTGTCCTTTTTTTACAGGTTTGCACTGCATTGCTAACAGGATGGACGACAACATGTCATTACCAAGCCATATCCTTCACATTCAGGGTTTTCAATTGCCACAGACATTCATGTATCCAATTTTTTTCTCCTTGCTGTTTGTCTATCTCGCCCTCCTTGTGTCTAACATTGGAGTCCTGGTCGCCATCATCACAGAGAGAAGCTTGCACCAACCAATGTATATCCTCTTCTGTAACCTGTCTGTAAATGATCTGATTGGCAACACTGTCTTGTTGCCTCGCCTCATGGCTGACATTGTTTCAACTGAGAGGTTTATCACGTACAGCCAATGTGTTGCTCAGGCCTTTTTCAGTCATACGTTTGGATCAGCCTCACATATGATACTGATCATTATGGCTTTTGACAGGTATGTGGCCATATGTTACCCGTTAAGGTACACGTCCATAATGACAACCAAAACTTTAGTTATGTTGTCTGTGTCTGCTTGGGGGGCTTCCCTTGTGTTAGTGTCTATCCTCCTGGGTCTCACCATAAGGCTTTCCCGCTGCAGTTCAATCATTCAGAATGCTTATTGTGACAATGCATCATTGTTCAAGCTATCCTGTGAGAACGTTTCAATCAACAACATTTATGGACTCTTTTTCACTGTGCTGCTCTTTACTTCCTCAATGGGAAGCATCGCTGTCACTTATTTCAGGATTGCTGTGATTTGCTGGACCAAGAAAAGCAAAGAGCTGAACAACAGAGCGTTGCAGACCTGTGCAAGCCACCTGGTACTGTATCTCATTATGCTGTGGAGTGGGTTTCTAACCATCATACTGCATCGCTTTCCAGACTATCCATATCTGAGAAAACTGGCTTACGTTCTATTTCATGTCGTCCCTGCTAATTTGAATCCAATTATCTACGGCTTGCAAACAAAGTCATTGAAGCAGAAAATTATACAAATACTCAGACGGAAAGTTACACACTCATAATACAGATATTTGTTTTGCACTTTGTAAATAATATTGACAGGCTTGTTGATTATTCTGGTATCCCTAAAACCCTAAAACAAAATGGATTAGAATTCACCACATACCATTCTTAAAAGTGATGTTTAAGGTACATTTCAAAAATGTTCTACTCCATATTCATAATCTCCAGCACCATCCCAACATCAACATATGTTAAAATGACACCTTTCTATGTTTTGTAGTCAAAAAGACAGAGGAAGATAAGTGTTTCCGATGACATCGAGTGTGTTTCGTGATTTTAACCAATTATGTGCAGGCAATGAACAGGCAATGTTTGGGAGTAAATTGCAATATTTCCCTTTAAAGGTTATGTCTTGCCATTTACACATTTTGATGTTGGAGATTATGAATATGAAGTAGAAAAATTGTGAAATCACCCTTTAAAGGTGATGTTCTGTAAGATATTAGGAAGTATGAATGAGGGAACTGTAAAGGTGACGAAGAGCACACATTGGTTAACAGGCTTTCCTGTCTGTGCCTAGTCATTACCTGACTGCCAGTCAAAATTGTATCTCACTCTAGTGTCTGTTAGCTGAAAATTCAGAGGGACGTCTGAGATGCTCAATTCCAAGATTTAAGGTCTGCAATACTGCTGGTTTTCAGGTGAATTGAGAGATTGTTCTTGATGGCCAGAGATTCCACTCACCTGTAGCTGATTCACTCTATAGAGTCAACCTGTAACTAATTCACTCTATAGAGTCAACCTGTACCTGATTCACTCTATAGAGCCGACCTGTAGCTGATTCACTCTATAGAGCCGACCTGTAGCTGATTCACTCTATATAGCCAATCTGTAGCTGATTCACTCTATAGAGCCGACCTGTACCTGATTCACTCTATAGAGCCAACCTGTAGCTGATTCACTCTATAGAGCCGACCTGTAGCTGATTCACTCTATAGAGCCGACCTGTAGCTGATTCACTCTATATAGCCAACCTGTAGCTGATTCACTCTATAGAGCCGACCTGTACCTGATTCACTCTATAGAGCCAACCTGTAGCTGATTCACTCTATAGAGCCGACCTGTACCTGATTCACTCTATAGAGCCGACCTGTACCTGATTCACTCTATAGAGCCGACCTGTACCTGATTCACTCTATAGAGCCGACCTGTACCTGATTCACTCTATATAGCCGACCTGTAGCTGATTCACTCTATAGAGCCGACCTGTACCTGATTCACTCTATAGAGCCGACCTGTACCTGATTCACTCTATAGAGCCGACCTGTAGCTGATTCACTCTATAGAGTCAACCTGTAGCTGATTCACTCTATAGAGTCAACCTGTAGCTGATTCACTCTATAGAGTCAACCTGTAGCTGATTCACTCTATAGAGCCGACCTGTACCTGATTCACTCTATAGAGCCAACCTGTACCTGATTCACTCTATAGAGTCAACCTGTACCTGATTCACTCTATAGAGCCAACCTGTAACTAATTCACTCTATAGAGCCAACCTGTACCTGATTCACTCTATAGAGCCAACCTGTAGCTGATTCACTCTATATAGCCAATCTGTAGCTGATTCACTCAATAGAGCCAACCTGTACCTGATTCACTCTATAGAGTCAACCTGTACCTGATTCACTCTATAGAGCCAACCTGTAACTAATTCACTCTATAGAGCCAACCTGTACCTGATTCACTCTATAGAGCCAACCTGTACCTGATTCAATCTATAGAGCCGACCTGTACCTGATTCACTCTATAGAGCCAACCTGTAGCTGATTCACTCTAGAGCCGACCTGTACCTGATTCACTCTATAGAGCCAACCTGTACCTGATTCAATCGATAGAGCCAACCTGAAGCATATCAGATATTATTATGAGTAACCAGCTCAGCGCAGTACAGTTCAACTCGGCTCAGTTTGACTATCGTGTGAATAGGAAACTGGTGCCCCAGGTCTGAATCAGTTCCTAGTTAGAGGGTAGAATGAAAAACAGCCTGGAATTGAGACAGTAAAGAGATATACACTGAGTGTACCAACATTTGTACTGGCATAGACTGATCAGGTGAATCCAGGAGAAACTATGATCCCTTATTAATGTCACTTGTTAAATCCACTTCAATCAGTGTAAATGAAGGGGAGGAGACAGGTTAAAGAAGGATTTTTAAGCCTTGAGACAATTTAGACATGGATTGTGTATGTGTGCCATTCAGAGGATGAATGGGAAAGACAAAAGATTTAAGTGCCTTTGACCAGTAGTAGGTGCCGGGCACACCGGTATAAGTGTTTCAAGAATTGCAACGCTGCTGGGGTTTTCACACTCAACAGTTTCCTGTGTGTATCAAGAATGGTCAACCACCCAACGGACAGTCAGCCAACTTGACACAACTGTGGGAAGCATTGGAGTCAACATGGGCCAGCATCCTTGTGGAACTTCGACACCTTGTAGAGTACACCCCCCGATAGTGGGGTGGGGGGTGGGGGATCACTGTAAATAAAGACAAAAAATGTTGAATAAACTGATATTAAAGAAGCAAGGTATTCACAGCTCGGGAGTCTGAATGTGAACTCAAATGTGCATAACCGGTCTAAGCATGGGCAACACTCTGGCAAAAGATGTGCATAACCGGTCTAAGCATGGGCAACACTCTGGCAAAAGATGTGCATAACCGGTCTAAGCATGGGCAACACTCTGGCAAAAGATGTGCATAACCGGTCTAAGCATGGGCAACACTCTGGCAAAACCATTATACTGTCATAGAAATATGTGCTATTTAGAACATTTTAACTGGCATCGGGCAGAAATGTGCTCTTTTTTAAAACACAACATTTTATGAAAAAGTAGACATTTAAATGATTTGAATCATAATAAACAATAAGCATCAACTTGTTATGACATTATTGCTATTCTCTATATACTTGTCTAGAAAAGTATATATCATAGGCAAAATATAATGTTTTTAATTACATTCATTTTATTTAGTCAATGCAATAAGATAGGATACTGTAAATGTTACCAGAAAACATTTGTCCTCTTTGCTGGCAAAGGAGACAGATAATATTGAATAAAATATTTCACAATCTCTTATAGATATCATTGTGACCTTGGCTGTGGCTAATTGAAATGACCATTGAACAGCAGGAAATATCCCAGATTGCCTTCAACTGATCCAAGGCCTTTTCCCTCTGAAACAGTTCCTACAGTCCTTCTGGTGCGCCCTCTCACAGGAGCAGAGCCAGGCAATTGACATTCATGTCTGTCTGTTAACTGATAACATCACAAGAGGGACATACAGTGAGCTCCAAAAGTATTGGGACAGTGACAAATGTTTTGTTGTTTTGGCTCTGTTTTCCAGCACTTTGAATGACTATGATGTTAAAGTGCTGACCGCCAGCTTTACTTTAAGCGTGTTTTCGTCCACATTGGGTGAACCGTTTAGAAATTACAGTACTTTTTGTACATAGTCCCCACATTTTAAGGGACCAAAAGTGCTGGGAAAAATGTACTTATGTGTATCAAAGTAGTCAAACGTTTACAGCAGTATTTGTTCCAATATTCATAGTAGGCAATGACTACATCAAGCTTGTGACTCTACAAATTTGTTGGATGCATTTTCTGTTTATTTTGGTTGTTTCAGATAATTTTTTTAATAAGAATATAATATTCTTCTAAACACTTCGACATTAATGTGGATGCTACTGTACCAGGATTATGGATCATCCTGAATGAATCGTGAATAATGATGAGTGAGAAAGTTACAGATGCACAAATATCAAATATGCACAAGTATACAGAAGATAGCCCTATTTGGTAAAACACCAAGTCCATATTATGGCAAGAACAGCTCAAATAAGCAAAGAGAATGACAATCCATCATTACTTTAAGTCATGAAGGTCAGTCAATACGGAATATTTCAAGCACTTTGAAAGTTTCTTCAAGTGCAGTCACAAGAACCGTCAAGTACTATGATGAAACTGGCTCTCATGAGGACCGCCACAGGAATGGAAGACCCAGAGTTACACAGCAGGAGAGGATAAATTCATTAGAGTTACCAGCCTCAGAAATTGCAGCCCAAATAAATGCTTCACAGAATTCAAGTAACAGTGTCACGGTTTTGTCACGATCGTCTTCTTTAGAGAGAGTGGACCAAGGCGCAGCGTGTGCAAAATACATCTTCTCTTTATTTTGAAGAAGAACAAACGAAAACAAAACAACAAAATGACAAACGTGAAGCTATAAATGACTAAATGACTAAGTGCAAACATGCAACATAGACTAGACATAGACAATTACCCACAACCAGCTAAAGCCCATGGCTGCCTTAAATATGGCTCCCAATCAGAGACAACAATAACCAGCTGTCTCTGATTGAGAACCAATTCAGGCAACCATAGACTCTCCTAGACACCTACACTGAACACTAAACCATCTACTCTACTTAACCCCCTAAACCATACAACACCCTAGACCAGGGGTGTCAAACTCATTCCACGGAGGGCCTAGTGTCTGCAGGTTTTTGGTTTTTCCTTTCAATAAAGCCCTAGACAACCAGGTGTGGGGAGTTCCTAACTAATTAGTGATGTTAATTCATCAATCAAGTACAAGGGAGGAGCGAAAACCCGCAGACACTCGGCCCCCCGTGGAATGAGTTTGACACCTGTGCCCTAGACAATACAAAAAACACACAAAGACAACCCACCCCAACTCACGCCCTGACCAACTAAATAAATAAAAGAAAAAGGAACAATAGGTCAGGAACGTGACAGGTTTTCTTCCATAGGTGAAGGAGAGGACCAAAATGCAGCGCGGCTAGTGTTCAACATGTTTAATTAGACGAATAAACGGTAACACTAATACAAGTAACAAAATAACAAATGTGAAAACCGAGACAGCCCTATCTGGTGCAGACAAAACACAGAGACAGGAAATAATCACCCACAAAATCCCAACACAAAACAAGCCTCCTATATATGATTCTCAATCAGGGACAACGATTGACAGCTGCCTCTGATTGAGAACCATATTAGGCTGGACACAGAAACAGACAAACTAGACACACAACATAGAATTCCCACCCAGCTCACGTCCTGACCAACACTAAACAAGCAAAACACATAAGAACTCTGGTCAGGACGTTACAATACCCCCCTCCTGAGGTGCGGACTCCGAACGCACCCATAAAACTCAAGAGGAGGGTCTGGGTGGGCATCTGTCCGCGGTGGCGGCTCCGGCGCAGGACGAGGACACCACTCTACCACTGTCTTTGTCCCCCTCCTTAGCGTCCTTTGAGTGGCGACCCTCGCCCCCGACCTTGGTCTAGGAACCTTCACCAAGGCCCCCCCTAGATAGAGGAGATAGCTCAGGACAGAGAGGTAGCTCAGGACAGAGAGGTAGCTCAAGACAGAGAGGTAGCTCAAGACAGAGAGGTAGCTCAAGACAGAGAGGTAGCTCAAGACAGAGAGGTAGCTCAAGACAGAGAGGTAGCTCAAGACAGAGCGGTAGCTCACGACAGAGAGGTAGCTCACGACAGAGGGGCAACTCCAGACTGAAAAGCAGCTCCGGACAGAGAGGCAGCTCCGGACTGAATGGCAGCTCCGGACTGAATGGCAGCTCCGGACTGAGTGGCAGCTCCGGACTGAGTGGCAGCTCCGGACTGAGTGGCAGCTCCGGACTGGAGGGCAGCTCATGACTGGAGGGCAGCTCCGGACTGAGTGGCAGCTCCGGACTGAGTGGCAGCTCCGGACTGAGTGGCAGCTCATGACTGGAGGGCAGCTCATGACTGGAGGGCAGCTCATGACTGGAAGGCGGCTCATGACTGGAAGGCGGCTCATGACTGGAAGGCGGCTCATGACTGGAGGGCGGCTCATGACTGGAGGGCGGCTCATGACTGGAGGGCGGCTCATGACTGGAGGAGCGGCTCATGACTGGAGGGCGGCTCATGACTGGAGGGCGGCTCATGACTGGAGGGCGGCTCTGGCAGCTCCTGACTGGCAGGTGGCTCTGGCAGCTCCTGACTGGCTGGCGGCTCTGGCAGCTCCTGACTGGCTGGCGGCTCTGGCAGCTCCTGACTGGCTGGCGGCTCTGGCAGCTCCTGACTGGCTGGCGGCTCTGGCAGCTCCTGACTGGCTGGCGGCTCTGGCAGCTCCTGACTGGCTGGCGGCTCTGGCAGCTCCTGACTGACGGACGGCTCTAGCGGCTCCTGACTGACGGACGGCTCTAGCGGCTCCTGACTGATGGACGGCTCTAGCGGCTCCTGACTGACGGACGGCTCTAACGGCTCGGGACAGACGGGCGGCTCTAACGGCTCGGGACAGACGGATGGCTCAGACGGCGCTGAGCAGATGGATGGCTCAGACGGCACTGGGCAGATGGATCGCTCAGACGGCACTGGGCAGACGAATCGCTCAGATGGCACTGGGCAGACGGATGGCTCAGACGGCGCTGAGCAGATGGATGGCTCAGACGGCACTGGGCAGATGGATCGCTCAGACGGCACTGGGCAGACGAATCGCTCAGATGGCACTGGGCAGACGGATCGCTCAGACGGCACTGGGCAGACGGATGGCTCAGACGGCACTGGGCAGACGGATGGCTCAGACGGCACTGGGCAGACGGATAGCTCAGACGGCGCTGGGCAGACGGATAGCTCAGACGGCGCTGGGCAGACGAGCAGTGCAGGCGGCGTTGAGCAGACGAGCAGTGCAGGCGGCGTTGGGCAGACGAGCAGTGCAGGCGGCGTTGGGCAGACGGCCGACTCTGACCTGCTGAGGCGCACAGTAGGCCTGGTGCGTGGTACCGGAACTGGAGGTACTGGGCTGGAGACACGCACCATAGGAAGAGTGCGTGGAGGAGGAACAGAGTTCTGGAGACGCACAGGAAGCCTGGTGCGTGGTGTAGGCACTGGTGGTACTGGGCTGGGGCAGGAAGGTGGCGCCGGATATACCGGACTGTGAAGGAGTACACGAGCTCGTGAGCACCGAGCCTGCCCAACCTTACCTCGTTGAATGGTCCCCGTAGCCCTGCCAGTGCGGCGAGGTGGAATAGCCCGCACTGGGCTATGCTGGCGAACCGGGGACACCATTTGTAAGGCTGGTGCCATGTACACCGGCCCGAGGAGACGTACTGGAGGCCAGATATGTTGAGCCGGCTTCATGGCACTTGGCTCAATGCTCACTCTAGCCCGGCTAGTGCGGGGAGGTGGAATAACCCGCACCGGGCTAAGCACACGTACAGGAGACTCCGTGCGCTCTTCCGCACAACACGGTGTCTGCCCGTATTCTCGCTCTCCACGGTAAGCCCGGGAAGTTGGCGCAGGTCTCCTACCTGACTTCGCCACACTCCCCTTTAGCCTCCCCCCAAGAAATTTTTGGGTGAGCCTCTCGGGCTTCCAGCCGCTCTGCCTTGCTAGCGCCTCATATTGCCGCCTCTCCGCTTTTGCTGCCTCCAGCTCCGCTTTGGGGCGGCGACACTCCTCTGGCTCTGCCCAGGGTCCTTTTCCATCCAGAATTTCCTCCCATGTCCATTCCTCCTGGTACCGCTGCTGCTGTCACTGCTGCCCGTTGCCACGCTGCTTGGTCCGGGTTTGGTGGGTGATTCTGTCACGGTTTTCTTCCATAGGTGAAAGAGAGGACCAAAATGCAGCGCGGCTAGTGTTCAACATGTTTAATTAGACGAATAAACGGTAACACTAATACAAGTAACAAAATAACAAATGTGAAAACCGAGACAGCCCTATCTGGTGCAGACAAAACACAGAGACAGGAAATAATCACCCACAAAATCCCAACACAAAACAAGCCTCCTATATATGATTCTCAATCAGGGACAACGATTGACAGCTGCCTCTGATTGAGAACCATATTAGGCTGGACACAGAAACAGACAAACTAGACACACAACATAGAATTCCCACCCAGCTCACGTCCTGACCAACACTAAACAAGCAAAACACATTAGAACTCTGGTCAGGACGTTACAAACAGACACATCTCAACATCAACTGTTCAGAGGAGACTGTGTGAATCAGGCCTTCATGGTCAAATTGCTGCAAAGAAACCACTGCCAATAAGAAGAAGACACGTGCTTTGGCCAAGAAACACGAGCAATGGACATTAGACTGGTGAAAATTTGTCCTTTGGTCTGGAGTCCAAATTTGAGATTTTTGGTTCCAACCGCTGTTGTCTTTGTGAGATGCGGTGTGGGTGAACGGATGATCTCCGCTGTGTTTTTCCCAATGTAAAGCATGGAGGAGGAGGTGTTATGGTGTGGGTGTGCTTTACTGGTGACACTGTCTGTGATTCATTTAGAATTCAAGGCACACTTAACCAGCATGGCTACCTCAGCATTATGCAGTGATACGCCATCCCATCTGGCTTGGGCTTAGTGGGACAATCATTTGTTTTTCAACAGGACAATGACCCAACACACCTCCAGGCTGTTTGAGGGCTATTTGAACAAGAAGGAGAGTGATGGAGTGCTGCATCAGATGACCTGGCCTCCACAATCCCCCGACCTCAACCAAATTGATATGGTTTGGGAGTCGGACCGCAGAGTGAAGGAAAAGCAGCCAACAAGTGATCAGTATATGTGGGAACTCCTGGTTGAGAGAATGCCAAGAGTGTGCCATCTGTAATCAAGGCAAAGGGTGGCTATTTGAAGAATCTCAGATATATTTTTTGTTTAACACTTTTTTGATTACTACGTACATGATTCCATATGTGTTATTTCATAGTTTTGATGTCTTCACTATTATTTTACAATGTAGAAAATACTAAAAATAAAGAAAAACCCTTGAATGAGTAGTTGTTCTAAAACTTTTGACTGGTAGTGTACATTTTCCCCGACACCCAAAAGTACTCATTACATTTTGAATGCTTGGCAGGACAGAAAAATGGTCCAATTCACGCACTTATCAAGAGAACATCCCTGGTCATCCCTATTGCCTCAGATCTGTCAGATTCACTAAACACACATGTTTCATTTGTAAAGTACGTCTGTGTTTTTAGACTTTGCCCCTTGATATCCATTAAAAAAAACAAGGAAATGGTGCCGTCTGGTTTGCTTAATATAGGGAATTTGAAATGATTTATTCTTTTACTTTTGATACTTAAGAATATTTTTGCAATTACATTTCATTTTGATATTTAAGTATATTTAAAACCAAGTACTTTTAGACTTTTCTCAAGTAGTATTTTACTGGGTGACTTTATTTTTACTTGAGTCATTTTCTATTAACGTATGTTTACTTTTAATCAAGTATGACAATAGGGTACTTTTTCCACCACTGGTATATAGATTATGTTCTTCTACTTAGTATATTTAATCACTGCATGAATAATGTATAATTTAATATTAAATCACAGTGTATTGGACCACAGTGTATTGAAGGGTCTCTGTGTTCTGATTAAACCAATTAGAGCTGGTGTTGTAGGTCCCAATTATGAGCTTGTGCCAGACAACATAATAAAAAGGTCCCAAAGTGACTCCTGTGTTTTCTGTCTAATTAAAAAGCTTCCTGAAAAGGATTACAGAGGAAGAGCGGGTGAAGAGTTGTTATATAAATTCCCACATTATGCAGCTCTTCCTCAATCCCAGAGATGCGGGTCTGGTGAGATGACCAACACAATGGCAAGTAAGTGAGAACTTCAGTGCTTTCTATGACATGAAAATTGTTTGTGTTTTCTAATTTTCCAATTGGAAAAATCTAATGATACAAGAGCTGTTTAAGGAACAAGAAGAACGGCAGCCATATTTAACATCTTAAATTTCTCTTTCAGGTGAACAAAATTACGTTCCCAATATTTAAATAGGAATAACTCACCATCTGATTCATTTTAAAATATATTGTCAACAGTGGCTGGTGAATTGGAGGATGCTAACAATTTCCTGGTTTCTTTAGAACGTCCTGTTAAATGTTTTTAAAATGCAATGACAACAAAATGTATAGCTACAATTGTTATCTTATTTGAGTCGATGTATTAACCCTAACATAATCCATTCAACCTTTGCAGATATTCTTTCTCCCATGACCATTTGTTTTGTCTCTGTTTGTTAAATGTATATTTATTTATTTTATTCTCAGTTGTGTGAATCAATGTTTTTTTTCTAAGTGGGATGCTTTGGATGACCCAACTCTGACCTCACCCCATTGAAATGTAAAATGGTTATGGTAAGGGTTAGGGTTGGGGTTAGGTAAGGGTTTGTGTAATGGTCAGGGTAAGGGGTCAGGATTTAGGGTAGGGTCGTCCCAAGGAACCCACTTAGCATCTAGCGAGGCTCTATGATTACCTGTGGCAACTTTAGACAACCATGCCCTTGTCTGGATCAACCTTACTCTAAACCTCCATTTGAAATGTGCTCAATGCTCATCACACTGTTGTTTGATGTTTGGTTTGGTTTCTAATAGTGAATCTTGATTTAAATGAACATCAACAGTGTAGCCTAGTGGTTCAAATACCTGAACCGGCAAAACAGTTCATCAGCAACTGCTCCCTGTGCGCCAATTATGTTGATTAAGGCAGCCCCCCCGCACCTCTTTGATCCAGCGTGGTTGGGTTAAATGCGGAAGACACATTTTGGTTGAACGCACTACGTTGTGCAACTGTGCAACTGTGCAACTGTGCAACTGTGCAACTGTGCAATTGACTAGATATCCCCCCTCCATTGTCAGCTGATTCCATACAAATCTTTGCTTTTGAGTTTTCAGTGTTGTCTATTGGTGAAACGTCTTTACCTGAACAGTGAACAACTATCAAACTAACTCTTATTTCATCCTCAGCCTTAAAAGTATTTTGTTTCATTCTATTATGATGTAACTTCTGTATCACTTGGATTTCAAAAAGGTCCTGCTATATGTGTGTGTCTGTTTGTGTGAGTGCATGTGCGTGTGTGTGTGTGTGTGAGTGTGAGTGTGTGTGTGTGTGTGTGTGTGTGCGTGCGTGCGTGCATGTGCGTGCGTGCGTGCGTGTGTGTGTGTGAAAATACTGCATGCAGATGTTGTACCTATTCATAATAAGGTCATAACAACTATACTGCTTAACAATGTACTCCTTGTAGTTACACTGTGCCTGACTATATGCTTACTATGTAAATATAAACCAGTATGTGTTTTAGACAGTACTTCCTGGATACATGTTTTTACATGAAAATCTCATTCTTCTCATGATGTTTTTCAGATGTTTCTCAACCACTGGAGTTCAACGTGAGCCTGTTTTCAGATTTCCTGATACATGGAGGGGAGCTGGGTCTCAAGGAGATCTACACAGACTTGGCCATCTTTCTTCTTGTGGTATACATCATGGTCCTCATCGGCAACGCCCTGATCATCACTCTGGTGTTGCTCGACTCCAAACTTCACACACCAATGTATATTTTCCTCTGTAATCTGTCTCTCACAGATATAGTGATCACCACCAGCGTTCTACCTAAAATGATATCAGTGTGTTTGTGGAATGATGTGTCCATTTCATTTGCAGGTTGCTTCTTGCAGATGTATACCTATTTGACATTCCAAACTGCAGAGGGATTTCTCCTATGTGCTATGGCCTACGACCGCTATGTTGCTATCTGCAATCCTTTACGCTACAACAGCATCATGACAATCAAAGTGTGTGTGATCCTGGCCTCAACAGCATGGGCTTTGGGGATAATTCTTCCAGCATTGAATGTCATTCTTGCATCACAACTACCTTTCTGTAGTAATCAGATAATGTATTGGTTTTGTGATTATCCTCCGATTGTTACATTGTCTTGTTTGGACACAACACTGTTGATAGATCTAGCCCTCGCATGTGCTTTATTTGTAATGTATGTTCCATTCACTGTCATAATTTGGTCATATTGTAAAATCATCAAATCTGTTTGCAAAATTGCCACATCTGAAGGACGGAAAAAAGCTTTCTCTACCTGCTCCTCTCATCTCATTGTTGTCCTTACCTTCTACATTGCTCATTCATGTGTCTACATCAGTGCTAAATCATATCATATTCATCCCAATGTCCTCATCTTGATATCTATTGTCAACTGTATTTTAACTCCTCTTGTGAACCCACTTGTTTACAGTTTCAGAAACAAACAGATAAAGGATTCTGTCCTGAAACTCTTGTTCGCCAATAAAGTTATTCCATAACGCACCGTGTTTGGATTTTATTACTTAAAGGTCCAAAACAGCCGTTCTTTTTCATACTTAAAAAAAAAAATCTCTAAATCAAATCATTTCTGGGTAACAATTAAGTACCTTACTGTGATTGTTTTCAATAAAAATTGTAAAAAATCTTAGCAATAAGCAATTTCTCAAGCAATACTTTTGCTAGGACAGTCTGGGAGTGGTCTGAGTTGGGAGGGAAAAACTGAAAACTAGCTGTTATTGGCAGAAAGGTTTGGAACTCTCTTTCTTATTGGTCTATTAACAAATTTACCAGGCAGGCCAAAACTCCATCTCACCAGAACAGACTGAAATTTCAGGCAGTCTTTTAAAAAATGTCTCATACTAAAAGGGCATTATCAATTTCACAGTATTATTCCAACTTCACAGTGTGGAAATATGTATACAACACAGGTAAATCACATTTCTGTCTGCACTGGGCCTTTAACAATCAATTAGCAAGTTTTTACATATATACACTTGTTCTTTCACCTTTATTTAAATAGGCAATTCAGTTAAGAACAAATTCTTATTTACAATGATAGCCTACTGGGGAACAGTGTGTTAACTGCCTTGTTCAAGGGCAGAACAACACATTTTTACCATGTCAGCTTGGGGTTTCAATCCAGCAACCTTTCAGTTACTGGCCAAACACTATGACCACTATGCTACCTGCTGCCCCTTTATAACTATACTCAAATATGATTATGTTACTTTGAAATGGTAAAAGGTTACACAGCGAGGAAAAACCCATGTCTATACATTCCGGGTTGATATTGGCTGGAGCTTCCAGATTTTAAAACTATCACACACATTTAAGTTCCATTGAGGTGTACAACTCCTTGCTGGCAACACAAGGCTGTTTGCTGCATATCAGCATTTGCAGTGAACACCTAGCTAGCCGGTGGAGTTTGTGAAGAGTTTGTTGAGCATCTATCCATGCATATAAACATTTTAGAGGATCAAAATGATGTGTTGGATATAATTAATCAGAAACGATTTGCCCCAGTCATAAGCCTACATAATGATGCAACATGGGAAGGGAAGTACAGAATAGAGTAGTAGTTATTAATATCCATTTTAGCTCTGCTCTCGTTTGCCATGAATTCCATGCACGTATTACCAATCAATGCATGCTTGGGAGTTATTAGGCCTACTGTTGTGTGAAACGCTGATTGGCTGGAATAATCCCAGGAAACCAACTATGTTCTGTAGAGTCTGCAGTTAGAGGAGGTGTTTGGAAGCCCCTGGGAACTGCAGGAGCGCCACAACATAGACAGGACAACAGAAACACAACACTTGGTCTCTAGATCAAGTCCACATGATGACCTGTACATTGAGATAAACTAGTCATATTGTCAAGTCACTATCAGATTGATATGTTATTCTGTGAATGCAGTCGTGTTAATGTAATTCATTTTGCAAACTGTATTAAGCATCATTGTTTTGTGCACACTACACAGACGGTAAGTGTTACTGTATGGTGGGCAGGCATGTCCAATCATTGGTGTTATTGGGCTAATTCAATACCAGATTCATCAATTCATCATTTGCATCAATGGCTATTCAAAATTGTTGATATTAAATGTAGTGTTTACAATAGAGATTAATGATTCATGCTTGTTTTGCTTTTTTGTGTGTCTTTTCACAGAAACAGTCCAAATAATATCCAAATCTGGAGTGTCGAAAGCATAAATGCCCTGAACACATCTTTCACAATTTAGAAAGTAAGTGTCTCATAACAAATAAGATAGTCTCATACCAAATGTCTCATACCAAATGAGATAACTATTTATGTCTTTCTCAAGCAAATGCTGATATTGTGCACCTTTGTAAAATGATCTTCCTTGACCACCAGGTGACTCGCCTTCAAGCCAATGTGACTGTTGTGACTGACTTCCTCTTTGTTGTGGGTGAGAGGGCTGAACATCTTCTACCCAGAGCTGGCCATCTTCCTATTGGTGGTCTACCTGATGATCCTGATTGGAAAGCTCATCATACTTACCCTGGTGGCAACAGACCCCAAGCTGCAGTCTGCCATGTACATTTTCCTCAGCAACCTGGCCCTCACAGACACTATGATATCAACCAGTGTTTTCGCTAAGATCATGGCAGTGTGTTTGTGGAATGACATAACCATCTCTAAGCGTGTTTCATCCGGTTGTATGTGTCATTTGAAACCATTGAGAGGGAGCTGCTGTGTGTCATAGCCTATAACCACTACGTCGCCAGCTGCATTATCACTAAGAGAATGGGGTCTATCGGCTACAGCTGCATTATCACTAAGAGAATGTGGTCTATCAGCTACAGCTGCATTATCACGAAGAGAATGGGGTCTATCGGCTACAGCTGCATTATCAGAGCATACAGTTCAGGATCAGGATATACAGTTCAGGATCAGAACATACAGTTCAGGATCAGAACATACAGTTCAGGATCAGACATACAGTTCAGGATCAGAACATACAGTTCAGGATCAGGACATACAGTTCAGGATCAGAACATACAGTTCAGGATCAGGACATACCGTTCAGGATCAGACATACCGTTCAGGATCAGACATACAGTTCAGGATCAGACATACAGTTCAGGATCAGACATACAGTTCAGGATCAGGACATACAGTTCAGGATCAGAACATACAGTTCAGGATCAGACATACAGTTCAGGATCAGGACATACAGTTCAGGATCAGACATACAGTTCAGGATCAGGACATACAGTTCAGGATCAGACATACAGTTCAGGATCAGGACATACAGTTCAGGATCAGGACATACAGTTCAGGATCAGGACATACAGTTCAGGATCAGGACATACAGTTCAGGATCAGGACATACAGTTCAGGATCAGGCAATACAGTTCAGGATCAGACATACAGTTCAGGATCAGGCAATACAGTTCAGGATCAGACATACAGTTCAGGATCAGGACATACAGTTCAATCCACCGTAAACAGGGAATAAAGCCTGGTTTACGAAACAGGTAACACTTAAAGGGATACACTTTGTTTCACTTAACAATTTCACATGCATGTTAAAGTTAAATTGTCCCTTTTAGTATGGCAGACAGACACTGGATCATGTACTGTGAGATATTGTGATGCTGTAAAATTGCTCAAATTAAGATCCGACATCTGTATGACAACTAAATTGTAAAAGTAAACAATAACGACATCTCTAGGTAACATACAAACATGAAAAAGGTTTGGAATATCAAAAAATGTAATAAAACTGGTGAAATCTTTATTAAATCCTTGTGTTCAGATTAGGCCCTGTCGTGGAAAATCGGTTCAAATATAACGCTTATAAGAACTTGTGAAATCAAATAGGCTTTTAATACAAAGTATAGTAAGCCGGAATGGTCCGCGGAACACACACCGCTTCCCAGAGCCCCGGCTCCTGTATTTATACATATATAGCATATGAGTCCGTCCCACATGCAAATAACCATTATTCCCCTAATTCCTCTGCCACCATTATCTTTTTAGTTCAGGCTTCCTGCTTGTTCACGCCTACTAACGCCCATATCTGCTTTCAGTTAGATTATAATAGTGGCAGAGCCCTTGCTTGTCCTAAAAATAATATATGACTCTCTATCCTATAGGCCTATGTCTTGGCCCTGTATTTAGCTCAGTATGTTCTCTGGTATGTGTGCCCTTATTAGGATCAGCAGACTATGTGTCTCCTCTATCATTAGTGTGTCCAGTTGTACTAGGCGCCTATGTGTCGCCTTCTCTTCGTATGGTCTGTTTTTAATGTTCAGCTTTCCTATACGTCTATGTGTTGCTTATGTGTCTCATTCACTCCCACAGCTCTCATGTATAAAAACGTGGGAGGTGGAATCTGATCATTACATACTTATTGCACACGTCGCTTTACCTGTTCTCTCATTTTGGTTATACGCAAAAGGTGTAAAACAGAAAACATTTCAGGTAATACCTCCTTAATTTCAACATATTTTCTCCTGTTCCGTACCTAATGAACACAGCCCAGGTCTGAAGTTAGATGGCTTTCACCATGATGAGCAGGCTCATGGAAAACACCATGAAGAAAAAGATCCACATGAAGAATCGGTCCAACATTTTCGCCACCTTCTTCCACTCCCCAGTCCTTTTCGCTGTGGCCCTCGTATCTCTGTAACAGTTGACAGTGTACTCAATATTTCGGAGGAACTGCTGCTGCTTCAGGTTCACTGGTTGTTACACACCTCCTCTCTCGCTCTACTCTGCTGCTTCAGGTGCACTGGGTCTTACACACCTCCTCTCTCCCTCTACTCTGCTGCTTCAGGTTCACTGGCTGTTACATACCTCCTCTCTCCTCTACTCTGCTGCTTCAGGTTCACTGGGTCTTACACACCTCCTCTCTCGCTCTACTCTGCTGCTTCAGGTGCACTGGGTCTTACACACCTCCTCTCTCCCTCTACTCTGCTGCTTCAGGTTCACTGGGTCTTACACACCTCCTCTCTCCCTCTACTCTGCTGCTTCAGGTTCACTGGCCGTTACTGTTATGAATTTTATGAATAATGACTAAATGATGTATACATTTAACGTAGAACTATAACTAACAGAATCCTACCCTGTCACTGTATGATTGTATGAAATTTATTAGAATCATACATCTAAATCTGATGTGTGTAGTTTTAGTCAGAACTAGTACAAGGACTTTTTGTTCCTTTTAGTATGTAAGCAGGTGTAACGCTCTAGGTGTCGGGGTGTAGTGGAATCAGACGCAGGAACAGCAGAGCTTCAATACGTTGAGTTTAATTCCCAACCCGTAAACCAAAAATGTCCAAACCGGACTACTGGGTGTCAAACAAACACCTGTCTTCAAACATGAAGACAAAACCAGTACACAAACACGAACCACTCCCGAAATCCAAAGAAACAGACGAACAATCCCGCACAAAGAAGCAGACAGGCTGGCTGACTAATAAAGCCACCCTGATTGCCAATTCCCTCAAACCAGGTGATACACATAAACACATAAGGAGGGGGAGGAAAAAGAGTCAGTAGCAGCTAGTAGGCCGGTGACGACGACCGCCGAGCGCCACCCGAACGGGAAGGAGAGCCTGCCTCGGTTGAAGTCGTGACAGCAGGGTGCAAGTGTGAGACAATGTATGAGATAAGAGGAGCTATCGACAGACAAGCTGTACTACTGCGTTCCTTTCAGGACATTCTGTCCCCACCCAGGGAGGGGAGAGACCTTGGGCTTGTAGTAGATTGTATAACAGGTGGCAGGCAATGTATGAGAAGGAGAAGACTCGTGAACTATATTTTCATTGTTTCTGAGAGGAGGAGGGACATTTATGACAAAATGTGAGGTATATAGACCAATGTACAGGAAATGATAAGCAGAGCTCTCGTAAATACACCTGCTGACTATGTAGACTGGCCTCTGTCTGTTTCATTTTAATAAGAACCTTACAAATTCTTAGTAACAGACAGAGTATTTTAATTGAATTGGTTAATGAACATGAGAACAAGATTCTCCTAACAGTTACACACCTCCTCTCTCCTCTACTCTGCTGCTTCAGGTTGACTGGGTCTTACACACCTCCTCTCTCCTCTACTCCATCCTACTCCGTTGCTCACTACCCCCCTTCCGGCTCCTCCTGGCCGTGACCGGCCCTGGTGAGTCCCCACAGTCCATGCTCAGGAACATGACGTTTCTCCAGGCGCTGTAGTGGTGGGCGGGGTTCCTCCACATGGAGCCGGTGGGGCTCTTCAACTGATACTCTTGTCTCCTCAATTATTTTAATTGCCATATTGACCTCTTTCCACCTTCAGAATCAAGTCCTCATGGACTACTTGTCCATTCATGGTGTAGTTGTTACTGCTCTGAGGTGTAGGTTGAGGTGACATGTCCTGTTTCTCAGGCTGGAAAGACATGCAGTTCTCCCCTACTTCATACACAAAGCACACCCTGGCCATGTACTGCAGGATGAAGATCTTGGCCCACCTGGGCAAAGGCTTGGTGTGTGGGCCACAGTGGTGGATGTTCGTGATAAAGATGGTCAGGGCCGTGGAGGCTGTTATCATGGTCATGGTGGCTATGTAGTACTTTCCTGTGGTACGTTGACAGGGGAAGATACATGTATTACTAACACTATCCTGATGTCACTTTAAGGTCATGTTTTCCCCTTGACATAGACAGTGAATGGAGTTCAATCAACAACAGAGTTACAGATATGTTCATCACTAGCTATATTATTGCCCTCAGGGGCATTTCGGGCAAATATAAAATGGGCTGGTTTTAGCCCAGTGGGCCTGTCTCACTTGGTGTTTTTTTGCTAATAATGGTGGACCCTCTGGAGGTCCATCTGGTTACCGTTGTAGGTCCAGGAGCCGTCGGTGAATCTGCACTACTGGGCATCGAACGGGAAGAAGGATACGTCTACCTTTCAGGAGCTCTTGGTGATGACAGAGGAGTCCCACATGATCTGCCCATCATGGCTGATGAACACATTAGTGTCCATGGAGCCTGTGAAATGGCTATCAGCACTGAAATACATACAGAGAGAGCGAGAGAGCGAGAGAGAGAAAGAGAGAGAGAGTGTGCGAGAGAGAGAGAGAGAGATAGAGAGAGAGAGAGAGAGAGAGAGAGAGAGAGAGAGAATTCTACTAGTTGTGTAATATTGGTTTAGTGCTAGACCAACAGAGGCTGAAGTCCATTCATATGAAGACAGTAACACACAATGTAAAGAAGTGTCACGACTTCCGCCGAAGTTGGCCCTTCTCCTTGTTCGGGTGGTGTTCGGGGGTCGACGTCACCGGCTTTCTAGTCACCACCGATCCATGTTTCAGTTTCGTTTTGTTTTGTCTGTATTACACACACCTGGTTTCAATTCCCCTATCATGTTCCCTATTTAACCCTCTGGCATACATTTCTGTTCTGTCCGTGATTGTTTGTGTCGTTAGTGGTGGTTGTAGGTGCATGTGTGTTTGTTATTATTCCTATGTGGAATTTTGCGTGTATTTTGAGTAAACTCCGTTGTGTTGCTCAACACCTGTGTCCTGCGCCTGACTCCGCTACATATCTGCACACAATCGCTGACAATAAGAAAGACATGTTAGAATAACAGACGGGCAACCAGGCATGACATGATTAGCCAAAGGCACAAGAAAAGCAACGGAAGAAGAGGGAACTCCTTATGAGAAGAGTTTGCGCTTCTTCGGTTGCCTCCACCTTGTTTCTGCATTTTATTGTCACATACACCAAGTTGGTTGCAGTGAAATGTGTTGTTCGGACAAATCTTTCAGCAGCTTCTTGGTATACTTCCCATGAGCACTCCAACAGGCTAGGACAGGGCAGAAAGAAGAGTGTCTGCTAAATGACTAAAATTACTTATTAGTCATTTAAAATGTATAAGAAAGAACAATATTAAACATGGAGAGGAATGTTAAACATGTTCAACATCGTTCTCACCTAAACACAACAGAACACATTTCATTTAATTACATTTCATTTAATTTCATTAATTTGTAATTTAGTGAACACTTGACAATTTTCACACATTTATTCAAAATTACAATCTGTGACAACCTGATGTCATCCAGAGCAAAGTCTCTGGGATATACAGATATACTGCCTGAATAAAGGAAACACCAACATAAAGTGTCTTAATAGGACGTTGGGCCACAAGGCATCAGAACAGCTTCAATGTGCCTTGACATAGGCTCTACAAGTGTCTGGAAGAAGTGTGACACCATTCTTCCATGAGAAATTGCATAATGTGGTGTTTAGTTGATGATGGTAAAAACTATGTTTTCAGGCGCCGCTCTAGAATCTCCCATTAGTGTTCAATTGGGTCTGGTGACTGAGAGACACACACACACACACACACACACACACACACACACACACACACACACACACACACACACACACACACACACACACACACACACACACACACACACACACACACACACACACACACACGCACACACACACACACACACACGCACACACCCTTTAAACCCCCTATGCTATTTTGAGACCCTACTTTCAAAGTCACTGAGATCTCTTCTTCTAGCCATGGAAGCCAAAATAAAGGGCAACTGGGCAATTTTACACATGACCCTAACTAAGCATGATGGGGCGGTAATTACTTTGTGGAAGCACCTGCTTTCAATATACAGTATTTTGTATCCGTCATTGTTTCCTTTATTCTGGCAGATACCTGTACATGGGTAAAAGTCTTCATGTGTAAAAGGACACGTGAACACATGGCAGATTATTCAGAACACTGCAATGATTTGGGAGTAGACTACTGATGCTATAGCAAGAGATCAAGCAAAGCTGCAATTAGGAGCCAGCAGATGCAACTGAGGTATCTGTTGACCCTAAGGAGAGATGTGTTGACACACATCCTAATAAACATGCAGATGGCTGTAGGGCCCTCTAATAGACATACTGTACACTGTTCTTGTAGGTCAAATGCATGCATAAAAAAAGGGGGGGGGGGGAAATGTCTTCATTGTCACACACACTAGATAGGTGCAGTGTAATGTGTTATTTTACAGAGTCAGGCATTATTTTGGTGCCCCGGGAGTAATGAGAGTAATGATCACTCCATGTAGGCTGGGTTACGTTCCTTGCTCAAGGCTACAATCAACCATTTTTTCACCTTGTCGTCTCAGGTAGCGACCTTACTGGGCCAACGCTCTAACCACTTGGCTACCTGCCACATTGAAGTCCTCTATCCTTACTTTTTCCCCCATTTGTTTAGAAAGATCTTTTGCATGAGTTTTCCACAAGATACATCTGGACAAATCCTCTGCATACTATGAATTTACTCGACCATTTCACTTTCTCTCCAGTCTTTGAACCTGTTTAAAAAATATATATATTAGAGGATATTCCCACATGTTAAAGAATATGTTTTTTCTAGGAAATAATTTCCAATTCTTAAACATAATTGAATTCGGAACACTGCCAGAAGCAACTATTTAAAGTGGTCTCAGTGGATTTGAGTGAGCCAGATGTTACTCTGCTTCGCTGTTTCAATAAAGCCTTTTGAGAGGGATGCAGAGAAGGGCCACAGGTTTACATTATATAAGACGACCCCTAAACAACTGGATCCTGCCTCCTACTTGGGAAACAGCGGTGAAGGTTTTCTAATGAGAATCTAACTGGTATAGAGGAAATAATCAGTCACTGTCACAGTGATTCATCATTACCTCTTAGCCTACAAAATCCATCTCCTCACAAAATCATATGTTGCATCTGAATAGTTTGGCCTAAAAACTATTACTATGACCATTCTATTGAATAGCTGAGACTCCCGTTTTGCTCTAGGATGCCCAAACCTCAAAATCGTTGTCTGAAGGTCCCAGGTATCAGTTTAAAAATGTAAAGGAAGTATATATAGAGATAGTTGAGTGCCTAAAATAAGGGGATAAATACACGTAAAAAAAAGAATATATATATATATAAATATATATATACACACCATATATACACACCATACATTGCTGACAGGTGCATAAAATCGAGCACTCAACCATGCAATCTCCATAGACAAACATTGGCAGTAGAATGGCTTTACTGGAGAGCTCAGTGACCATCATAGGATGCCACCTTTCTAACAAGTCAGTTTGTAAAATGTCTGCCCTGCTAGAGCTGTCCCGGTCACCTGTAAGTGCTGTTATTGTGAAGTGGAAACATCTAGGAGCAAAAACGGCTCAGATTCGAAGTGGTAGGCCACACTAGCTCACAGAACGAGACCACCGAGTGCTGAAGCACCTAGTGTGTAAAAATGGTCTGTACTCGGTTGCAACACTCACTACCGAGTTCCAAACTGCCTCTGAAAGCAACTTCAGCACAATAAATGTTCGTTGGGACCTTCCTTAAATGGGTTTCCATGGTCGAGCAGCTTCACACAAGCCTAAGATCACCATGTGCAATGCAGAGCGTCAGCTGTAGTGGTGTAAAGCTCGCCGCCATTAGACTCTGGGCAGTGAAAATGCGTGCTCTGGAGTGATGAACCACGCTTCACCATCTGTCAGTCCGACGGACGAATCTGGGTTTGTCCGTAGGAGGATGCTACCTGCCCGAATGCATAGTGCCAACTGTAAAGTTAAGTGCAGGAGGAATAATGGTCTGGGGCTGTTTTTCATGATTCGGGCTAGGCCCCTTAGTTCCAGTGAAGGGAAATATTAACACTACAGCATACAATGACATTCTAGACAATTCTGTGCTTTCAACTTTGTGGCAACAGTTCGGGGAAGGTCCTTTTCTGTTTCAGCATCACAATGCCCCTGTGCACAAACTAGGTCCATACAGAAATGGTTTGTCGAGATTAGTGTGGAAGATCTTGACTGGCCTGCACAGAGCCCTGACCTCAACCCCATCGAACACCTTTGGGATGAATTGGAACGCCAACTGCCAGCCAGGCCTAATCGCCCAACATCAGTGCCAGACCTCACTAATGCTCTTGTGGCTGAATGGAGGCAAGTCCTCGCAGCAATGTTCCAACATCTAGTGGAAAGCCTTCCCAGAAGAGTGGAGGCTGTTACAGCAGCAAAGGGGACTAACTCCATATTAATGCCCATGATTTGGGAATGACATGTTTGACGAGCAGGTGTCCACATACTTTTGGTCATGTAGTGTATATCTCTCAGATATAGGACAGACACTTCAGTACAAACATCCTTTAGATTTTCTTGGGGACTATCTGTTTTTCCATGTAGTGAATCTGTTATTTAATACGTTTCTTTTGGCTAATAGCGGTAATGCCAAATTTAATGTTTCCCCCAATAAATGCTTTATATATACACTGCTCAAAAAAATAAAGGGAACACTTAAACAACACAATGTAACTCCAAGTCAATCACACTTCTGTGAAATCAAACTGTCCACTTAGGAAGCAACACTGATTGTCACGAATCCCGTTTCCTGAGTCTGTTTTTTGCCTGTGTTCTGTTCTGGAGTGTTTTTTCCGGTGTCCTGGAACGCACCCTGTCTGGTTGCCGGGCGATTTAGCTAGTTGGGAGATCTCAGATTACCCGCACCTGTATCCCATCAGCTATCTGCACACCTGGTCCTGATCATCATCTCTCCTCTTCATAAGCCCGGACCTGACATCCATTCCCTGCCGGATCGTTAGCCATGAACAGTATGTTGTGCCAGCGTATCAGCCTCCAGCTTGATAGAATTTGTTTTGTTGTTTTGTACGTCTTGCTTGCCTTAAACTTACCTCCGTTTGTTCTGTCTTCAGTTATTCACCCGGATCACTTACCCCATTCCTGCCTGGTCGTCGGAGGCTTCCGCTACTCCCTTGGACCCACCTATTCACTCCCATCAACTCACCACCGCTGCCCGCTACGCCACCTGGATATTTCTACCCCTTCATATTCACTTGTAAATAAATACTCACCTTCTTCCTACTCTCCTTGTCCTGGTCTGCTTCTGGGTTCGATTTTGAAAGAACGTGACAGAACGATCCGGCCAAGGATGAACCCAGCGGACCTGGACTCCGTTTGCCATGCCGTTACCCAGCAGGGGAAGATATTGGAACAACACAACACGGCGCTACAGGAGATAGCGGGTTCAGTCCGGAACTTATCTGCTAGCTTGACGAATATCCAGGATCAGCTCAGTTTGCCGGCGGGACATCCACCACCTGTTTCACCCATCTCACCTGCCGATTCTGGAGAGGTTTCCTTCCGTGAGCCCAAGGTTCCGACGCCTGATAAGTACGAGGGGGATTTCGGAAGATGCCGTTCATTTCTTATGCAGTGTGGCTTAGTTTTTGATCTACAGCCCTAATCTTACGCCACAGATAAGGCTAGGATAGGTTTCGTGATTGAACTGCTGCGTGGTAGAGCTCTGGAATGGGCTTCAGCCATTTGGGAACGACAGGACACCTGCATGGCTTCATACCAGGAGTTCACGGCGGAGATGAGAAAGCTTTTTGACCATCCAGTCCGAGGTAAGGACGCAGCTAAACGTTTGTTCACTCTTCGCCAAGGAGCTCGCAGTGTGGCAGACTTTATGATCGAATTCAGGACATTGGCTGTGGAGAGTGGTTGGAATGAGGAGTCACTACAAGCGGCTTTTTACCAGGGGTTGTCGGAGCAACTCAAGGACGAGCTGATATCCTATCCAGAGCCTAGTGACCTAGACAGCTTGGTCACTTTATCTATTCGGGTAGATAATAGAGTCCGAGAGAGGAGGGAGAAGCAGTGGGGGCCGTCCAATCAATCAGCAACTCGGTTACCATTCGGTTCAGGAAATGGACCAGAACGTGTTGATCATGATTCCCCACACGGGATTAGTGGAGGGGTCTTGCCACCAGATCCTGAACCAATGCAAGTGGGGCGACACGGGCTAACTAAGGAGGAGCGCCAACGTAGACGTGAGACCAACAGCTGCCTCTACTGTGGTAGCTCGGGACATTACATCTCCGCTTGTCCACAGCGCCCGTTAAACTGCCCGGCTCGCTAGTTTTGGGAGGAAATTTTTGCGAGCCAGTTTCAACCTCTCAAGAACCCTGTCAGACCCCGTTTTCCTGCGACCCTTATGAATAAAGATCAGAGCTTAGAGATGAACGCTTTTATCGATTCAGGTGCCGATGGCAGCTTTATTGATGCCGACTTGGTGGAACAGCTGGGGCTTTCCAAGGAGCAATTGCCGGAAGCCATTGAAGCAACCACTCTGAACGGCAGTAGTCTGGCATGGATCACTATGAGGACTGAACCGGTTAAGATGTTGTTGTCGGGGAATCATTCAGAGTTTATCTCCTTCCTCATTCTGTCCTCGCCCCATGTTCCTCTGGTTCTTGGTTACCCCTGGCTGAAGGAACACAATCCCTCGTTTGATTGGGTGACGGGTAAGGTAACTAGTTGGAGCATTGAGTGTCATGCTAACTGCCTTAGGACTGTCTGTTCTCCTGCTGTTCCCAGTCAGGTCAGTGACTCTGCTCCTCCTGATTTGTCCCTGGTTCCAGAAACATATCACGAGTTGGGTGAAGTATTCAGTAAGCAGAAGGCTCTGTCGCTTCCTCCCCACCGACCTTATGACTGTGCGATTAATCTGTTCCCTGGAGCTGCCTTTCCCAAGGGACGGTTATACAGTATCTCTCGACCTGAACGTGAAGCCTTGGAGACCTACATCAAGGAATCTCTAGCTGCAGGTCTCATTCGCCCCTCGTCATCACCTCTGGGAGCAGGATTCTTTTTTGTGAGTAAGAAGGATGGCTCTCTTCGACCATGTATTGATTATCGGGGGTTGAATGATATTACGGTCAAGAACAAGTATCCCCTGCCCTTGATGAGCTCTGCTTTCGACTCTTTACAGGGTGCTACGGTTTTTACGAAGCTTGACCTACGTAATGCTTATCATTTGGTTCAGATCAAAGAGGGGGACGAGTGGTTGACTGGGTTCAATACTCCTATGGGACATTTCGAGTACCAGGTGATGCCGTTTGGACTGACCAACGCTCCTGCTGTGTTCCAAAGTATGGTGAATGATGTTCTGAGAGATATGATTGGTATTTTTGTGTTCGTTTACCTGGATGATATCCTCATCTTCTCGAGGGAGCTTTCTAGCCACGTCCAGCATGTCAAGCAGGTCCTGCAGCGGTTATTGGAGAACCGTCTGTTCGTGAAGGCTGAGAAGTGTGATTTTCACGCCCACACGACGTCCTTCCTCGGGTACATCATCTCCAGGGGAGAGATCATGATGGACCAAGAGAAGGTTCGGGTGGTTCGGGATTGGGCCCAGCCCGGTACGAGATTGCAGCTCCAGAGATTCCTGGGGTTTGCGAACTTCTATCGGAGGTTTATCCGTGATTACAGCCGGGTGGCCGTCCCTTTAACTGCCCTGACGTCTTGCACCAGAGATTTCTGTTGGACTCCTGAGGCAGACCGAGCATTTCTGGACTTGAAGAGCCGATTCACCAACGCCCCGATTCTCTCTCAACCTGACACTTCCCGTCAGTTTGTTGTTGAGGTGGACGCGTCTGATGTGGGGGTGGGCGCCATCCTGTCCCAGCGTAGCTCCACTGACGGTAAACTCCATCCCTGCGCCTTCTACTCTTGTCGTCTTTCTCCAGCTGAAAGAAACTACGATGTGGGTAACCGGGAGCTTCTCGCTGTGAAGCTTGCCTTGGAGGAGTGGTGTCACTGGTTGGAGGGAGCGGAGCAACCGTTTGTGGTCTGGACTGACCACAAGAATCTGGCTTACGTGCAATCGGCTAAACGTCTCAACTCCCGTCAGGCCAGGTGGGCTTTGTTTTTTGGACGCTTCAATTTTTCCCTGACGTTCCGACCTGGGTCGAAGAACGGGAAGGCGGACGCCCTGTCCCGGATGTTCTCCAAGACGGAGGAGAGTGGGGCCAAGACTGAGACGATTCTTCCCCAGAATGTTGTCGTGGGAGCCGTTACATGGAGGATTGAGGAGGATGTGATGGCGGCCCTTCGGACGCAGCCCGGGCCCGGTAACGGTCCACCCGGTCGGTTGTTCGTGCCTGAGTCGGTCCGTTCTGCTGTCCTTCAGTGGGCCCACGCCAGCAAGATAGCTTGTCACCCTGGCGTTGCTCGGACTATGGCGCTACTGCGCAGACGATTTTGGTGGCCCGCCATGGGAGAAGATACCCGGAGGTTTGTTGCCGCTTGTCCTGTTTGTGCGCAGAATAAGAGTACCAATCGGCCCAGCTCTGGGCTTCTTCACCCCCTACCTATTCCCCGGCGACCTTGGTCGCATCTGGCCCTGGACTTTGTCACGGGGTTGCCCTCTTCTGTTGGTAACACGGTTATTCTGACCATTGTGGACAGATTCAGCAAGTTTGCTCACTTTGTCCCCCTCTCCAAGCTGCCTTCTGCCACTGAGACGTCCGAGATCCTGGTTAGGGAGGTTTTCAGGGTCCACGGGTTGCCCTGTGACATTGTTTCTGACCGTGGTCCTCAGTTTACCTCTGCTGTCTGGAGATCCTTCTGTTTGGCCATTGGAGCTACAGTCAGTCTCACTTCTGGATTTCACCCCCAATCTAATGGTCAGGCGGAGAGAGCCAACCAGAAGATGGAGTCCACGCTGCGCTGTCTTGTTTCCTCTGATCCCACCTCTTGGTCCTCTCAATTACCCTGGGTCGAGTATGCCCATAATACTCTCCCTTCATCTGCTACTGGGATGTCTCCCTTCCAGTGCCTGTATGGTTACCAACCTCCCTTGTTTCCTTCTCAGGAGAGGGATCTCTCGGTTCCCTCTGTCCAGACCCACATTCGTCGTTGCCACCGGACCTGGCATAGGGCCAGGAAGGCTCTCCTTAGAGTTTCTGACCGGTATCAGATCCAGGCGAATCGTCGCCGTATTCCTGCCCCCGCTTATACGGTCGGAGATAAGGTTTGGTTGGCTACACGGGATCTTCCTCTACGGACTGAGTCGAGGAAACTGTCACCGAAGTTCATTGGTCCGTTTGTAGTGGAGAGAATCATTAATCCTGTTGTGGTCCGACTCAAGTTGCCTGCAACACTTAGAGTACATCCCACCTTTCATGTCTCCTGCCTCAAGCCGGTTCTCCTCAGTCCTCTGTTGCCCCCTCCTCCTCGTCCTCCTCCTCCTCGGATGATCGGAGGTGGTCCTGTCTACACGGTGCGCCGCATCATGGACTCAAGACGGCGGGGTCGAGGGTTCCAGTATCTAGTGGATTGGGAAGGATATGGTCCAGAGGAGAGGAGTTGGATTTCCCGGCGTCAGATCCTTGACGCTGACCTGCTTCGTGACTTCTACCGCCTCCACCCTGGCGCTCCGGGTAGTCCGCCCGGTGGCGTTCGTCGGAGGGGGGGTACTGTCACGAATCCCGTTTCCTGAGTCTGTTTTTTGCCTGTGTTCTGTTCTGGAGTGTTTTTTCCGGTGTCCTGGAACGCACCCTGTCTGGTTGCCGGGCGATTTAGCTAGTTGGGAGATCTCAGATTACCCGCACCTGTATCCCATCAGCTATCTGCACACCTGGTCCTGATCATCATCTCTCCTCTTCATAAGCCCGGACCTGACATCCATTCCCTGCCGGATCGTTAGCCATGAACAGTATGTTGTGCCAGCGTATCAGCCTCCAGCTTGATAGAATTTGTTTTGTTTTGTACGTCTTGCTTGCCTTAAACTTACCTCCGTTTGTTCTGTCTTCAGTTATTCACCCGGATCACTTACCCCATTCCTGCCTGGTCGTCGGAGGCTTCCGCTACTCCCTTGGACCCACCTATTCACTCCCATCAACTCACCACCGCTGCCCGCTACGCCACCTGGATATTTCTACCCCTTCATATTCACTTGTAAATAAATACTCACCTTCTTCCTACTCTCCTTGTCCTGGTCTGCTTCTGGGTTCGATTTTGAAAGAACGTGACACTGATTGACAATAAATTTCACATGCTGTTGTGCAAATGGAATAGGCAACAGGTTGAAATTATAGGCAATTAGCAAGACACCCCCAATAAAGGAGTGGTTCTGCAGGTGGTGACCACAGACCACTTCTCAGTTCCTATGCTTCCTGGCTGATGTTTTGGTCACTTTTGAATGCTGGCGGTGCTTTCACTCTAGTGGTAGCATGAGACGGAGTCTACAACCCACACAAGTGGCTCAAGTAGTGCAGCTCATCCAGGATGGCACATCAATGCGAGCTGTGGCAAGAAGGTTTTCTGTGTCTGTCAGCGTAGTGTCCAGAGCATGGAGGCGCTACCAGGAGACAGGCCAGTACATCAGGAGACGTGGAGGAGGCCGTAGGAGGGCAACAACCCAGCAGCAGGACCGCTACCCCCGCCTTTGTGCAAGGAGGAGCACTGCCAGAGCCCTGCAAAATGACCTCCAGCAGGCCAAAAATGTGCATGTGTCTGCTCAAACGGTCAGAAACAGACTCCATGAGGGTGGTATGAGGGCCCGACGTCCACAGGTGGGGGTTGTGCTTACAGCCCAACACCGTGCAGGACGTTTGGCATTTGCCAGAGAACACCAAGATTGGCAAATTCGCCACTGGCGCCCTGTGCTCTTCACAGATGAAAGCAGGTTCACACTGAGCACGTGACAGACGTGACAGAGTCTGGAGACGCCGTGGAGAACGTTCTGCTGCCTGCAACATCCTCCAGCATGACCGGTTTGGCGATGGGTCAGTCATGGTGTGGGGTGGCATTTCTTTGGGGGGCCGCACAGCCCTCCATGTGCTCGCCAGAGGTAGCCTGACTGCCATTAGGTACCGAGATGAGATCCTCAGACCCCTTGTGAGACCATATGCTGGTGCGGTTGGCCCTGGGTTCCTCCTAATGCAAGACAATGCTAGACCTCATGTGGCTGGAGTGTGTCAACAGTTCCTGCAAGAGGAAGGCATTGATGCTATGGACTGGCCCGCCCGTTCCCCAGACCTGAATCCAATTGAGCACATCTGGCACATCATGTCTCGCTCCATCCACCAACGCCACGTTGCACCACAGACTGTCCAGGAGTTGGCGGATGCTTTAGTCCAGGTCTGGGAGGAGATCCCTCAGGAGACCATCCGCCACCTCATCAGGAGCATGCCCAGGCGTTGTAGGGAGGTCATACAGGCACGTGGAGGCCACACACACTACTGAGCCTCATTTTGACTTGTTTTAAGGACATTACATCAAAGTTGGATCAGCCTGTAGTGTGGTTTTCCACTTTAATTTTGAGTGTGACTCCAAATCCAGACCTCCATGGGTTGATAAATTTGAT
The DNA here is from genome assembly GCF_016432855.1 of Salvelinus namaycush. Lineage (NCBI taxonomy): Eukaryota > Metazoa > Chordata > Actinopteri > Salmoniformes > Salmonidae > Salvelinus > Salvelinus namaycush. The sequence goes on along the minus strand of NC_052329.1, from coordinate 10,461,096 downwards.
TTCCATTGATAATTTTTGTGTGATTTTGTTGTCAGCACATTCAACTATGTAAAGAAATTTAATAATAATATTTCATTCATTCAGTTCTAGGATGTGTTATTTTAGTGTTCCCTTTATTTTTTTGAGCAGTGTATATTTGATACATAAAGGGGTCTTAAAATTCAAAATAAAAAAGCTAAATTATCCTTGGTATGACATCTTAAAATAATTCCATATGTTAGCTAAGACCCGCCCCCCATCACCTCCTCCTCCGGGAGACCAGTAATAATGGGGTTAGTTACATCAGTAACCCTTGTGTTGTTTCAGAATCCCCCCCAGAGGGCTCTGTGGGACTAGTGTGTAGCGTGTGTGTTGTTATTTATGTCTGGCTGAAGCCACGCTGTCTGACTCTCACCCATCTTCACCCTTTATCCCCCTCAGGTGAGAGATGGATATCTCATCCAGTCATGGCTTCAGCCAGTCGGACAATAGCCATGTGTCTCACCCTGTGCACGCTCAAACCACACAGTCTCTCCAGGTCCTGAATGGCTAGCCAGCGTGACCCACACTCTCCAAGGGAGTCAATATTGCCGTACCTGAACGTGAACGTGAGCGTGAACACAGAGTGAGTTGTTATTGTTGTTTAGCTTGCCTTTGTATATCACTGCGTAGCTATTACAATGTTATATGCTGACATTGTTATTAGTATAGGCTACTATTACCTTTTAGTGTAATGCTTGCTATTTATGTTGCCCATTTGTATAGACTCCCTGTATGGTATTTGGTAAGATGTTTACATGAACTCTGCTGTTGGTATTATTGTACTATTATGTCATTCCTGGTTATTAGATACTGTTCTTACCAATTGTGCTGTTGCAGGTCTGTTCCATTTTTATTCTCTGTTGTAGCTCCTTTGATATGCATACATTCATCCTGCTCTACTCATTGCATTCCATGTTTATATTTATTATCTCTCAATTTCTGTGTCTTTACAGAACCACTAATAATGGTGGGAACGGAGCAAATAGAATGGCATCAAACACCTGGAAACCATGCCTGGATTCGAACCAGGGTGTCTGTAGTGACACCTCTAGCACTGATCTGCAATACCTTAGCCGCTGCGCCACTCGGGATCATTAACTAAAATCAACCGTGGGCCGATTTTGTCTTGAGCGGATGGTCAGGTGGCCAGAACATACTGTACTTACAAATAAATTGCAAACTGACAGCAAGAAGCCCAAACAGATATATTGTTTAACGAAAACATAATCATTTCAAACCTTGCTTACATTTGTATATGATCACGTGTCTCTTTATTATGCGTGGGAATACTTGGGACTAGATTTCTTAAATAAAAATCCCCTGGAGCTGATTTCCTGGTGTTTTAACAGTCTTTTATGGCCAACAACGAAAATAAAAACCCTTTTCTTTTTCTTTTCATTTTTTGCTTAGAAAACTCGGGAGGTCAAATAAAACTATCCCCGTGCCAAATTTCGCCCACGGGCCGCCAGTTGGGGAACCTTGGTATATACATTCCTAAATATGTACATTGTGAATATACCATTTTCAACTGTGCATAGTTCAGCAAAAGAGAGAAATTATAGCCTACCTGGAATAATATTCAAAGGGAGAATTCAATTCAGTGAAGATCGAATTCCACAGAGTTTCATCTTGCTGTTACAGGTTACTGACTTCAAACAAGGTTCAGAATATCCACTGACTACCCTTCAATATTGCACACCCTTTAGTTTGTCCAATTTCATCTCACACGTTTTCACATAATTTTTTAAAAACTTTCTAATTTCAATAGCTCCTTGGTCATGTCACCTACTGACTTTAAACACAGTTCAGAATGTACACTCAGTGGGCCTACACATTGCACACCCTTAGTTTGCCCATTTTCATCTCACACGTTTTACATGAATTTGCCTGCTCTTCCCCCCTGAAGGAAATTGTCACTCACACACCTATTCACCAGGGCCTTCTCCCTGGGGCCTTCCTGACCTCCAGACAGGCCCCCATTGACCTGGTGACCTCTGACTCCTGGCCTCTAGACCTACACTCCCTGCCCGCCTGCCTGCCCTTTCCCTGGGCCTGAGAGTGTATAGCTTACTCCCTGGAACTACATACCTCCAGGCCTCCACACCTACTCTCCCTACCTGGTCAACACCCCTCTCCCTTGGCCTTAGAGTATAGCTTACTCCCTGGATTTACAAAGATGTCTATAGTCCCGCTGTCAGGATCCACGTGCACCTGGTAACCCGTAACAGGCTCTGTACGTGTGGTAATTCGAAATAGGCTTTGTGCACCTTTTAACCCGAAACAGGCTCTGTGCTTGGATTGAGGGCTGACTTTCAATAGATCGCAGCGAGTGAGCTGCTCTGCGACATACGAAACCCTGCCCAGAATCAGGTCGTCTACGAGTGATTTAGCACCAGGTTCCCCACAAACATCCGGTGTGCATCAGGAGAGGGGCAGCAACTCATCCAGCCACACCCCAACCCCATCACGAACAGCCTTACTCTCCTGCCGCACAAAAAACTTGCAATGGTGGCGAGAGCAGGGCGACGGAGCAACTGCTCCCCCAGCCGCGGTTCGAGCCCAGCCCCGCTTCGCACCCCAGCCCGACCGACCCAGCCCTTAGAGCCGATCCTGAAGTTACAGATCTTTTTTGCCAACTTTCCTTACCTACATGTCACGATCTTTCAAGATCGAACCCAGAAGCAGACCAGGACAAGGAGCGTAGGAAGAAGGTGAGTATTTATTTACAATAAAATGTGAAAAGGTAGATATGTCCAGATGGCGTAGCGGCCAGCGGTGGTGAATAGATGAGAAGAAATAGGTGAGTCCAATGTAGTAGTAGAATCCTCTGTCAACCAGGCGGGAATGGAGTGAATGATCCAGGTGAGTAACTGAAGGCAAAACAAACGGAGGTAAGTTCAAGGCAAGCAATACGTAAATGAAAACAACAAAACAAATACTATCCAACTGGAGTCTGGTACTCAGGCACAACATACTGTTCATGGCTAACGATCCGGCAGGGAATGGAAGTCAGGTCAGAGCTTTTGAAGGGTAGAGATGATGATCAGGACAGGTGTGCAGATTACTGATGGGAAACAGGTGCGGGTGAACATCAATCTCCCAATGAGCTAATTCGCCCGGCAACCAGACAGGGTGCGTTCCAGGACACCTGAAACACACTCCAGGACAGACACACAGGCAAACCCAGACTCAGGAAGCGGGATTCGTGACACTACATTGTTATAGCATACAAGAGGCTGTTCATCTTGGAGACCTGCTGCGGATATGGGTAATTCCCGGCGTGAGATTTACACACCAGGGAGAGCCAGGGAGGGCTCACCAGACACCGCCGAAACCACAACGCTTTCCAGGGCTTGGGCCCCTCTCTCGGGGTGAACCCATTCCAGGGTGCCCTGCCCTTTACAAAGAAAAGATAACTCTCGCCAGCTTTCCGGGATCGGTTGCGTTACCGCACTGGATGCCTCGTGGCACCCGTCTCCACCAGTCCGTGGACATTCTGAAAGTAGTTTGAGGTCAGTTGCTAATGAAATTTTAAGTTTGGAAAAATGAATGTAGAATTGTGTGAGATGAAAATAGACAAGCTAAAGGGTGTGCAATATAGAAGGGTTGTCAGTGGACATTCTGAACCTTTGTTATGTCTTTATTTTAGTTTGGTCAGGTCGTGAGTTGGGGTGGGCATTCTATGTTATTTTTCTATGTTTTGTTCTGTTGGTAGATTTCTATGTGTTGGGCCTAGTATGGTTTCTCAATCAGAGGCAGGTGTCAGTCGTTGTCTCTGATTGGGAGCCATATTTAGGTAGCCTGTTTTTCATTGTGTTTTGTGGGTGATTATTTTCTGTTCTGTGTTTTGTTTCACCGTACAGGAGTGTTCGTTTGTCGTTTTATTGTTTTTGTTCAGTGTTCGTTATTCGTATTAAAACAATATGGACACTTACCACGCTGCGCAATGGTCCTCTTCTTCCAACCACGACGAGCGTTACAGAATCACCCACCAACCAAGGACCAAGCAGTGTGGTATCGGGCAGCAGGGAGTTCTGGACTCCTGGACATGGGAGGAGATTTTGGACGGGAAAGGACCCTGGGCACAGGCTGGGGAATATCGCCGCCCCAAGGCAGAGCTGGAGGCAGCGAAAGCTGAGCGGCGGCGATATGAGGCAGCACGGCAGCGCGACAGGTACGAGAGGCAGCCCCCAAAAATGTTTTGGGGGGGTGGTACACGGGGAGTGTGGCAGAGTCAGGTTGGAGACCTGAGCCCACTCCTCGTGCTTATTGTAAGCAGCGCGTCACTGGTCAGGCACCGTGTTATGCGGTTAAGCGCACGGTGTCGCCAGTACGTGCCCATAGCCCAGTGCGCTATAGGACAGCCCCCCGAAAGTGTCATGCGAGTGTGGGCATCCAGCCAGGGTGTATTGTGCCTGCTCAGCGTGTCTGGTCTCCGGTACGCCGTTTCGGTCCAGGGAATCCTGTGCCGGCTCTGCGTGCTGTGTCTCCGGGGCGCTGGAAGGGTGCAGTGCGTCCTATGCCTGCGCTCCGCTCGTGCCGGGCGAATGTGGGAATTGAGCATAAGGGGGAGGTGCGCGTAGTATGCACCAGATCTCCAGTGCTCACCGACAGCCCGGTTCAACCTGTGCCTGCACTCTGGAGGGTCCGGGCTAGAGTAGTCATCCAGCCTGGGGGAGTGGTGTCAAGGCTGCGCACCAGAGCTTCAGTGCTCCCCCACAGCCCGGTCCTTCCGGTGCCTCCTCCAAGCACCAGGCCTCCTGTAGGTCTCCCCAGCCTGGTGGGTCCTGTGGCAGCCACACGCACCAGGCTGTCTCTCCGTCTCCTCCCTACAGGTGCTCCCGTCTGTCTTGAGCTGCCTGAGCCGCCCGTCTGTCCTGAGCCGCCTGAGCCGCCCGTCTGTCCTGAGCCGCCTAAGCCGCCCGTCTGTCCTGAGCCGCCTGAGCCGCCCTTCAGTCAGGAGCCGCCTGAGCTGCCCTTCAGTCAGGAGCCGCCTGAGCCGCCCTTCAGTCAGGAGCCGCCTGAGCCGCCCTTCAGTCAGGACCAGCCTGAGCCGCCCTTCAGTCAGGAGCCGCCTGAGCCGCCCTTCAGTCCAGAGGCGCCTGAGCCGCCCTTCAGTCCAGAGGCGCCTGAGCCGCCCTTCAGTCCAGAGGCGCCTGAGCCGCCCTTCAGTCCGGAGCCGCCCTTCAGTCCGGAGCCGCCCTTCAGTCCGGAGCCGCCCCTCAGTCCAGAGGTGCCCCTCAGTCCATAGGCACCCCTCAGTCCAGAGGCGCCCCTCAGTCCATTGGTGGCCTTTATTAGGGTCCCCAGTCCTAGGTCGGCGGCGAGGGTCGCCGCGCCAAAGACGCCACTTAAGCGGGCTAAGACTATGGTGGAGTGGGGTCCACGTCCCGCGCCAGAGCCGCCACCGCGGACAGATGCCCACCCAGACCCTCCTCTATAGTTTCAGGTTTTGCGGCCGGAGTCCGCACCTTTGGGGGGGGGGGGGGGGGTACTGTCACGCCCTGACCATAGTTTGCTTTGTATGTTGTATGTCTAGGTTGTCTATTTCTGTGTTATGCCTAGTATGGTTCCCAATCAGAGGCAGGTGTTTGTCGTTGTCTCTGATTGGGAGCCATATTTAGGTAGCCTGTTTTCCTTTGGGTTTTGTGGTTGGTTATTTTCTGTGTCTGTGTTTCACCATACGGAACTGTCTCGGTCGTTTGTCAGTTTATTGTTTTTGTTCATTGTTCAAGTATTCTTATTATAATGGATACTTACCACGCTGCGCATTGGTCCTCCTCTTCTCATCACTACAAGGATCGTTACACTAGGATGCTGCAGGGTCCACATGTCTTGGGTTATGAAACGCCTCTGATCAGAATATCATTCACCTCCTGTGTTGTGGGCACCATCAGTCTGCCACTGCTTGGCGTAATTACCTGCATCTTCATCTCCTCCGTGTTCCATTTCCAAGACTCCACTTACACTCTTTAGCAAGATAATCAATCATGTCCCTTTATTAAAAACGTAGCATGCAAATACATGGTCTGACTCTCTTTTTGTTTTAGTTTCCCAATGATCTACGTTCCACTAGTGCCTCCATAAGCCTGAGACCAGAGTGCCATATCTGGCGTTTCTGCATTGGCCTGCACTCTGCTCCCAGGTTCCTGGTGGCAGTGGCATATTTTAACTTCTATATATAAGGGCCTCTTCTCCACAAGGTTCCTAGAGTGGCTGCTCAGCTGCCTCAACTTTATCTGTGCCATCACTGAGAAATTTGGCCTCTTGCTGCTCACCTACGTGTCATCCAATGCCCTTTTATGCCCTTCTTTGTCCCATAGTTGTCCACAAGGAAGGTTTTGTCCTGTTCATTGCCAGTTATCCACATGGTGTTAACTTCTCGGCTGTGGCTGGTTATAAATAAGTGCTCACTGATTCCTGAGGTAAGGCATCGTTCCTTCCCTTCAGCCCTGTACTTGACCAGGAAATGTAGAAAGTGCATGAAAGACAGAAATGTAAAGTGAAGTTATCTGTAAAATGTCCCACACAACTAGCTAAATCATTTTTGGATTCCATCCCTGTTTTTTTGGGATGGCCCCCTGGTTGGGAACCACTGCTTATTTTTCAACTGAATGACGAAGTGAACCAACTCTAAAATTTCAGGTTGTGCTCATTTGGTGGTATGAGGCAGTTTCCTGGTGAAGCAGACAGTATAGTATAGGTCCTCTGTTAGTAGAGGGGCTTTTGGTGACTTAATTGTCTCCAATGTCGACAAAGTTGACACTAGAGCCCTCTAGAGTAAAAACCAACTGCTGCAGCCTAATGAAACTGCATTGTCAAGTGCAGTTCAAAGCTGTGGTAGATTCTCAAATGTTTTTTCTCGACTCCTCGCGTCTTCTCTTCCATCCTCGCCTCATCTCCTTTTGAAAAAAGTCAAAGGTAATCGAGGAGGGGAGGAAATATGGAAACAAATGCACTTGTATGAAATGAAACTCTCCTTCTCCACTAGCACATCATTTGCAAATGACCTTTACAGGGGTGGAATCCAAAAATGATTTAGCTAGTTGTGTGGGACATTTTACAGATAAAACGGTAAGAAGTGTATCATTTTTAAATGTTTGTTTCTTCTTTGAGAAAACAACAGCTGATTCAAGGGGGGTGTGGCGGATTTCAAAACACTTTGCACTACACATGAGTATCCTCGACTGTAGGAGGCAATTGAGGAGAGGAGAGGAGCAAACTCTTCCCTTTCACCTATTAACGAATTGACACTCTCTTAAACATGGCAACTGCCTTTCGGTTTGCGGGTCATGGAGGAGAGGAGGACGGAGGAGTCGAAGAGAGACAACAGACTTTTACCTAATTGAGAAGCTCCCTGTTTCCTTTCCTTTCACTCATATTTTCCATGACAACATGTGGATCCTAGAAAAATATATAATTAGAATCAAAAACAAACATTTAGCTGTTAGCTTAAAATCAAAGCAAATAGGTTTTGTGTTTGGAATTGCAGTATGTATTTAGTTTGAAAATTCAGACGTGAGCTAGCAACTTTTGAGACTGGTTTCTTCTGGACAAACAAAAAACTACCAACATCTTCTTTGGAGAAAAAAAACGTATGAGATCTAATATTTGCATTGGGGGATAGCTGTGAGGGTTATCAAACAGGATCACCCCATCTGTTCACCTCGAGCTCATTAATGATAGAATGTTCATATTTGAAGATGGCAGAAAAGACAATCTCTTTGGCAATAACAACGAGTGGCAAGGAGTGGAATGTTAGATAAAGATACTGGTCCTCAGGCTCAGCAAGAATATTATATAATCCATAGATATGTGTCAGTGTAAGAGTGCAAGCCAAGTGCGAGCACGGTTAATGTCTTTGTGCTTGCTACAATGTGTGTGTGTGTGCACGTTTGGTGAACATGACAGCCTACACTCCCAGTGAATTGTGTGTGGTGTGGAGGGGTGTGCTGGTCACAGCCCCAGACTGAGTCAGGAAACAGCTGTTCCTCCAGAACAGAGGCCCGGGTCCTGACAGGGTGAACACAGCCAGGGGCTTCTTCCAAGTCTGACTCAACAGGCCTTCAGTAACGCCCTGTACCACTGATCTGGTTGGGATAAAAATGCTGCTCTTTCTCCTAGAGTCCTAACACAGAATAACAGTGGTCCAAGTCCATCAACAATGTAGCAAGAAAAGGAAAATGAGAGATTCTATAAATAAGATTGTAATTTTTTTTAGCTAAAATGATTGACATGGCTAAATACAATAGATTGGCAGTAGCCTGCATCAGTGTGAATGTTATTTCCAACAAACAATAAGCAACTCTGCTGAAATCCAGCTTCATTGCGCACTCTTGGTCGTTACTAGTTACCACAGCCACAAAGTCATAATTCTACTATTCTCTTCTTAAAATATGATTTTAAACCTATCCCTGACATTAACCACACTGATAACCGTATGCCTAACCCTAACCTTAAATTAAGACCAAAAGGATTTTTTATTTTTCATACATGTTTACGTTATAGCCAATTTTGACTTTGTGGCTGTGTTAACTAGGGGACTCTGGCAATTACATGTAGTGGCAAGGAGTGGAATGTTAGCTAAAAAGACCGGTACCCATAAGGGCTGCTGGATATCGTTTGGAGATGACACGCCTCATACAGAACTATTAGGCTGCCACTACTGTATGTCATACATGTTTTATGGGCAATTGCCGTTGGATAATAGTTTGATACGGAGTTTGTAATCGTTTTTCATGATAACCTACTGTGGGCATTTTAGGGTAGGACCAGTAAATCATGTTGCTTGAGACACATACTGCCAGTGATCTGCAGTATAAATAGTATTTGTGGAAGGATGTGGCTGAAACTGTTTTTACAGCAGCTGCAATGTGTTACTGATGTCTCATCTCGACAGTTTCTCAGAGGGCTTAATTAAGCAGGTTCATTGTGTTCCTCATCAAGTCATACTAGCTAAATTAAATGTTTTAATTGTTCAAGTTGTAAAGTAGGAAAATACAATCGCATAGTACAATTACACGGTAGTCAAATCGAGCGAAAACCAAGCCATGAGGTCGAAGGAATTGTCTGTAGAGCTCCGAGACAGGATTTTGTCGAGGCACAGATCTGGGGAAGTGTACCAAAAAATGTCAAATCAAATCAAATTGTATTGGTTACATAGCAGATGTTAATGCGAGTCTAGCGAAATGCTTGTGCTTCTAGTTCAGACAGTGCAATAATATCTAACATGTAATCTAATAATTCCCCAACATCTACCTAATACAAACAAATCTGAAGGGGTGAATGAGAATATGTACATTTAAATATATGGATTAGCGGTGGCCGAGCAGCATAGGCAAGGTGCAATAGATGGTATAAAATACAGTATATGAGTAATGTAAGATATGTAAAAATTATTCAAGTGGCATTATTTAAAGTGGCATTGTTTAAAGTGACTAGTGATCCATTTATTAAAGTGGCCAGTGATTGGGTCTCAATGTAGGCAGCAGCATTCTGAGTTAGTGATTGCTGTTTAGCAGTCTGATGGCCTTGAGATAGAAGCTTTTTTTCAGTCTCTCGGTCCCAGCTTTGATGCACCTGTACTGACCTGGCCTTCAGGATGGTAGCGGTGTGAACAAAGTGGAAAATGTCAAGGGGTCTGAATACTTTCCGAAGGCACTATATATTCATTAGCTCACCTTAACTGACAGCTCTTTGAATAATAATAATAAAATCCTCTCAAGCAAATTTGGTGATACACAAAGTAACTCAAACATCCTTTTTTTATTTGAGCCTACAGTTTGGCATGTATCTTGGATGCGGTTCACAGCAGCATTGACGGATGTGTTGACTTGACAACTGCGTCAGGGTTTTGAAAAACCCTTCCCCCCCTTTTGTTCCAGGCTGGCGGAAGACCTAGCTAGCCAGTAACTAGCTAACATCAGACACAGATGAAGACCTGGCTAGCCACTATAGCTAACATCAAACACAGATGAAATGGGAAACATATAAGTTTCTTTGACATAGATGAATAGTGTAAACTTTTAATTATATTTGCTGACATTTTACAGTCACATTTTGGCACCAGTAGACTAGTTATCTGTCACGACTTCTGCCGAAGTCGGTTCCTCTCCTTTTTCGGCGGTGTTCGGCGGTCGATGTCACCGGTCTTCTAGCCATCATCGATCTATTTTTCATGTTCCATTTGTTTTGTCTGGTTGTCGCACTCACCTGGTTTCAATTCCCTAATTACATGTTGTATATGTTCCCTCTGTTTCCCCCATGTCCTTGTCGGGAATTGTTTATTGTAAGTACGTGTGATTTATGTGACTGGTGCGTTACAGGTTTTTGTGCCCATGTGTTTTGTTACTTTTGTATGCCGGTAGTTATGTACATTAAACGGCTCCGGCTATTTACCAAGTTCTGCTCTCCTGCGTTTGACTTCCATGCCACCAGTTACGCACCCCTTGACATTATCTAGCTATATAAACTGCAAACACACCTTCTCCGATGCTGGTTACAAGGCGGTCATTTTTTAAATTAGGTAACAGAATATCATGTTACCATTGGTGTATTAAAATGAGCGGTAAGGTGATGTCACCTTGTTCCCTTAATAATGAATCCAAGTGTTTGACATGGGGGAGGGGCCAGTAACTTTATGATCATACTTTGTTGATCATACTTTGAACTGGTTTCCTTCAAACATCATCCAATTTCTTGACAAAGATTATTTAATAAACATTAGATACAAAAGTCTATTTTCCTTTTACATTTTTTGTTAAAGTCTCCTGTCTTTCCTAACCTCTACAGGCTACACTTTTTTCACCCTCTTTGAGTATTGTGTGGTGTTCTCCAACATGGCCTTCCACACCTAACAGCCTTCTGGGACTTTAAGAGCAGAGAGACGGTGGTCATCTCCCAGAGGAGTGCAAATACTTCGGACTGGGCAACAGAGGGTCAGGTGAAAGGGGTTCAACCACTTAGGACACACCTAGCAGAGATGACACTGTTACTGAGGAGGAGGAGCAGGAAGAGAGCACCTTCTCCCATGTATTTACATGATGGTGGATGTCATAACTGTAAATAATAACTTTATTTATCTGGACTGCAACCTATAATTTAATCTCACTGCACCAACACTTTGATAATGTTGATATTTAACATACTGTATGATCAATGACATACTTAGAGTGCTCTATGATTTGGGACAGTGGGGCCACTTCGACTTGATCACCTTGACTTATGAGTATGTCCATATGTAGTCATGCTCACATGTCTATTACTTGTGAAATTTCAGAGATTTTATTTTTATGCTAATAGTGATTTTTTTTGCGTAAACATTTAGCTTTATTAAACAATTATTTCAGAAATGTTGAGTTCCACCATTACATTTAGTGAGTGAGTCAGTCAGTCAGTGAGGTCCACAACCTAAATTAAGGAAGTTACAAATACATGTTCTTCCTCATTTGTAGAGAGAGAGAGAGAGAGAGAGAGAGAGAGAGAGAGAGAGAGAGAGAGAGAGAGAGAGAGAGAGAGAGAGAGAGAGAGAGAGAGAGAGAGAGAGAGAGAGAGAGAGAGAGAGAGAGAGAGAGAGAGAGAGAGAGAGAGAGAGAGAGAGAGAGAGAGACTAGTAGATTGGGGTGATGTATACAGTAACAATATATATTGTACTAAAACAGTAAGGAGATCTATCTGTATGTCCCTCTACTGTTCCCACACAAAGAGGTGTCTGTTATCCAGCACACAGAGCAGAGGCTTTATTTCACTGTCAAATGAGTCCAGTGGCCTGAAGTATGGGAGAGGACAGTGATGTTTGGGCATCACATGAAAATAAATATTTCACAACTCTGTAACAGCCAGCTGGATAATTTCACTTCCAAATCATTTTCAGGCAAATCAGGGACTTCATCGTTGTTCAGCACGCTGGTTCTATCACATCCCATGCCTCCCTTGGAAAGGTATTGGTATTCTTGAAGTATCAATTTAATTGTATGCATTGATCAATGGGTTTGTTTGTTTCAATTTGAGACACATTTATTTGCTGTTGCTTATGATAAGAATAAAGATATGTCACATTAATCTACACTACAGTTTGTACACAATTTCCATCTCTCATTTATAACAGTAGATGTAATAATAATAATTTGGTGGGTGCTTACATTTGTCCTATTTCACACATGTAAAATGTTGTATTAATAAGCATGTGTGAAATGGAAATGTATTTTTTGCATATCCCGACTCTCCCTGAGAAACTCTCGGAGTGGGGTCACAGCCGGGGTCACCATATCCCAACTCTCCCTGAGAAACCCTCGGAGAGTGGGGTCACGGCCGGGGTCACCATATCCCAACTCTCCCTGAGAAACCCTCGGAGAGTGGGGTCACGGGCAGGGTCACCATATCCCAACTCTCCCTGAGACACCCTCGGAGAGTGGGGTTACGGCCAGGGTCACCATATCCCAACTCTCCCTGAGAAACCCTCGGAGAGTGGGGTCACGGCCAGGCCTTCTCAACATAATTGCACAACCTTAAAACAACCAGAACCCCACCATAACAAAATAGATGGCAACCTATGGACTTTCAGAGGGAAGTTACAACCAGGTTCCCTTTTTTGATCTCTCTCTCTCTCTCTCTCTCTCTCTCTAACACACACTGACTAATGACCGCAATAGGAAAATCAGCCTATGCATTTCTTATCAAAGACCTCTCTGCATTTCCTCTTTTGTGTCCAGTATTCAACACAATCAGACAGAGTAGACTAGCACTAACTTGGTGGCTTGATAGTCACACACAGCACACAAAAAAACTGATGGTGTAGAAAAACCTTCTTCTATGTTAGCTTAAAAAAAAATGATGTTTTAAACCCACTATACAGTACATTGTAAAACAAATATAATGGGAGAATTGGTATGTAGCCCTTTCCTGCAGTCAAATGACATAGTGGCTTCATGGGTGGAATGATATTAATATTTTTCATAATTAATACACTTTTTTTTATTTTTTTTAAGTTGCCATTATTTTAAAAAAGCAGCCGAAAATCCAGTGTTTCTATGTTAAATGGTTTTGCTATATTTCAGTCTTCTGTGATGTATATAACGATTAATATAGGATGCTTTATATCTTTATATATCTTTACAACTTTATATCGGACATGGTACAGGTGTCTACTTTTTTAGCCCATAGGTCTATACTTTTGTTTCAAAGTAGATTTGTTTAAGACTACCAAGAAACACTGTGTGATCCTGTTTTCGCCCACTGCAGTAAATTAAATTCCTGATATTATCTTTTTACACGTGCATTATTTAATTACTTTTGTAAAGGCCATACATGTCCAAATTTGACAATTATTCGAACACAGATAAATGAGTGAATGTATCTCCCATCAAGTCTCAGGTTTTGTTTGTCAATTGCTTTATAGGAAGAGGGAAAAATAATGGATATACAAAAGCAAGGATTCTGACAGACAAAGTTTGAGCAAGGCCCTTCTCGCCTACCTAACATTGGGTCAGTTTTGAAGCATGCATCTTGAGCCAATGCCTCTGAGATCCCCTTTTTTCTTAATGAAGTCTTGATATCGCAGTGTTTGTTATTGGCAGTACAACAAAAACATATTTCACAATAAAATCAACTCCAATGGTTTACACACATTAAATTAATTAATATTGTTCTATTGGATATGCATCTGTGATAGTATCTCTACTGCCTTTACAATAGCACACAGGGTTTCCTACTGCCTTTACAATAGCACACAGGGTTTCCTACTGCCTTTACAATAGCACACAGGGTTTCCTACTGCCTTTATAATAGCACACAGCGTTTCCTACTGCCTTTACAATAGCACACAGGGCTTCTTGGTGGCGACAGGTTGTGGGTTGAGAAAGGCTCGCACACCCTCAGCAAACACTTCTTTGATTCCATCTTGGTTGAGGGCAGAGCATTCGAGGTACTTGATGGCTTGGATCTGCCTGGCCAGGGCGGTGCCCTGCTGTTGGGTGATGGTCGTCTGGTTCTGATCCTTAAGCTTCTTCAACACCTCTGGGTCATTACGCAGGTCCTTCTTGGTGCCCACCAGCAGAATGGGCGTATTGGGACAGTGGTGGGTGACCTCTGGGTGCCACTTGTGCTTGATGTTCTCAAAGGAGGGGGGGCTGGCAACAGAGAAGCAGATGACAAACACGTTGGTCTGGGGGTAGGAGAGGGTGCGCAGGCGGTCGTACTCCTCCTGGCCTGCTGTGTCCCACAGGTTGAGGCTAATAGTCCTGCTGTCCACAGTCACCTGGGCGCTGTAGTTGTCAAACACAGTGGGGATGTACTCCTTGGGGAAGGCGTTGGTGGTGTAGGAGATAAGGAGGCAGGTCTTCCCCACTGCACCGTCTCCTACCACCACACACTTGATGCTCTGCATTCTGGCCCCTTCACTGTCTCAGACACCTGGACATGAGAAACACAGGGAGAAATGCACTTTATGCTACAATTTTCAGATGCACTTTACACCAAAAGAGACACTGGCTAGGGCCCAACAAATGTAAACTGTTGAAAAGTAAGGTTTGTGGTTTAAATTGCTCTGACACTTTATCAGATATGAACATCACTTTCACACCCTAGATATCACAATACAGTTTGACACTTTCAATTCATATCCGTCTTTGTTGATCTATTATCTTTCATTTCGACTTGAAAATAATGTTTATCTGTGGGCCTACTTAATTTATAGTTACAGTACAGAAGGCGTATGTTCCCCATGAATTCAAGTGAGAAAACCGAAACTACAAAATATGGGTGGAGACTGGATAGTATGAAATAGAGGCAGTAATTGTAATTCATTGTGAGAGAGGAGAGCTGGACTCTTCCCACTACTCTCTGAGAATGTTGGAGAAAATGTGAATATAGCTCAACCCAGCCTACAGGGACCTGAGACTGGGAGCACTGAAATGTACTGCTCTGCACACTGACTGGGGATACTATATCAAATCCAATAAACCTTTGTATTCATCACCACTGCCACATACCATTGGCCTATCCACTGAATATCTATGATAGGTGCATTTCACAGTGTAGGCCATCAACAAGGCCATAGCGTTCTGATCACATATTTTTCTAATATAATTCACCTAGATTATTAGGCTACAATTAAGAAAAGCGCTATGCGTAAATAGGGCATAATAGTACCCCTGAAATTAGAAAATATTTCAACATGAATTACAGTGAATGTTCTTCACCACCACCATCATCATCATTTCATAGAAAAAGAGCCAAATATAATCACTAGAGACACTTATAACTTTGAGCGGGCTAAATGAAACACAAAATAACTGTCACAAATAAGTATTACAATAGTGGATTTTAACATTGCTTGCCTATGGTAGGCCTATAGTGTTTTGATATAGAATAGCGCCTTCCGAAATTATAACAGCAGTAGGCTACCTCACTTTATGTTGCTCACTCAAGTGCTTCCGTAAGATTGTGTTCTCAGCCTACATATCTATTATACAGTAGTAGTACATAAAAAACATGCAAAGGTTAAAAACAAGTCAGACTCACCAAACATACTATCTTCAGTGGCAGGGTTTGTATGAACATATAGCCTACAATCTGTCCGAGAGCGTCAAAGCAGTCAAGCAAAGTGTTGCTGTAGTGGAGGAAGTGTGAGTGTTCACTGAAGAGGAAGCCGCTTGAGCAATAATAGCACTGTGAGGAAGTTTGTCTTCTCACCATGACAGCCTGAGCTATTGTTTTAAATAAACGTTGCTGGTAGAATATTAAACAGGATTTTTACATACAAATGTTACCCAATGAATTACCTTATTTGACATTCAAATGCACAGAATAGGAATAACCACATAGTCGTTAGAGGCCCATTGCAGTCAAAATTTGTTTTTCCTGTGTTTTTTATCATCTTGTACAACGGCTGATGAAACTAACACTGCAAACGTGTGATTTAAAAAAAAATAGTGTTACTCCTGATATAGTTCCTGGTTGAAAATACAATCTACACAGGACCTTCTAATCAGCATGTTTGCATGGGTGGGGATTTCTAATTCCCTGGTGACATCACCAGTCTGTAAATTGGTTAATAGACAAATAACAGAGAGTTCCGAACCTCTCTGCCAATAACAGCTAGTTTTCAGTTTTCAGACCACTCCCAGACTGTCCTAGCAAAATTCTTGCTTGATAATTTTTTGTTGTTGCTAAAAAGCTATTTTTTTTATATTTTTTATGGTAAACTATTACAGTAAGGTGCTTAATTGTTACCCAGAAATTATTTTATATTGATATACATATGGTTGCATTGGGCCTTTAAACTGAGAATTCGAGGACGTATCATTAGCTTATGATATATTATCAGATCAAGGTGTATCATACACCTTTATTATAAAAGGTTGGGATTTAGCATGATAAGGCCTACTGGCTGTCCCAGTTAGGCTCAGATTTGTTCTGATGGGGGTATTAAGACCATCAGAAGATGTACCCCCCCCCCCTTCTGATGGTATGCCTCCCCATAAAATCATGTCTCCCCTCCTGTTTTACTGTTTTCCTGTTAGCGTTGTGTAGCCCACAGCCTCAAGGTGGCATGCTTGAGCTTAGTTGTGTGGAACTGATGAGTCGATGAGCTCCACCGTTCATATGTTGTAATAGCCTACATCCACACACCTTTAGGTGGAGGTATAATGTCAGAATCAGATTGAAGAAGTGGACAGCATAGGCTGCAGTCTTCCAGCTATCGTTAAAACTACCTTCCGGTAGTCGTGACGTTGGATCCAATGCGCTGCTCATCATGATTGCTTTAACCATAGACTTATATTGACATCGCATCATTGTATCTGTTCTTTTATGGCGTATTTGGGAGCACAGGCACCGCCATTGAGGCCATATCCATTTTGAAGTAGTAAATGTTATTATTTTACAACTTCTATGAGTTGGCAAACAAACTGAAAGGGTGCACACTGCCATCTATAGTGTTTTGTTTGAACAAGTATAAGGCCAAGGTTGGCGATATACTGCCACCTGCAGATATGGTTTCCTCACAAGTATAATTAATTGGCTGATCCCTCCTGGTGACCTGGATGGAATAATGGGATCCTTCCTGAAATCATACGAAAGTCCCACCCAGTTGACTACTTCAAAATATTGAAAGTCCTGGTGCTGCACATGCTAAAACTAAGTTTTGGGCACTAGAGTTCTCTATCTATCTCTATGCCTCAAACACATCTGAACTAATATGTGTTTGAAGCCAGCATGAGCAACAGCTAGCAACATAAGGCCTAGGCGATTTCCTGAAAAATAAAAAAAAGTTACGTGTCGATATTGGTACAAATGTAGGATACTATGGTCGAAATACATTTCTTATATATTTATAAATATATATATAAATGTATATAATATATATAAATATATATAAATGTGTATATATATACACACACAGTACTTAAGAAAAAATACTTTAAAGTACTACTTAAACGTTTTCTCTGCTACCGCACGGCAAGCGGGACTGGAGTGCCAAGTCTAGGACCAAAAGGCTCCTCAGCAGCTTCTACCCCCAAGCCATTAGACTGCTGAACAATTAATAAAAATCGCCACCGGACAATTTACATTGACACCACTTTTACCTTGAGTAATTTTCTATAAAGTAAAAAAAAACTTTTACTCAATTATAACAATTAGGTACTTTTCCACAACAATACATATATATATATATATGCATGTGTGCTATGATGTGCTATGATATATATATATATATAAATATATTCAAATATATAAATATATATATATATATTTTAAATTGTATCTTCATAATTCGTTTACACCATTTACAGGGTGGTACTCTTATTTTGAAGGATTACTAAAAGCACGTGACAGGAAGTGATTCACTAAAATTGCTTGATTCACAGGTGAAGCAACCCAGTCCAGAGAATTGAACGAGTCAGCTCCAAAGCCAGCTTTTTTGAGTGTGGGGGGGAAACCAGCTGTAGCAGACATGTAGTTAGTGGATGACAATCGCTCTGTGTTTGAATCAATCATAAGTACTTTTTTCCTTACTCGAGTGTATTTTATCCAGTAAATTGACGTAAGAGGACGGGTTGGCTCGTGTGCTATGATTAGCTGCTGACAATGATCTGAAGCCTGCGTTGGTGCGTTGGTTAGCTAGCTGAAGACGCGGCCCGAACCATTACGTTACTAAGTTATCTTTATCTTAGTGTCTGTGTTAGTCGACCACCTCGGCCCTTGCCTTGGATTGCCATTAGCGGGCTAAACAGAGCGGAAAATCATTTGTCATATGCAGCTAGCCAGCTAATTTAGCTCTTTATCCATGGAGTACAGAGGGGTTTCTCTTTGCAGTTTGGACCTACGATTGATGACGTGCCTTTGATTCTACTGTAACCACGAGAGTTGTAAAAAGAGCATCAAATGCACAAGTCTTGAAAGGTAAATAACTACAATTTAATGCCTACCTATAAAATCATGGAACAACTGACCCGATTATGATCGCTATTCAGGCCTGGCTGTCAAACTCACTTATGTTTTGATAAGGGTGGTTAGCCAGCCATTTTTTATTGTCAATTAGCTGTTAACGCGTTAGCAATGATTGCTTGTGATCCATATCCAGCTAATATTGTCTTGTAATGATTTTATTGAAATAGCTAAACATGTTAATTGTTTGCTAGTAGTATTATGGTCATGATAATGTTTAGCATGAGTCAACCACTGATTTTGTTAGGGGCTGTAGGCAGGTAGAGCCTGTACTATGTGACTTCTAAACTGAGTAACTAGCCAAGTTAGATGTCCCAGATATGGGCTACCAACCCTCCTTGTCTGATGATAGTTTGCTTTTAAAGTTTCCGATGTGATCTCATTTGACACTTTTTAGCTAGTTCTTTTAGATTGTAATAATAATTTAAGTCATTGGTTTGTAATTGGTGTCATTGGTTTGAAATCTTGAGTTGTCATAGT
Organism: Salvelinus namaycush; assembly: GCF_016432855.1. NCBI lineage: Eukaryota > Metazoa > Chordata > Actinopteri > Salmoniformes > Salmonidae > Salvelinus > Salvelinus namaycush. The sequence goes on along the minus strand of NC_052329.1, from coordinate 10,442,148 downwards.
TAAATCACTAGGCTAGTACAGTATCTAACGTTATACATTCATGTGAGATGTCACTAAAACATTTCTTCTCCACCCTCTTCCTAGCAAACCTCCATTATGGATTTCAGCAAATCGTTGACCTTGTGGATTGTATGCTTATGCCTCCTGAGCGAAAGTTGGACGGTCCAAGCCATCTCAGACCACCATCATATTGATAGTGGTGTGTCAGGTATGTAAATATCATTGAGAAATGTCCAAACATTATGGCACGCCTGCAAGTGTGTATTCATACAATACTCCATACACAAAGTGATCAAAATTGGTCACTTGTAAACTTTTGTTGCATTATCAGTGCACTAGAATCTCCAGTACCAGTTTTGTATTTAGAAATTGCGCCAGCTCTAAATGCAGCCATGCTGAGAATAGTTAGGGTATGCATTCTCCATTAAGCTCTGTCCTCGGGTGATCATGGCACACAGTCAAGTCAGGGAGTCGTGCATCTTGGTAGTGTTTTTTTCTTTTCTTGTCGATTTGACAAGTCAGTCAAAATGTATTTTACTCATTGTCACTAGTTTTGCCACAGCATTCAATATAATTCCAAAACGGAATGTGTGAAACTATTGTCATAAGTTATTTAAACTAAACAATGTGACACTGAAGATGTTTGGGACTTAGCAAAATGTAAGGAACATCATATAGGTGTCTAAGCCTCATGTCGGCTACAGTAGTACGCTAGACCTAGCCTATTCATTGTTCGTTTTAGACCAAACCAGTCTCCTCTTGTTCCATTTTGGGTGGGTATGTATACTAAAGTCATATCATATTTATACAGCTGTGGGTGAATTGGGTGCCTGCCCATAATTTTATCAACACTGTTTACACAGGGCTCCTATGATTGCACATGAACAGTGTTGATGTTGAACTTGTGGCATTTGTAATGTATCATGTAGTGCCATGCTTCCTGTCCAAGGGGCCCTTAACTATTGTAAGCCTATTCCTAAAAAATGGAGACATTTAGAAATGAATAACAATAGCTTTGAAGACTACTCTCGGCCATGACTTTTGAAAGTTAGCCTATTCTATACCACTTACAGTAATTGTGCCTCTACTTGAGAGGTTTTTTGATTTACGTCATGCAATGAGGCCAGACTGTGTAAAGGCTTCAGCTGAATTGGACAGGCCCAGTCATGGAGTGATACATGTTGGCTGTCACAGTCACCCATCTCCAATAAAGATTGCATTTGTGGTAAAACATTGAAGACTGTTGTAGTGGTCTGTTGGACCTGTTGGTGGTGAGACATTCAGTGAATGTGGCCTAGCTACCCACATACATAATGTATAGGTTGTCTGTGCTCAGAAACAGTTTAACTAGCTTGTGGCATTTGTGTGATGACGAGACTCGGGCCTGGAGAGGGTTGACTACTACAGCCTACTGCCAGCTACAGTAAGCCTGGTTGGGTATCCTGGAGTCAGGATGGAAACAGTCATTACACCGGTGAAGTGGAGTGGTGCAGAGGGCAAGTGTGTGTTCAGTCTTCTACAAGCGAATACACAGAGGGTTAGATAACTTAAACCTCTTTGAAAAGGTAGTCTCGTATGTAAATATTTAATATCCATCTTGTTTGCAAACCAAATGAGGAAGAGGGTGTGTGAGAGCTGCAGGTGATAAACGTCATTATTTTTTCAATATGGCCGTGTTTGCTGAAGTACTGGGCTGCAGTTCTGGAATGTAGACACTCTGGTATTTTCAAATGCACAGAAAACAGCCCAAAAAGTTACTTTTTCAACCAGCACCACCACACCCTTGGGTTTTAGACTTAACCTTTTATCTAGTAGGCTAGCTGTGTTCAGCACACTGACTTGCGTGGGTTGATTTGGAGCCCCCAGCAGGATTTATGCTGTTAGATTGTTGAATTAAAGAACAGGTTGACCTGAAAAGGGTTTGTTATTTGGTTATCTGGAGCCATATTAGCCAGGAGGCTTTCATTTAGAGCTGCATTGTTATTGTCTAAGTAGTAGGCCTTTTAGCTTCGGTTACTCTGTTTGCTAAAGGCTGTACGCTGGCACAAGATTGCTCAGATAGGCTACTCATTGCACCTGAAATGGGGACCAATAGGGGTGTGACTTTAGAGTCAAGCTGCCACTATAGATGTTTGAGATTCACTGCCTTCCATTGCAGCTGTAGAGCCTAGTTATGGCAGAGGAAATACTGTTTTTGATCAGAAATGCTCCACCCCACTTTCTGCTGCAGTGCAGTGGCACATTTATGTGGCATATGCTGCTGCCTGTATGTGTTGAATAGAAGGCTTTACAGTCAAAGAATGTTAACATGTCTTAACAAGCAGCTATGGGCAACCTGACAGCATGTCAGTTGATGGATTAGCAGCTTGTTGTAGCATACTTACACTTTTATTCATTTCTTTATTTTCTTGTTGGAGTTCCCAGTAGAGTGGGAGGGCGTGTAACCAAGTTGGCCGTTCCCTCCTGCACATAAAGGCTTCTTGAAGTCAGGAACAGTTTTACTCCAAAGTTGAGCATTTATTTGAAAAATAGATTGTATACATCTATGGTTAAAATCAGGATTTGAGCTAAAACAAGGATGAAAAGGTAAGAGCAAAACATGTTCTCTATTCTTGCTTTCAACCCTTCTCACTGCCTCTCATAACCACATATACCTGTATTCAATTATCTTCTTAGCCAATCCTGACTCAACACATTCCTCACATAACTACACACAACTGTAGCAGAATATACGTCTGACTGGCAGGATATGAAAAATGACTGCAAAACTGGGCGCTTTAACAAATGAACATGAACAGTCACACACACAATGGGGAATGTATGAGTCTTTAGGTGAGGATGTGTCAGCTGTGGTGGTGTTTGTTGATATGCCTGGGTATTATAGAATTGATTCCACAATGGCCACCTGTCGTAGCCTCTGTGGCTGGCTTGCTCTAGATCTTGACCGTTCGGGTATAGTGACTTTTGTGGATCCAAACAAGTTTAACAATTGACCCCTTTTCTGTAGTTGCCTACAGCTAGGCTGCTTGATAGAGTGCAATTCCACAGCTTTACTTTTCTGGCTTTGTTGCCATTTTCTTTTCAGCCCTTGCTGCCTTAATTAAGTCTTTGTCATAAATAAATCTGCAGCAGTATTCCATGCCAGAGAAGTTCCTGCCTGCCTTGTGCTGTGCTATGCTGATTCATGCCTATAAGTTGCACTCTGCATGGGGCAATCGGGGTAGGTCTTGCCTAGTATTGTAATACTACGAGTTGCCTTGTGCAGCAAATGGGAGAGCAAGCTGGAAATAAACACACACATGCACACTTGTTGTGTGCTTCCTCATGATAGATTGCACCACTCAGGAATAAACCTGATATCACGTTTCTTAGTGTGAGAACTGAAGACATTGTACTAATCCAGGCCATGACCTATTTCATTTCTGTTTTGGGCTGGTTTCTGGGCAGGATAACCTACAGTCATACAAGCAGCAATGTTTTGCAGACTCTTAGCTTTGATCTAAGTTTTTTTCCCCATTTAGGGACTATGCTATGACTTCTTTCAGCCATTTTGCCTGCTTTTAAATAGTTTTTATCCTGCTGTTTCAGCATGTAGACTACATTGCAAAGACATAGAAGGTACATTCTTTTGACCTGAGATTGTGAACTTGAAATTTAGAACATTGAAGCTTTCTGAAATGACACTTGGCTACACTGAAAATCTCTGTGGCTTAGAGGCAGCCTTGGTCATGCTCCTGCACACAGCCCAGAATGTCTGCAGACAGCAGCTCAGGCCAAACAAGGCTTTCCTGTGACTTGAAGCAAGGCCTTATCTGTGATCTGCTGAGGGTTTTTAATCCCCCAGGAGAAGGGGGAAGACTGCAGGCCAGGCAGGCTTAGATGCAACACAACAATTTCATAACCATGAATACACCCAGAGATACTCTCAGCATGTAACACCATTTTATACAACTTTTAAACAACTGAGTTGTTTTTGCTAACAGGGTTTACGTGTTATGCTCTACAAGTTGTTTTTGCTAACAGGGTTTACGTGTTATGCTCTACAAGTTGTTTTTGCTAACAGGGTTTACGTGTTATGCTCTACAAGTTGTTTTTGCTAACAGGGTTTACGTGTTATGCTCTACAAGTTGTTTTTGCTAACAGGGTTTACGTGTTATGCTCTACAAGTTGTTTTTGCTAACAGGGTTTACGTGTTATGCTCTACAAGTTGTTTTTGCTAACAGGGTTTACGTGTTATGCTCTACAAGTTGTTTTTGCTAACAGGGTTTACGTGTTATGCTCTACAAGTTGTTTTTGCTAACAGGGTTTACGTGTTATGCTCTACAAGTTGTTTTTGCTAACAGGGTTTACGTGTTATGCTCTACAAGTTGTTTTCCACCATAAAATGGAGAAAGAGTAGAACCAACACAAATAACACTGTTATTTGTCTATTAGATGTTCAATGTTTCTTTATAAAAAGTATTTAAAAAGGAATAGGCCTTGTATTTAAAAAGGAATAGGCCTTTACCATATTAAAACAAGAGTTCAGTTCAAGTAACAGGGTTGACCTTTAATGAGGGACGGACTTAATCACTATTCACATGACATAAAGTTATTTCTGAAGATTATTAATTATCAAAGCAAGAACATAACTTGGGCTTTACAATGAGGGTTAAAACTTGAAGAAATGTTGGGGTTAAGTTTGTAAAAATCTTTCTAGTAGTCGGAAAAACATGACGAGGGACATTTTACACTTTCACAAGTCATGTATAGAATCAAATTTTTATTGAATTTTTCCATGTGCTCTATATTAAAGGACACTTAGTTTAATGGGCCTACTAGTAGGCTATGCAAAGGAAAATGACGTCAGCCTAGTAATGAATCATGATTTGTATGTTTTGCCCTCATAGTTCCCCCTTGTCATTGACTTTTCCCTCACTAGAACTCTACTTCCCTACACACGTGTTGCACTGGGATTGATGACATAATATCAGCACTCATGTCACATTGAGTGTAGGCAACACTCTGCTTACACTGTTGAAAAGAAAGCAAACTCCTACCCTCCCCACCATTCTCCAATGTAACCATACAGCTGGACACAGCCTGGTTATAAATAGCCTCTTGCAAGGTTTAGTTAACGCTCAGCTAAATTTAGCATCCCTATGCTTTTCTGCTGTGAGCAGCAAAGCTCCCAGGTTACTATGGGGATTTGAACAAATGGCTCGGGATGGTTTCAAGGTGGACAGAGTTTTGGCTGTTGGCCTACCCAAAAGCTGCGGTGTGTTACAGGTCGATAGCCTCTAGTCCTACTGTATGATGTAGGGATGGGCTCTATCCAGATGTTCACATCTTGAAACCGTTCCTGTACCATACCGGGGAAACGATATTACTGGCTGCACACATGGGGCACTGCTTATTTCCCCCCAAAAATAACTATGTATTTTTGTTTTGACACACAAAACTAATTTAGGCAGCAGGGATCTTGATCCAGGATGGGTTGATTGTCTCTGCTGTAACCAAGTAGCTTGATTTGGACGCTAGGGCTTAGCTAGCAAGTTAGCAAAACAAATGCATAGCTGGAGCCCTGAGTTGGAGATGATTTATTTGGCACATCTTGGATAGTTAACTTAGTTATAAGCAGTGGTGTAGCTTTAGGGCACCCCAAACTGTCATACCATCGGTATTTCAAAATACCCTGTTATACAGTTTACCTCCCAAGCCTAGTATGATGGAGAACATATCAGGTGTTGTTGGGAGCCCTGTACAACTGTTATCACTTCAAACTTCAGTACGAGCTCTGACTCAGGTTGAACTTGTCTTTTTTCCCTCAGAACTCTGTCGCATCGACGAGCCTCGGTGTCACGATGAGAATACCATCCTCAGTTTCGAGGCGATCCGCAGTATCCACAAGCAGATGGATGATGATGCTAATGGAAATGTGGACGTGTCAGAGACGGACGGGGTGAGTAACTCTAATCCCCTGTCATCCACCAGCAGGGACTCCTTCCCAAGATGGCCAGAGATAATGAGATTAGTTAATGGCTGCCTGGTAATGGCCTTTATTTTGCTATTGAAGTAAGTGGTGGATTTGTGCACTTCCTGGCCAGGCATTGGTCTCCCAAGAGGCGCAGCGGTCTAAGGCACTGCATCTCAGCGCTAGAGGTGTCACTACAGACACCCTGGTTCGAATCCAGGCTGTGTCACAACTGGCCGTGATTGGGAGTCCCATAGGGTGGCGCACAATTGGCCCAGCGCTGTCCAGGTTTGGCCGGTGTAGGCCGTCATTGTAAATAAGAATATGTTCTTAACTGACTTGCCTAGTTAAATAAAGGTTGAACAAAAAAACATTGAAAAAATGTCTGCAGTCAGAGGTCAGGGCTGCTAAAATGACACCGATGTGGCCTGCCCTCCTCTACCGTCCCCGTAGCAGGCTTCTCTCTTGCACTGCATCCAGTAGTAGGGCAGGCTGGGAGAGGAGAGGCCTGTATGGCAGCCGGAGGTTTCTTCCTCTGCAGCTTCTTCTGCAAGGGCTGAGTAGTTTTAGAGAAGGAGACACTGGCTTTGGTTGATGATCCTTGAAGCAGCCAGCCTGTGAATTAAGCACATATCTCTGGTACCAGTCCTGGCTCAGAGCCAACACTGAGGAAGGCTGAACAAAACATGTGGAGCGTTCGGACCAAAGCAGCTCTGATGCCTGGGCACTTCTTAAAGAAATAATAGGTTTTTTTGATCATATGTTTTGGAATTTTATTAGGATCTCTATTAGCTGTTGCGAAAGCAGCAGTTGCTCCTTGGGTCCACACAAAACATGAAACATGACATAATACAGAACATTAATAGACAAGAACAGCTCAAGGACAGAACTACATTTAAAACAAGATAAGATAATTGTAACATGACACAACTAAAAAACACATGTTGAACACACCATACTAGGATTTTTAAAACATCAGCTCTTTGGCTATTTTGTCAAAGAAATGGTATGATAACAGCATGGGGGCTGGCTAGAGATGGATGAAACATAATGTCAGCTAAGCCCTGTCGCTGCACTGCTATGCTGTTGCTCAAGAGAACTGGAGACACTCAATGTGTCCGGTATTACTTACTGTAGGCTCATTAGATTGGAATATTGGTCGAGTGTTTAGAGTAGAAAGAGGAACACCTGATTTCCTGTTTTGTGTTCCTCATCATCAAATTATGTGTCCACATCTGTTAGCAACAGAGTTATAGGTTTGTACTTTACATCACAGGTTTTCAGGCCAGTAAAGCTTCAGTGGAAAATGACACATGTGCATGCTCAAACCTATAGATCTTTATTGACGTTCAGTCATAAAAGACCAAGTGTTTTCTAGCCCCTTCTCACAGTGTGAGTAAAGCATGGGCTTCCTGGCTGTTCCACACAGCCTCCTCTACTGCTTGTCATGAACACTGATAATGTTACAAGGCCGGATGCACACTGCAGGCACAGGGACGCACAAGGCTTGCTTCTCTGTTGCTTATTCTCTGAGCAAGCTAACACTTTGCAGTCTCCTAAGTCTACCTCAGCCTGGATGAAACGGTTTGATCCCTCTGCTCTGACATCATCCTATAAGTGACAGGCCACATAATCCTTCTGGCTGATTTGATTGACACCTCTCTTCCCTTCTCTCCCCCCTATGTGACCTCGGTGACCTCCAGTTCCTAAGGGAGGACCTGAACTACCACGATCCCAAAGCCAAGCACAACAGTTTCCACGGAGATGACCAGTTCATCAGTGTGGAAGACCTGTGGAATACCTGGAAGGGTTCTGAAGGTGCTGGAACTAACACCGTAGTGTTGCTGCAGCTCCCCACTCTCTCTGCTCTTTTCAGGCTAGCAGCACAAACAAGCCTCCCCTCCAGGCACGCTGCCCCACTCAGTGCATCTGTTTGCATATAAGAGAGTCTCAGACGATGAATCTCATTCGGTACACTGTGTTCTCTTCCCAGAGCTCTGCCGGTCCAGCCCACCTTGTTTGATGTCTCACTGCTGACTGACACCGTGTTAGCTAGACTCCCTGTGCTTTGTCTGTTTTAGAGTACTGCATTGTATTTACGGTTTTATCTTCAGTAATTAGATTGAATGCTTGATGTTTTGTGTGGTGACTGTAGGTAAGGGAGAGTTCTTGCTGCCCAACCATCCCAGCTACAGCAGTCAAACTTATTAGCTGGTATGTCAGCATTGTCAAGTAAAGTGCAGACCACTTAGCAGGTCAAGCATCCTGGCAGAGGGTGATCAGTGGCCCTGTCATCATAACATATACACACACAGATAGCAACCATCCACACTGACGTTCCACCGACGCCTCCTTGTTCTGCTGGCAGGACTCTGTCCCGTTTATCATATACCGTTCATGGCTTTTCACATCTAACTCTCTTTTCTCTTCTCTTTGTCCCTCACCTCTTCTTCCTCCCGCTCTCTTCATCTCCTTCTCTCTTTCAACCCTTCCATCTCCCTACCTTGCTGCTCTTTCCCCTGTTTCTCCAAATCTCTTTCACCCCCCCAACACCCTTTCTGGTTGTCTCAGTCTCTCTGCATTGCAGCTTCCTGTCAGGGGCTCAGAGCGGAGGTTGGGAGCCAGGAAATTGTCTGTGCTCAGGCCAGCAGCATGCAGCAGCACATTCATCCATCCAGCTAGCTAGCCAGGCAGCAGCACATTAACCCACCCAGCTAGCTAGCCAGGCAGTAGCACATTAACCCACCCAGCTAGCTAGCCAGGCAGTAGCACATTAACCCACCCAGCTAGCTAGCCAGGCAGCAGCACATTAACCCACCCAGCTAGCTAGCCAGGCAGCAGCACATTAACCCACCCAGCTAGCTAGCCAGGCAGCAGCACATTAACCCACCCAGCTAGCTAGCCAGGCAGCAGCACATTAACCCACCCAGCTAGCTAGCCAGGTATCAGCACATTAACCCACCCAGCTAGCTAGCCAGGCAGCAGCACATTAACCCACCCAGATAACTAGCCAGGCAACATCACATTAACCCAGCTAGCTAGCCAGGCAGCAGCACATTAACCCACCCAGCTAGCTAGCCAGGCAGCAGCACATTAACCCACCCAGCTAGCTAGCCAGGCAGCAGCACATTAACCCACCCAGCTAGCTAGCCAGGCAGCAGCACATTAACCCAACCAGCTAGCTAGGCAGCAACACATTAACCCACCCAACCAGCTAGCTAGGCAGCAACACATTAACCCACCCAACCAGCTAGCTAGGCAGCAACACATTAACCCAGCTAGCTAGCTAGGCAGCAACACATTAACCCAGCTAGCTAGCTAGGCAGCAGCACATTAACCCACCCAGCAGCACATTAACCCACCCAGCTGACTAGGCAGCCTGTGCCCACACCACACTGCTGCTGACTCCCTGCCAGTCCTGTTTCCCTTACTCTGTCTTTTATTAAGAGATGTCTAACGTGTGTAGCTACATTTAACAGTGTGTTATGATAGAGGATACCTCTAAGGGATTTTGGATACACTCCTAAGATATAAAGCAGAATCACAGATGTTCTCTGTGTGTGGGTCGGCGTTGGCTCAAAGTTGGCGTACAACCAGTGATGGGGATTACTAAGGCTCATCTGAAACGGTCAGAGAGAGGTAATATCATGTTTTTGTATTGCAGTGTGCAACTGGACAGTGGACGATGTGGAGAATTGGCTCATCTACGTGGAGCTGCCGCAGTATGTGGACGCCTTCCGCAAGATGCACTTCAACGGCACTGTCATGCCCAGGTAAATGAACCTATAGCATCCTTCATACTAACCCTCCTGGTCTTGCTCTCTTCCTCAATGTTCCTGTGACTGCACTGGAAAATCTCAATCTGTCTGTCTGTTCCCTCAGGCTGGCTGTGAAGAACGCCACTCTGACTGTGTCCATTCTGAAAATGCTGGATCGAAGCCATGTTCAGAAGCTGCAGCTCAAGGCCTTGGACACTGTGCTGTTCGGCGCCCCACTCAGTAAGTGGATTATTATTTTTTACAATTACATGACCTATTAGTGTGTATCTTTCACCCAGGCCGATAAAGGAGAAATTCTGTTGCATTCTGAAGCGACTGTTAGTGACTGTAATTATAAGAGGAAGAACAGTGTCTGCTCTGTTTGTCTCTCCAGCTGGAGACAGTTGGTTTAAAATCCACCACTCCAAACTGTGTTCATTAGTCTCAAGCAGCAGCTTGGCAGTGCTAGAAAATACTAGTTCTTATCAAGTTTCAAGTTTTAATGTCACATGCACCACAAATACAGTGAAATGCCTTTCTTGCTGCTCTAAACCCAACAATGTGGTAATCAATAACAATGTAATACTCAAAATAACAAGGTAGAACAAAAAAACACAATACAAAATAAAAAAGCTTGTCCCCCTATACGTTTAGCTAGTAATCGTCTAGGACTACCTGCAGGCAGCCTTGTTGCTGCAGCACAGAAAACAGTGAATCAGTATGACTCATTTCAATTCTGCTACAATGTCCTTTGATAAATAACAAACTGTGAGTATCACCGGGGTTACTGTAAGGCCATAAACCATGTTTTCCTGTAAAGGAAGTGAAGCCCTCTTTAGGAAGGCTATAATTTGTGGTGCTCTGTGTGCCGTACCAAAAGCCAGCCTGTTCCAGCCTCAGCAGAGAGAGAGCAGTACTATAGAAGAGGAGGTGAGTTGATGCTCAGGCTGAGCTACTCTGTATTCTAGGCACACCTCTCTGGCGCAATGAGACAAACACACCACCTCTCTAGGGCCCTATAAAATCACACCTCTCTGGCGCACTGAGACAAACACACCACACCTCTAGGGCCCTATAAAATCACACCTCTGGCGCACTGAGACAAACACACCAAAACTCTATAAAATCGGTGTTGCGAATGGAATCATGGAATACAGAGATTAAAATGGAATTCAACAATTATTAAATGTACTGAACGTAGTAGGAAATCAACTAAATGTATTGAACTTATTAGAAAATTCCGACATTTTCCCAAGTTACTCATCAGATATTAACAAAATGAATCAGTGATTTGTATTTTCCTGCAGCGTTTTGAAACAGCACAGGTATGCCCGTTTGTCCGTGACGTGCGCGTGTATGCCTACACATGTAGGAGTTAGCGATGATGCTAATGATAACATTCTAGTAGAGATGGAAAGGCTTTCCCAGAATCCTTCTCAATTAAATGTTAACTACAAAGTAGCCAATGCCTACCTGGCAGAATGATATCATGATTATTTTCATCAATCCAGTGGCCATTTGTTTTGAAAATTCTGCATTCACATGAGCGCTATAGGAACATGGCTAACCAAACAACGACCAAACAACGGTCTCTTGCTGGTGCACACTTGCGTTAACAAGGTGCATGTCCCAACCTGGCCCTAAGTCCTACCAGTTATGGAGTTAAAGGACCTGATAGGAAACAGAACATGTCAGTTGTATTTATGTGGAGCATGATCAGTCATTCCCACAGCAACCCTGGGCCTGGTTAAACAGGAAGAACACAGGACTAGGTTCCTGACAGCTATCTCACAGTTACATATTTCAGCCTGTTGCAGCATGAATCTTTAGTCCCCGGAGGCTCCTGCTGTATCAGTGGTTGGTCATGTAGATACACCCTTTTCCCCCATTGTTTTCCTACTGTAAATGTATGTCATTCTGTTGGTCATACCCTGTCAGTGGGGGCTGGGGCTTGAGAGAAACTACTGATATAATGTCACCATCAGACAAGGGGGTTCATGGGAATTGTACCAGGGAGGGAGAACCTGATGGCTCACATTCTGGGGCTGCACCACAGACAGATTGTGTAGAGTGGAGTGCGGTGGCTTTATAAAATCTTATAATATTCAAATTCCGTTTGTGGTTTTCACTCTCAAAATCACACTTTTCTAAATAGAACATCAAATTGTGATCTTTAAGTGCACAACAATGTTTAAACCACATCAGGAGACCACTTTTCAGGTCTGTGAAAAATCTAAGAAATGTTCATTTTTGGCTGTAGAACAAGAATCCGTGATCAGGTTATGTAAGGAAACCAGAATATTAATGTCGCCTTGGGCTTCCTCTGGCCTTGAAGTTCTGTCTGCTCTGCTCTCCATACTAGAGAACGGGGGGAGAAATAAAGGAGAATTTGGGTTGTTTTATAAGAAGGTTGCAGCAGCATCAGGATAAGGGAGAGTTAAGGGTCTGTCTGGAATGTGTCATTGTGTTTGTTTAGGGAAGAGTCTCAGCTGGAGGAAGAGAGGGGGTCGTCTGGACATGACAGCCCCGGGCAGAAAGCCACAGGTCCTGCTGTTGGTGGCACAGACTGTCTGTGCACAGCAGCAGCATTTTAAGACACCTTTCACAATGGGCCCGTCAGAAATGGACAGTACTCCTTGTCTTGTCTTAATGGCTGACACATTTACCAAAGGGAACCCATTCCACAGCCCTGTTTACGACTTATTACATGCAGCTGGACTGTTCACCTGAAGAAACCGGTTTGCGCAAAGTCATTCCCAGTCTAATGGTCAGTTAAACATGTCACTTTGGACTTTCTAGGCAACATTCCTGCTAATCAGCGACGTGTTTTCAGAGAAAGAAAAAGCTAATGGAGGAAAAGACCTACATGTACAGTGTCTTTGGAAAGTCTTCAGACCCCTTGACTTTTTCCACATATTGTTACGGTACAGCCTTATTCTAAAATGTATTAAATAAATACAATCCTCAGCAATCTACATACAATACCTTATAATAACAAAGTGAAAACGGGTTTTTATACGTTTTAGCAAATGTATTAAAATGTAAAATCAAATACCAATAAGTATTCAAACCCTTTGCTATGGTACTTGAAATTGAGCTCAGGTGCATCCTGTTTCCATTGATCATCCTTGAAATGCTTCTACAACTTGATTAGAGTCCACCTGTGGTAAAGTCAATTGATTGGACATGATTTGGAAAGGCACACCTTTCCTATATAAGGTCCCACAGTTGACAGTGCACGACAGAGCAAAAACCAAGCGATGAGGTTGAAGGAATTGTCCGCAGAGCTCCGAGACAGGATTGTGTTGAAGCACAGATCTGGGGAAGGGTACCAAAAAAATGTCTGCAGCATTGAAGGTCCTTAAGAACACAGTGGTCTCCATCATTCTAAAATGGAAGAAGTTTGGAACCTCCAAGACTCTTCCTAGAGTTGGCTGCCTGGCCAAACTGAGCAATCAGGGGAGAAGGGTGTTGGTCAGGGAGTTGACCAAGAACCCGATGGTCACTCTGACAGAGCTCCGGAGTTCCTCTGTGGAGATGGGAGAACCTTCCAGAAGGACTACCATCTCTGCAGCACTCCACCAATCAGGCCTTTGTGGTAGAGTGGCCAGAAGGAAGCAACTCCTCAGTAAAAAGCTCATGACAGCCCGCTTGGAGTTTGTCGTAAAGCACCTAAAGTCTCTCAGACCACGAGAAACAAGATTCTCTGGTCTGATGAAACCAGGATTGAACTCTTTGACCTTAATTCCAAGCGTCAAGTCTAGAGGAAACCTGGCACCACCCCTACGGTGAAGCATGGTGATGGTAGCATCGTGCTGTGGGGATGTTTTTCAGTGGCAGGGACTGGGAGACTAGCCAGGATTGAGGGAAAGATGAACAGAGCAAAGTACAAAGGGATCCTTGATGATCCTGCTCCAGAGCACTCAGGACCTCAGACAGGGGCAAAGGTTCATCTTCCAACAGGACAACACACGAGTGGCTTCGAGACAAGTCTGAATGTCCTTGAGTGGCCCAGCCAGAGCTCGGAACCCAATCGAACATCTCTGGAGAGACCTGAAAATAGCTGTGCAGCAAAGGTCCCCATCCAACCTGACAGCTTGAAGAAACTCAAAATACAGGTGTGCCAAGCTTGTAGTGTCATACCCAAGAAGACTCGAGGCGAATTTCTGCCAAAGGTGCTTCAACAAAGTACTGAGTAAAGGGTCTGAATGCTATTGTAATTGTCATATTTCATAAAAATAATAACATTTGCAAACATTTCAAAAATCCTGTTTTTGCTTTGTTATTATGGGGTATTGTATGTAGATTGTTGAAGGAAAAAATTATATTTAATCAATTTTTAGATACACATAACAAAATGTGGACAAGTCAATGGGTCTGAATATTTTCCGAAGGCACTGTAACTACCAAAATAAAGGAAACACCAACATAGTGTCTTAATAGGGCGTTGGGCCACCAGAACAGCTTCATTGTGCCTTTGTATAGATTCTACAATTGTCTGGAACTCTATTGGAGGGATGCGACAACATTCAAGATATTCCATCATTTGGTGTTGATGGGGGTGGAAAACGCAGTCTCAGGTACCGCTCCAGAATCTCCCACTTTAATAATGTTTACATATCTTGCATTACATTTATTTTATTTAACCTTTATTTAACTAGGCAAGTCAGTTCTGAACAAATTCTTATTTACTAGGAACAGTGGGTTAACTCCCTTGTTCAGGGGTAGAACGACAGATTTTTACCTTGTCAGCTCGGGGATTCAATCCACCAACCTTTCGGTTACTGGCCCAACGCTCTAACCACTAGGCTACCTGCCGCCCCATATCACATGTATTTACCGTATTTTATACCATCTATTGCACCTTGCCTATGCCGCTCGGCCATCACTCATCCATATACTTATATGTACATATTCTCATTCACCCATTTAGATTTGTGTGTATTAGGTAGTTGTTGGGTAATTTGTTAGATTACTTGTTAGATATTACCTCACTGTCGGAACTAGAAGCACAAGCATTTCACTACACTCGCATTAACATCTACCATGTGTATGTGACCAATAAAATTTGATTTAATTAAGTGTTTAATAGGGTTAAGATATGCTGACTGAGACACATGCACACACACCTGTTAAACCCCCTATGCTCCTTTGAGACTTGTCTTTCAAAGTCACTGAGATCTATTCTAGTCACGGTCTAGGCATTTTTAAACATGACCCTAAGCATGATGGGATGTTAATTAAGTAATTAACCACACCTGTGTGGAAGAATCTGCTTTCAATATACTTGTGTCCCTCATTTACTCAAGTGTTTCCTTTATTCTGGCAGTTACCTGTTTTGTGCTGGCAGTTACCTGAACATGTTTGTGTGTTAAAATGGTTGTATTCAACCACCGGTAATTGGACTATAGCAACAGGAGATTTAAATGATTTAGTTGAGTATGACCTTAGGGGATCATATATTCCTCTGCAGTGTCTGGTCTTCCACGGATGAAGAGTTGGATTCTAATGCTGCAGACCCACTGCAAATTGAGCGTGAAGACACTGAACTGAAATGTCATGACGACAACGCGAGAGGGAGTTATTTTCCTGTGGGAGGGAACGGATGATTGGCTTGATATCTATAAAATCGAGCACACAGCCATGTGATCTCCAAAGAAAAACATTTCTGGAGTGGTGTAAAGCTCGCCACCAATTGACTCTGGAGCAGTGGAAACATGTTCTCTGGAATGATGAATCACGCTTCACCATCTGGCAGTCCGACGGACAAATCTGGGTTTGGCGGATGCCAGGAGAACGCTACCTGCCTGAATGCATAGTGTCAACAGTCAAGTTTGGTGGATGAGGAATAATGGTCTGGTGCTGTTTTTCATGGTTCGGGCTTGGACCCTTAGTTCCAGTGAAGGGAAATCTTAACGCTACAGCATACAATTACATTCTAGACAATTCTGTGCCTCCAACTTTGTGTCAACAGTTTGGGGAAGGCTCTTTTCTGTTTCAGCATGAAAATGCCCCTGTGCACAAAATGAGGTCCATACAGAAATGGTTTGTCGAGATCGGTGTGGAAGAACTTGACTGGCCTGCACAGAGCCCTGACCTCAACCCCACCTTTGGGATGAACTGGAACCCCCGACTGCGAGCCAGGCCTAATCGCCCAACATCAGTGCCGGACCTAACTAACGCTCTTGTGGCTGAATGGATGTTTCAACATCTAGTGGAAAGCCTTCACAGAAGAGTGGAAGCTGTTCTAGCAGCGAAGCGGCGACCAACTCCATATTAATGCCCATGATTTTGGAATGAGATGTTTGACTAACTTTTGGTCATGTAGTGTATATTAGATGATTAATAATATTATGAACCCTGTTATCTCTCTTCTGTCAGGCCACAGACACACACAGCTCTGCTGTACTGTTACTGTAGGAAGCCCTAGTGCATTGTTCCCATATAGGCAGACCGCGGGCCAAATTTTTCCCACAAGTGATTTTTATTTTGCCCACAATTTCTCTCAGTAAATCAAAAAACAAACAAACGTTTGTTGGACATAACTTTAAAATCAAAAGGAAATCGGCTCAAAGTGATTTTTAATTTACGAAATCTGTTCCCAAGTATTCCCACGCCTAAATAGAGGCTTATGTGATTGTATCCCAATGTAGTCAAGGTTAGAATTATTCTGTTTTTGTGAAATACCATATCTGTTTGGGTTTCTTGCGGTCAATTTGCAGTGTACAAATTATTTATAACTATGTTCCAGGCCCCCGACCATCCGCTCAAGGAAAAATATGTCCACAGCTGACTGTAATTGGGGACGCCTGCCCTAGAACTTTATAGCCAAGCTAGTTCCCCCTCGTATGGTTTTCCTGGTTGCTGTATCTTTGGCCCGACACCAGTCTAGTCATTCACCACTATCCGGCCAAGTTCCACTGTCAATGGCCAACTGTTTGTACTGAATTGTGTAGGCAAGGCTACAAGAGCCCACACAGAGCTCTTGACTCATGACGGACTAATGATGAGCACATTACCCTATGTTGGTGACATTAAAGGGAGCCTTGTGTCAGGGGGATGTTGTTTTTCTGTGAGACGGAGGGAGGTCTTTGTTCCATGTCAGTAACAGCCAGCAGAGAGAGCTTAGTGTGTAAGGCTTGTTTGTAAGTTGGCACGCCCTCTGAGCCGGTATAGAGAGGGATGCCAGGCCCAGGCTTTAGCTGACACTCCACTTCCTCTTTTGTTTCACTCCAGGAAATAAGTGCTGTGTTTGCTAATAGGTTATGCTATGTGTTTGCGTAGATCTTATCCCTTTCCAGGCCCTACGGCGGCTCACAGCTTTAAGAGAATGGGCTTTGTAATCCTTTGTCTCTCTGTGCTTTAAGGGTGATGGATCGTGTCTAAGGCGTTGTGGCTAATTTTACATGAGGGTTAGTTGCTGCCTGCCTGGCTGGCGTGCTGTCGGTGACTGAGGAATGGGACTGTTCTGGATCCCTTAGGATGTCAACATTATGACTGAGGACATTCACACCTCTCTACCCGGGCCGAGTCAATCCCTCAGAGGACAGGAAGGGTGAGATGGTGGCTGTCAGGGCCGGGGGTTTGATTCGTTGCCTCATGTAAACGTAAACTCCCATGTCCTCGTGTTCTTCAGCGTCTTTTAGCAGACTGAAATAGCGTGTTAATCTGCCTTTTATCTTGGTCTTTTGGCCTGGTGCCTCCTCACCCCCCCCCCCCCCCCCCCACACACACACACACACACACACTACTATCACACATCTCTATTGGACAGACCTCGCCACAGTCGAGTATCATGACTTGAATTCATTCAGTTTCACATTTTCATATCATTAGTTCACCACCAATGAGTTTTCTGGATGAAGGGACAATCCGAAAACGTTACCGCCATACAATGTGTGCTATTCTTTAAAGGGATACATTTAGGCAATCAAGCCCTTTATCTACTTAACCAGAGTCAGATGAACCCATGTAGACCATTTTATGTGTCTGCATCCAGTATGAAGGAAGTTGGAGGTAGTTTCACGAGCCAATGCTAACTAGGGTCAGTGCAACAACTGGAAGGCAATGGTATCCACTAGCATGCTAACAGACTTCCAGTCATTGCGCTAATGCTAGGGGAAGTAAATAAAGGGCTTCTTTGCCAAAATCCTGAAGTATCCATTTAACCTAACACTTTTCTCTCTCCCCAGTGAACAGACATAACCACCTGAAGGACTTCATGCTGGTGGTGTCCATAGTGATCGGCATTGGAGGCTGCTGGTTCGCCTACATCCAGAACCGTTACTCCAAGGACCACATGAAGAAGATGATGACGGACCTGGATGGACTACAGAGGGCTGAGCAGAGCCTGCATGATCTACAGAAGAAGTGAGTGTCTTTCACTTCAGCCACTGTAGCAGAAGGAAGCAGGCCAATCAATGTAAGCCCATAGAAGTAGTGACTGAATTATATCATTCTAGAATTATAATGGAGCCTCATTTATCTGCTGGTGTTTCATAGTATCAGCCAGTTCCATGCTATGTTGTTTTTGGTACTAATCTAGGCTCTTTCTATTAGGCCTGCTTCATTAGCAGATTAATCATATTGGTTTGCTGTTCTCATAATAAAACGTCTCCTACTTGATGTCGTGGTGGCTTGACGTTGTGGTGGGAATTTGGGGACAGTCAGTGTCCATTTAGTCAAGAATTAGCGGCTTTTTCAAGTTTGTCATGTTGAAAGGCCAATCCATAATCTAACGGAAACAGAAGGTGGAGGTTTAACTGTTCTGAGGCCATCAGTTGAGTTCCTCATTCTATAGATGTAGTATTTATTAGGATCCCCAATTTTAGCGGCTAGTCTTACTTGGGTCCAAACTTTTAGTGCAGTCAAAAAAAAATCCTGTCCGCAAAGAGTGGAAGTGATCTCTATGGAACAGCAATGAACATCCTTTGAACTAAGCCTCACAGCTGATCACAAGAGGAACTTGTTGTCACCTGTCCATGGAAATGATTTTTCTTAATGATTATTCCGCAACCACCTTTTGAAATCTGAGCTAGCATATGCTTGTGGTTTGACTCGGAGAGAGAAACTGAAGTCTTTGGTTTCTCCCATTGGGATCTAGTGGAAGTATACCTCAACTCCCCTTCCTCTTCTGTGGCCCTCTCTCTCTGGCGTCTGTCCTGGTCACTAGTATTATAGTACCCCGCACAGCTGCTTTGGTGGGGTGTGCGTGGGTGGGTGTTTCTGTATCGTGACAGGGGAGCGGATAGTATGTCTTACAGCATGGTGTAGTGTGGCTGTTGAATACAGACCAACAGGCTCATTCGCCATTCCAGGGCATGGGGACAAGCCAGGAAGGTCAAACTCTTTCCCCTGCCAGGAGGCTCAAGCGCTTTCCCCTTTGCCAGGAGGCTCAAGCGCTTTCCCCTGGCAGGCAGACTGCCTGGCTGTCCTCCCCTTTTTTTATGCTGCAGTCTAGGCTTGGGCGATAAACCGTATACCAGGATATTTTAGATATACAGATGGCATGATTTTCAGTACCTTTTAAAAAAAGTGCTACGCCACTGGTTATATCAAGAAGTTAAGTATAACTATAAGAAATCTAAGACATGTCAAATAAATGATATCCAGCTTCAGCTATGCATTTGGTTTGCTAACTTTCTAGATAGGTGGCTAGATGTCAAGATTAAGCTTCTTGTTTACAGCAGAGAGATTCAACCCCCTCCAGGATCAAGATCTCTGTTGCCTAAATAGTTTTGTGTGTCACTGTTTCTTATTTGTAATATAAATTTGAAATAGTGCCTCTTGTATGCACTTCTGGTAACGCCGTATCCCCGGTATGGTACAGAAACAGTATGAACATTTGTAGAACACTGTAGTTTCTTGCCTTGTAATTTCTGCCATTAGCACTGACTATATTCATGCTTTCTGATGACAGGATGGAGATGGGTTATTTTCACATCCTCCTGTTCATCTATGGCTCAATCATGCTGACTCGTACAGTGGCTTACTTGACGTAGAGCACAGGAGGCTGCTGACTGGAGAACAGCTCATAATAATCTCCAGAACGGAGCTAATGGAATGGTATCAAACACCTGGAAACCATGTGTTTGATACCATTCTACTTATTCCACTCCAGCCATTGCCACAAGCTTGTCCACCAGCCAACCTCCTGTGACGTAGGCCTACTGATCCACCAACCTAGCCTAACCATAAAGAGGTCCCCATCT
The DNA here is from genome assembly GCF_016432855.1 of Salvelinus namaycush. Taxonomy (NCBI): domain Eukaryota; kingdom Metazoa; phylum Chordata; class Actinopteri; order Salmoniformes; family Salmonidae; genus Salvelinus; species Salvelinus namaycush. The sequence continues at coordinate 10,422,226 of NC_052329.1, read as the reverse complement.
GATGTCCTTGCTACCAGGTCATTGATTCTGCATGGGCGTGCTGTGTGTGTTCCATAGCCTTGCTAGCTGAGAGTTTTACCGGGGCTGTGTCCTGTGCTGAGAGGAGAGCAGCCCTGGAACAGAGTCATGTTATGCCTCTTGACGTCCCTCTCTCCCCAGACAGAAACGTTGTATATCACATCCTGTCAGTTGGGAACAGGGGTTAGTAATGCCCTCCCTGTTCATTCACTGTGATAGTAAAACATCTCTGGCATTCCTCACGCCACCATGTTGTCTGTGTTGTCTGTTTTAAAAAACAATCTCACCCCCCTGCTGTGGGACATTCAGATGAGGCTGCAACTCTCTGAAACACCTAGTGACTGTCTTATAAAGCATAATCATTTGACGTGCCAATTAGATGTATGTATGTATTCTTGTTTTTTTTCAGAGGCAGTGCAATATCTCATGCATACTAGGTAATGTGCATGCAGTTTTTGTATTGTTGCTGTTTTGTAGTTTGTTACTATGGTGTTATAGACTTTCATCTACAGTTGTTATACCACAGCAAACCAAAGCATTGAGATGCCTGGTACCCTCCTGTTAAACACTTGTTACTGTAACAGTGAATGGGAGCATACAGACTGACTGTGTGGGAGTGTGTGAGCCCTTTAATGGAAGCAGGGGAACAGAACATGCAAGACAGGGTGACTCAGTGTGACTGGGTGGACAGGCTGGCAATGTCTCCTGTGCTCCTCCGGGGAGCTGGGGAGAGGGGTCATCTCCTCTGTGTCTTTAGCCGTTCCTGCGTCCTGCTGCCAGCTGCTGTCTGGCCAGACCTTCAAGGGAGATCCCGTGGCCGGATCAAGTCGCCTGGCCACGAACCTCAGCCTTCCGTTTTAACTGCAGTGGGACGGATGTAGGGAGGGACGTAAGGGAGGGAGGGGGCGCTCCTTGGAGCGGTAGGCCTATTTGACCTCGTTTTTACTCTGGGTGCCTTTTAACAACACCAGCGGGTGCCAGGCATTACCTCTTCACACGCTTTCCATGTCACCTCCACCACTTACTCACTCCTATGTGGACGGATGTCTGCTGTAGTGTGTGTCTGCTGTAGTGTGTGTCTGCTGTAGTGTGTCTGCTGAATGCAGGACAAGGACAGGTCTCTACTAAACAGGATCATTAGATGATGTGGGTGATGGATATTGTGTTTATACACCTCCTATATATGGCTCTTGATAGGTATATTTAAGTGATAATGCCAGAGAAGCCTGTGTTTGTAGCATATATTGGCACGGATGTTAGGCCCGAGACGAAGTTGAAATGCGCCAATATATCCTCCAAACACTGGCTTCGAGGGCATTATCACTTTTATACAATGGGTTACAAACATATTCAAATAATGATTGACATTATTTTATTTTTATTTTTTTTATTTATTCATACTATTTCATCCTTCCACAAGATATAGTCCCGACACAAATCTAGGGTTGCTACCCAAGCCGGCTGGTTGTTGTTCTATCAGTTCCGTTGCCAGAGACGAGACCCAGTCGTTCAGTCTTTTTGTTCTGTATCTATGGACGCGACCCAGGCGTTCATTCTATATGTTCCATTGCGATACTGGCTGGTAACGTTCTTCTTGCTTGCTAGCTAGCCAACTACGGCTAATTTATGGTCACGTCAAATAGTGCAGCCAGAATAACAGCAAAGTAGCTACATTTGCATTTGTTTAAGCTGTATTATTATTTGGATACATCCATAACAATGAGCTAATGAGGTGCAATTTTGTCTGGCATAGAAAATGTGCTCACTTGTCAGGACACTGTTGTTCAGAGGAGCTAGCCAACAACACAGCTAACAACACAGCTAACACAATCACTTCAAACTGAAGCTGGAAAGACTGCAAACTAGCTGCACTCCATTTCGTTTGACCTTTTTTCAATTGACATTTCGTTGTATACAGTGCATACGGTATATCTAGTCCTCATACAGTATACAGTGCGCATTCAAAGTATTCAGACCCCTTCAACTTTTCTAAATGTTATGTTACAGCCTTAATCTAAAATTGATTAAATAAATGTATTCCCTCATGAATCTACACACAATACCCCATAATGCCAAAGCGAATTTTTGCTGTGGAGATGGGAGAACCTTCCAGTATGACATCCATCCCTGCAGCACTCCACCAATCAGGCCTTTATGGTAGAGTTTCCAGACGGAAGCCACTCCTCAGTAAACGGCACATGACAGCCTGCTTGGAGTTTGCCAAAAGGCACCTAAAAGATTCTCAGACCATGATAAACAAGATTCTCTGTTCTGATGAAGCCAAGATTGAACTTTTTGGCCTGAATGCCAAGCGTCACGTCTGGAGGAAACCAGACACCACCATCACCTGGCCAATACCATCCCTACGGTGAAGCATGGTGGTGGTGGAATCATGCTGTGGGGATGTTTTTAGGGACTGGGAGACTAGTCAGAAACGTGAGAGAGATTAATGGCGCAAAGTACAGATGCTTGATGAAAACCTGCTCCAGAACGCTCAGGACCTCAGACTGGGGTGAAGGTTCATCTTCCAACAGGACAACGACCCTAAGTACACAGCCAAGACAATGCAGGAATGGCTTCGGGACAAGTAACAATGTCCTTGAGTGGCCCAGCCAGTGCCTGGACTTGAACCCTATCGAACATCTCTGGAGAGACTTGAAAATAGCTGTGCAGCGACGCTCCCCATCTATCCTGAGCTTGAGAGCATCTGCAGAGAAGAATGGAAGAAACTCCTCAAATACAGGCTGTCATGTGGTCTGAATACTTTTTGAATGCAGTGTATCCATAAAAATGATGCCAGCTGATCCATAATTTAGACAGGCAGCGTTTCTTAGCCAGTCTGACTCGTCCCAACTCCCGACACGTTCATTACTATGGGACAGCTGGAGATCAAATTTGAATATTAGAACAATGATGCAAATGTCGGAGAGACAGACAAAGGTTTATACAAATCTCCGCTGTTGAAAACTAAATGCTAGTCTAAAAGAAATGTAAGATAATGTCTAGATGCTTTTTATAGTGGAGATCAAGTGTATAAATTGTCTGGCTGGGCTGATGAGACAGTGGATTGCACAGTCAGATGGAACAGAGTAAATAGGCATTTTAACATCATAGATTTAGCTGGTGGTAACTTGTGGAATAGACACCGGATGAAATGCGGTTTTAACCAATCAGCATTCAGGATTAGATCCACCCGTTGTATAAACAGATGTGTATATATATCTCCACATTCTGCTGCTGTTCATTTTCCAGTTGCTCATAAATGACATTGATTTAAAACTAGTCTCACTCGTAGGAATGCTATTCATGCAAATCTATATCAGCCCAGTTACAGCCTGGAGGTACTGAGCCGGTCCTGCAAATAGGCTTTGATGATGTTCGCTTGTACAGTACATAAGTCCTTTGTTGGACCCTGCAGTGCAGTGGGGCTGAGTGTCTGCATTGGTCTTCTCTCAGTGGAGTGCCTGCCTGGCCTGCCGTTGTTGTTGCTGCTGGAGCTGTGGCTAGTGAATGGTAGAGGTCAGGGTCGAGAGCATTAGTGGGAGGGCCCACTGCCCACATTTTCCATCCTCAGACCCCAGGATCACCTTTCACTGTTGCCTAGCTACCCATCCACATCATTCCGACCAACAGATGTTTCTTCTCCATGATCAGTCTGGATTTGCCTCCCTCCCTGACAATTTCTAGAATGTGCAACACATTCTGACCATTCTGATTGGCCCCAGAAACTAATGGGTTGGGCCAGAGCCAACCTACATGATCATGTTGTCAACTTCGATACTCTGGTTAGATTTGTTAGGCTATCGAATCGCTGATGAATTTTTGCATAACACTCCCCACATTTTGAAATGAAATCACACAAACAACATGTAGGATGGCAGATTCAGACAATGTATGTAATAGAGCAGCATAATTCAATTCAGGGTGATTCGTCAGGCTACTCTTGACTGCAGCTCTGCCACCTCTCCCTCTGGTGGGAGGAGGCTGCTCTCTGGTGGTGTAAAACAGCATTCTCTCAACCCACACCCAGTAAAACCTGTTATCACTCTTACTGATTGTTTTTGTAACTTGTGCGGATACTCCATGGATTCAGGTTAGTTTATATAAATTGAAATTCTGTTAATAATTCCAATGCACCAATTCTAATCAGATATTGATCATCTCAAATATATGTGATCTCTTTAAAACATAGCAGCCTAGGTTGTATACAAGCTAAAGCAGTCTCCCTGTGGATCACGTGAATATCTACAGTTCTATCTCTCCATGTGGGCCCTCTGTGTGTTTGAACTGTGGTCTTGTGACAGACCTCACAGGATAGTGTGACGTGACACTGTACTAGCCCAGCATGACAAAGCCAGCCATCCCACAAATGGACTCCATGTTGGTCTTGATATAGTAATGTTTGAGGCGCTGGGGACCACATGTTTATGATGGTAATACAGTACATTATCATTCTACTGTGGCAGAAGAAGAGCACCATAATCCCAACACAGAAAGACCATAGCGTACTGGGCTCTGTCACAGCTGGGGCTCCCATTCCTGGCCTGTCCAAGCCTTGATGTCATTCAGCCCTCTGACAGCTGCCCTCTGCACGTTAGCTATTGTTTTCAGCCACATACTGTAAGATGCAAGCCCCTCATTTTATCGTTACACACAGTCACTTACATACTTAGCCGCTGGGCTGGTGCAGCCGCATACTTAACTGCTGGGCTGGTGTTAAGCCTCATGGCATTGTCTACAGAGTGAGTAGACTCTCTCTTGACTGCGTCTCCGTTGCTTTTGTTCCACTGAATAATGCATTTAAGTTATTTTGTAGTTTTCATGAATGACGGTTCAGTTGTGTGTGTGTGTGAAATGTCAAGGAAGCGTGGAAATTCCTGTGATAGGCTTACAATCCGGAACTACAAACTAGTGCTCAACTGTTTGATGTAGTTACAAGGCAACAGGCTGCTGGAGGCAGTGTACTTCCACTACTGTAGCTAGCTCTTGAAACTGGGCCCTGCCTGGAAAACAAACCATGTCTTTGTCTGCCCGGGGAATCTCAACTACATGTAGCATATAAATCAGAGGACGACAGAGACTCCTAGCTCTCCAGTGATGGATCCCTTGCTTCCTTGGGCTCTATAGTGGTCATTCTTTATAGCCAGGAGCATTGAGGTCCGAGGACAGCTGGTTGGAGGATGCTATGTGGACATGCCAGTCTCCCTGGCATCTAGTAGTAAAAAGATACAGGCACTTCTATTGTTTGCCCCTGTCATTGCTGAGTCACTGATTACTAGCACCTGTAACAAGACCCTAGAATTCTTCCTGGTCAGGCCATGTGGTCAGGAAAAGAACAGATTACATCTCATGCTTTTCCTTGTCTGATTATTTCTCTCTCGCGCTCTCGCTCACTCACACTCACTCTCTCTCTCTCCCTCCCCCTCCCCCAGGCTGCAGATAGCCCAGGAGGAGCACCGTACGGTTGAGGTGGAGAAGGTGAACCTGGAACAGAAGCTGAGGGATGAAATTAACTGTGCCAAGCAGGAGGCCCAGCGGCTCAAGGAGCTCCGCGAGGGCACCGAGAACGAGCTGAGTCGGCAGAAATATGCCGAGGAGGAGCTGGACCAGGTACTGGACTGTACCACTTTGGAGAGGGACGGGTGGAGAATCAATGCAGGTGGATGAGGGGGAACTAGTCTAGTGGGATACTTTTTGAGAGACGAGGTGTGGTTGAGGCCAGTAACAGAAACCTGTAGAGTAAAGCCCAAGAGGAGAGACACCCCAACTGACAACCCTGTTAACCAGTATATATTCTCGGGAACCAGCTATATATTTAGATGGATTAGATGCCGAATGCGATCAGTAGGCATAACTCCCACTCAGCTCAGGAAAGGAAGCAGCGATCAGCCCGCACAAGACAGGTGAGCAGAGGGCTCATGTTGTGTACTCTCATCAATCTGCTACTTTCACTATGGTCTCCTGAGAACAAATCAAATCAAATGTATTTATATAGCCCTTCGTACATCAGCTGATATCTCAAAGTGCTGTACAGAAACCCAGCCTAAAACCTCAAACAGCAAACAATGCAGGTGTAGAAGCACGGTGGCTAGGAAAAACTCCCTAGAAAGGCCAAAACCTAGGAAGAAGCCTAGAGAGGAACCAGGCTATGAGGGGTGGCCAGTCCTCTTCTGGCTGTGCCTGGTGGAGATTATAACAGAACATGGCCAAGTTGTTCAAATGTACATAAATGACCAGCATGGTCAAATAATAATAATCACAGTAGTTGTCGAGGATGCAGCAAGTCAGCACCTCAGGAGTAAATGTCAGTTGGCTTTTCATAGCCGATCATTAAGATTATCTCTACCGCTCCTGCGGACTCTAGAGAGTTGAAAACAGCAGGTCTGGGACAGGTAGCACATCCGGTGAACAGGTCAGGGTTCCATAGCCGCAGGCAGAACAGTTGAAACTGGAGCAGCAGCACGGCCAGGTGGACTGGGGACAGCAAGGAGTCATCATGCCAGGTCGTCCTGAGAGGCATGGTCCTAGGGCTCAGGTCCTCCGAGAGAGAGAGAGAATTAGAGAGAGCATACTTAAATTCACACAGGACACATTGCAGTCTGCTGGAGGAAGCAATAGTCACTCCTTTATCTGAGTTCAGTTCTCAATATTTGACTAGAGAAAGGGCCTGAGATACATCCTTTCCTAGGCATGCTAAAAACAGGGAGCTATTTTATTTAGCCTACTTTCTGCAGAGGAACCACTGTGCTAAATTTCAGGAAAATCAAAAAATGCATTAATATTCTTATTCCGTTTTCACACATAATCAGCCAGAGAATATTTTGAATCCATCTCTGAATGCTTTCATATGACATAACAATTAGATTCGCAGCTCCTGACTGCAGGGCCCATTGCACCATACCCTAAACCATGGCCTAGTTCTTCAGAGGATTTGGAATGCTCATTTCATCTGGAGGGTTTCTCTGGAGGTTTGTTCTCTTGTTGTCGTGTCCCAGTGGAGGTCAAACCAGGTCAGCCCTCGTGCCTGCCTGATCAGACAGGAGAACCACTCTGATGTCACATGGCCCCCATATACAGCCCTAACTGTCCCTGTGCACATGGCTTGCAGGCCCTCTGCTCCCCTGGCTGGCCCAGTGCTGCTCCATTAAAGCTTGGCAGTGATTGAGTCTAAGGGCGTCTGGATGCCTCTGTGGCTCTGGGCTCATTTGCACAGCTCTTAATGAGGCTGTCAGGAGACAAAGAGCTCTAGCTTTCACGAGCCAATGAGATCACGTTTCCTTCTCCCACCTCCACATCCACACCAGAGAGACTTGTCACAGTGTGGGAATGACACATTTGTCCTGAATACTCAACTTGTGTGTTGGACTTTGACCTTAAAGTGTGGACTTTGGTGTGTTCCTTTTGCTGCTGTATTGAGTCAATAAGACGTTATGTGCTGTATGTTGACTTTGTGTGGGTGTGCAGGTGCGCATGGCCCTCAAGAAGGCAGAGAAGGAGCTGGAGTCTCGCTGCAGCTGGTCCCCACCAGAGTCCCTCCAGAAGTGGCTGCAGCTCACCCATGAGGTGGAGGTGCAGTACTACAACATCAAGAAGCAGAACGCTGAGAAGCAGCTACTGGTGGCTAAAGAAGGGGTGAGATGCCACAGGACTGGATATACCGCATGAGGACTAGAGATGGCGATACTGCATGAGGGCTAGATGCAGTGCATTCGAAAAGTATTCAAACCCCTTGACTTTTTCCACATTTTGTTACGTTACAGCCTTATTCTAAAATAGATTAAATTGTTTTCCCTCCCTCATCAATCTAAACACAATACCCCATAATGATAAAGCAGGAACAGGTTTTTATAAATTTTTGCAAATGTAATAAAATAAATGAAATATCACATTTACATAAATATTCAGACCCTTTACTCAGTACTTTGAAGCACCTTTGGTAGCGATTTACAGCCTTGAGTCTTCTTGGGTACAAGCTTGGCACACCTGTATTTGGGGATTTTCTCCCATTCTTCTCTGCAGATCCTCTCTAGCTCTATCAGGTTGGATGAGGAGCGTCGCTGCACAGCTATTTTCAGGTATCTCCAGAGATGTTCAAGTTTGGGCTCTAGCTGGGCCACTCAAGGACAATTCAGAATCTTGTCCCGAAGCCACTCATGTGTTGTCTTGGCTGTGTGCTTAAAGTCGCTGTCCTATTGGAAGGTGAACCTTATCCCCAGTCTAAGGTCCTGAGTGCTCTGGAGCAGGTTTTCATCAAGGCTCTCTCTGTACTTTGCTCTGTTCATCTTTCCCTTGATCCTAACGAGTCTCCCAGTCCCTGCCGCTGAAAAACATCTCCACAGCATGATGCTGCCACAATGCTTCACCATAGGGATGGCGCCTGGTTTCCTCCAGATGTGACGCTTGGCATTCAGGCCAAAGAGTTCAACCCTGGGTTCATCAGAAAAAGAGAATCTTGTTTCTCATGGTCTTTGAGTCCTTTCGGTGCTTTTTGGCAAATGGGCTGTCGTGTGCCTTTTTTACTGAGGAGTGGCTTCTGTCTGGCCACTCTACCATAAAGGCCTGATTGGTGGAGTGTGCTGCAGAGATGGTTGTCCTTCTGGAAGTTTCTCCCATCTCCACCGAGGAACTGTAGAGCTCTGTCAGAGTGACCATCAGGTTCTTGGTCACCTCCCTGACCAAGGCCCTTCTCCCCCGATTGCTCAGTTTGGCCGGGTGGTCAGCTCTAGGAACAGTCTTGGTGGTTCCAAACTTCTTCCATTTAAGAATGATCGAGGCCACTGTGATCTTGGGGACCTTCAATGCTGCAGAAATGTTTTAGTACCCTTCCCCAGATCTGTGCTTCGGCACAATCTTGTCTCGGAGCTCTGCGGACATTTCGTTCAAACTCCAGACTTGGTTTTTGCTCTTACATGCGGGACCTTTTTATAGACGGGTGTGTGTGCTTTTCCAAATCATGTCCAATCAATTGACTTTACCACAGGTGGACTCTAATCAAGTTGTAGAAGCATTTCAAGGATGATCAATGGAAACAGGATGCACCTGAGCTCAATTTCAAGTCTCATAGCAAAGGGTCTAAATACTTATGTAAATAAGGTATTTTTATTTTTAATAATTTTTCAACATTTTCTAAAAACCTGTTCTCTGTCATTATGGGGTATTGTGTGTAGATTGAAGGAAAAAAATATTTTATCCATTTTAGAATACGGCTGTAACAATGTGGATAAAGGGAAGGGGCTTGAATAGTTTCCGAATGCACTGTATACAGTATGGGGACTAGATATACCGTATGAGTAGGGCCAGGAGATTTCTCTGACAATGTGAGCAGAAGAAACTCTGGACCCTTAGTGTGACAGAGTTGAAAGAACCTGGGATTAATGTTTTATCGTGTTTGTGACTGCAGGCAGAGAAGATCAAGAAGAAGAGAAACACCATCTTTGGGACCTTCCATGTGGCACACAGCTCCTGTCTGGACAATGTGGATCACCAAATTCTGACAGCCAAGTGAGTTTAATTACAGAGAGTATTTTGGGATTTGTCTAAAGCCAATATCTCCTATATCTATGTTCACATTGTGATTTCTGCTTGTATTCCTCTGCCCCCTCCTCTCCGATCCAGACAAGCCCTGGGTGAGGTGACTGCTGCTCTGAGGGAGAGGCTGCACCGCTGGCAGCAGATTGAGATTCTGACTGGGTTCACCATTGTCAATAACCCTGGCCTCTCCTCCCTGGCCTCCACCCTGAACCTTGACCCCAGCCTCATGGGTGGCCGGGCCACACCCCAGCACTTCATTATGTCTGATGACATGGACGACATGGACGAGGACATCATATCGCCCGGTACTCTGCAATGTAAGGGCTCGTCCGACTCCCTCGGCCCCACTGTGGGACTCTGTAGCAAAAGACCTCCTAAATACACCAAGGGCCTCCTGGGGAAATCCAAAAGTCAACCCTCATATGAAAATTAGCATATAGACACAAAATATTAACATTATAAACGATTATCTCAATTTATTAAAATGAGCAGCCAGGTTTGTGAAGGGGGTGTTTTGTCTGGGTTGTTGTCTGTGATTGAGAGTGTCCCACAGTGAGAGTCCCACAGTGGACCCCAGGAAGCGTAGTTGCTGCTTTCGCAACAACTAATGGGGATCCTAATAAAATACCCCAAAACGTGTTCTGTGTTTGCAAATCTGTAATGTATGAATTGTAATTTCACATTTTTTTTGTATTTTTTTAATACATATTTTCAGTTGGTTGGTGTTTTTATGTTCTCTCATTTTGGAAATGAGTGCCTCGATATATATATGGGAATTTCACTTCTGGGATGGAGTGTAAGACGAGAACAAGGTGCACAATGTTGATATCCATTGCTGTGGAAATTGAACCTCTGAAGAAATACATCATGACACCAAATCTTTGTGCTGATCTATTTTTAGCAGTTATCTCCTAGTCTGACCAATGGAATGTGCTGTTTGGACACGGCTGAAATGAAGGACTGAACATGAAGTATTAGTAAGCAATATGAAAGGCCATTGTCCTCCTATAAGGTTTAGCTTTGATCTAGACCTATTTGGGAAAGAGGAAGGCACAATGGTGCATGCACTCAATTAAGTCTCTCTTGTAGTGCTGCCCGGAAGACCATTTTAGTTCTCTCCTTACATAGCAAGGCTCTTTCTATTGTTGTCAAGTCATTCCCCTGGGGGTACACATTTATCACCTTGTTTCAGCCACTAAGGAATTAAATACTGAGGGTTTCTTCTTTTGAAATGGAGAATTACAGCTTTTATTAACCAGTTACGATCTCAAAGGGAGTTATGATGCGAACAACGTACTTGACTTCTTATTTCTAGTCCTTGTCTTGGTAACCTAAATGTATTATATTTATTGGAACATGTTTATTGACTTAATAGGTCAACATTGTGTTCTATGGTATTCTGGTAGCCAGCTCTACTGGGCAGTAACTGGGTTTTGATTATAGCAGACCTAGAGAGGGCTGATACTGTGAGTTATGATTATAGCAGACCTAGAGAGGGCTGATACTGTGAGTTATGATTATAGCAGACCTAGAGAGAAGGGCTGATACTGTCTGTTATGATTATAGCAGACCTAGAGAGGCTGATACTGTGAGTTATGATTATAGCAGGCCTAGAGAGGGCTGATACTGTCTGAGTTATGATTATAGCAGACCTAGAGAGAAGGGCTGATACTGTCTGAGTTATGATTATAGCAGACCTAGAGAGAAGGGCTGATACTGTCTGTTATGATTATAGCAGACCTAGAGAGAAGGGCTGATACTGTCTGTTATGATTATAGCAGACCTAGAGAGAAGGGCTGATACTGTCTGTTATGATTATAGCAGACCTAGAGAGAAGGGCTGATACTGTCTGTTATGATTATAGCAGACCTAGAGAGAAGGGCTGATACTGTCTGTTATGATTATAGCAGACCTAGAGAGAAGGGCTGATACTGTCTGTTATGATTATAGCAGACCTAGAGAGAAGGGCTGATACTGTCGTGAGTTATGATTATAGCAGACCTAGAGAGAAGGGCTGATAATGTCTGAGTTATGATTATAGCAGACCTAGAGAGAAGGGCTGATAATGTCTGTTATGATTATAGCAGACCTAGAGAGAAGGGCTGATACTGTCTGTTATGATTATAGCAGACCTAGAGAGAAGGGCTGATACTGTCTGTTATGATTATAGCAGACCTAGAGAGGGCTGATACTGTCTGAGTTATGATTATAGCAGACCTAGAGAGAAGGGCTGATAATGTCTGTTATGATTATAGCAGACCTAGAGAGAAGGGCTGATAATGTCTGTTATGATTATAGCAGACCTAGAGAGAAGGGCTGATACTGTCTGTTATGATTATAGCAGACCTAGAGAGGGCTGATACTGTCGTGAGTTATGATTATAGCAGACCTAGAGAGAAGGGCTGATAATGTCTGAGTTATGATTATAGCAGACCTAGAGAGAAGGGCTGATAATGTCTGAGTTATGATTATAGCAGACCTAGAGAGAAGGGCTGATAATGTCTGAGTTATGATTATAGCAGACCTAGAGAGAAGGGCTGATACTGTCTGTTATGATTATAGCAGACCTAGAGAGAAGGGCTGATACTGTCTGTTATGATTATAGCAGACCTAGAGAGGGCTGATACTGTCTGAGTTATGATTATAGCAGACCTAGAGAGAAGGGCTGATAATGTCTGAGTTATGATTATAGCAGACCTAGAGAGAAGGGCTGATACTGTCTGTTATGATTATAGCAGACCTAGAGAGAAGGGCTGATACTGTCTGTTATGATTATAGCAGACCTAGAGAGGGCTGATACTGTCTGAGTTATGATTATAGCAGACCTAGAGAGGGCTGATACTGTCTGAGTTATGATTATAGCAGACCTAGAGAGAAGGGCTGATCCTAACTGCAGCGGTAAGCTGAGCTCTAGTTCTGCAGTCTCCTTCTTGACCTCTGTCACTGCAGTCCGCTAGTAAGTCTTCTAATCCACATTAATCACGTCCCCTCCTCCCTCACTACCCCTCTCTGTCCACCAACACTTCTCTTTGGCTGCGGCGGCCGTTCGTGTCTCTGGTCAACCCCCAGACACCAATTGGCTCAAGGACCAGCGAGCAAGTGGTCTGTGGGTTCGGACAGCCAGTCCCTCAGGAAATACTCTGGTTGGCCTGTTAGCTACCCCTCGTCCTGACCTCAACCCTCCCTCTATCTCCTAAAGTCACCCACCCCTGTCAAAACCACAGAGCATATACTGTAACACTATGGGCAGGGCCTGTAGATGGATATAGCTGTAACACTATGGACAGGGCCTGTAGATGGATATAGCTGTAGCACTAATGGCAGGGCCTGTAGATGGATATAACTGTAACACTATGGGCAGGGCCTGTAGATGGATATAACTAACACTATGGGCAGGGCCTGTAGATGGATATAACTGTAACACTATGGACAGGGCCTGTAGATGGATATAGCTGTAACACTCTGGCCTGGGACAGGGCCTGTAGATGGATATAGCTGTAACACTCTGGCCTGGGGCAGGGCCTGTAGATGGATATAGCTGTAACACTCTGGCCTGGGGCAGGGCCTGTAGATGGATATAGCTGTAACACTCTGGCCTGGGACAGGGACTGTAGATGGATATAGCTGTAACACTCTGGCCTGGGACAGGGACTGTAGATGGATATAGCTGTAACACTCTGGCCTGGGGCAGGGCCTGTAGATGGATATAGCTGTAACACTCTGGCCTGGGGCAGGGCCTGTAGATGGATATAGCTGTAACACTCTGGCCTGGGACAGGGCCTGTAGATGGATATAGCTGTAACACTCTGGCCTGGGACAGGGACTGTAGATGGATATAGCTGTAACACTCTGGCCTGGGACAGGGACTGTAGATGGATATAGCTGTAACACTCTGGCCTGGGACAGGGACTGTAGATGGATATAGCTGTAACACTCTGGCCTGGGACAGGGACTGTAGATGGATATAGCTGTAACACTCTGGCCTGGGACAGGGACTGTAGATGGATATAGCTGTAACACTCTGGCCTGGGGCAGGGCCTGTAGATGGATAAGGCGTCCACATACCCCTGGCCGTACTGTCTCCAGCTGTCCAATGACTTGCTCTTCTTCCTTAGTCTGATCCTCAATCTTCTTCCTCATCACCCAGAGAACTCTTCCACTCACCAGTAACTAATGTTCTTAGACCCCCTCACAACATACTGCCACTGACTGTTTTTACAAATAATGATCTACAATGAAGGGGAAGGGTTGGTTATGATTAAAGATTTTAACTTTCGTCCCCCCTGCAAGAATCCTCACCAGGCACCAGCCAGACATCTCACCAGACAGACATCTCACCAGACAGACATCTCACCAGCCAGACATCTCACCAGCCAGACATCTCACCAGCCAGACATCTCACCAGCCAGACATCTCACCAGCCAGACATCTCACCAGCCAGACATCTCACCAGACAGTGCCATCCCTCCTGTTCTCTTGTCAATACTGGCATAGCTAAGGCCCAGGTGTTTGAACATCTGATATTTTGCATCCATCACTTGCATTTCTCTCAACCGAACATTACTGAATTGCTCAACACAAAGGTCAACAACACTAATTCAATACTGAAATGTCTCAAACACCCATGTCTTCTGCTAGTGCCCTCCCAGTCGAATTCCAGCCTACTCTTGTCCCTCACCCTGTGTTGTATGTGTATAATCAGAGAGTGGTTGTTAATGGTGGTGTTCTGTGTTGTCTCTATAGCTCCCAGTATGATGTCCCTGCGTCAGCGCCACATGGACACCCAGCTGGCCATGGGCTCCCAGAGGTTGGTAGAGACCTGCCTGTTGGCGGGGCAGCAGGGAGACGGTACCTCCTACTCATCCAGGCCTAGGGCCACCCTCCAACAGTCACACAGCCAGTCCTTCCAACAGTTTGAGGCTCTCCCCCTGCCTCACCTGTCCTCGGCTGTCTCTCACCCCGCAATCATCTGCTCCTCCCCATCTCTTTCCTACTGTCAGCCCCACTCCTCCCACTTCCACTCTTCCTCGTCCTTACACTCCACCACTCCTCATTCCTCCCATGTCTATCACTCGTCTTATTTTCAACCCATGGACACCATCCCAGACTTCCAGCGCAGCAGCAGCTTCGGGTACCCCTCTGCTCTCTTCCCTCCACACGCACCGCATGCGCCTGGGATTTTCTCTCTGCCTACATTTTCACCCCATTGAACTATAACTCACCCATTTAGCAAAATGTGACATTTTGCGTACATTCTTATGCATTATTACTTTTTCTTTAAATACATTTTTCTGCCTAATTCATTATTTCCTATTTTAGTTTTTGCCATCCACTCCCAACTCTTGTCTTGCTCGATTGCTCAAACAACCCGTCCCTCTGCCTGCACTACTAACAGGAGGTGGAGTTGCTGTTGGCGAGTAGTGCCCACTGTGTCCTTGGCTTTACAGGCATGGGATAGATTACTTCAAGCATGCAGTAGTTTAGCTTGGATCCACTTTTCAGTCAGGCTCAGTCCAGAACAGCCTCTACCCCATAGGCCTTTACCCCATAGTTCTGAAACGATTAGAAATATGTAGGCATTCCATCTGATGGTAAAAAAGCCACCTAGCCTATCAGAGGGGAAAATGGAGATACTACCATTGCTTATATCTGTCCAGTTCTTTCGGGTCTACTTGAAGTGCCTAGGGGGTAGAGGCTATAGAATGTCTCTGGACCCCGGGCCTCACTGTACCTCTCTTCCTCCACCGACTCTCTTCTGTTCTTCCACAGGGATTTGAACCGCTCAGACTCAGACTCCTCCCTGTCCCTCTCCCAAATCGGTGATCGTCTGTCCGCCTACAGCTCCAAGGGCCAGCTGGTGAAACCCACCTCCTTCCTGTATGGCCAACCCGTCCGCTCCGCCTCCGACGAGCCCTCCCTGCATGCCCACACCCCTAACGGAGGGAACCGTGGCCATGAAGGAGGAGCCCTGGTCGAGCCAGTCCCAGAGAGCCCTATCCTGATGAAGAAGGTGTACAGCATCGAGAAGTCAGCCAGCCTGGGAGAGATGAATGTTGGTCCCGTTGGTATATCTATGTCAGAGTCCTCCCGCTCCCTCAGCCCCAACTCCACTGATGCTGACACCCCCTCCCCCACGGGGGGCCAGCCTGGGGCCGCAGGGACCAAGGGCAGCAGCCGCATCCCACAGCTCTCTTCCAAGAAGAGCCCTCTGGAGGAAGACAGCGGCTCCACGGGAGAAGACACAGACTCCGTCGCCAGCCGTAAGAAACACACCTTCAAGATCTTCAAAAAACAGAAGAAATAATAACGAGGGCTACTAAAGACTATTAAAGAGCTGTCCAATGTGTTTCACTTATTATTGTTTCTGTTTTGGAGAAGTTGTTTTGGGTTGTTCACTGGTCACACTCGATGGAGCAACTCTTTGCCTTTATGGATTTGTAGGTACTTTCCCTGAGGAACTGTGGGAGCAACCAGCTATCTGATTATATGATTTTTGTCCTGATTTATGTTGGGAATGGGTGGTATTGTATAGTGGAATGTAAAGCACTATTTATTTAGTAGGAAAGGGTGCCAGTCTCTGAAAGGGAAACAAGTCTCCTGGGTGGATGTCTTTTGGTTTACTTCAACCTGTATCAGTTTGCATGTCTTCACCTTTGTTTGACTGATAGTCTCTGAATGTTCCTAGGTGTTTGCTTGGTTCTTGTCCCTATTCTGCTTAGACAACACTTAACTCAGTTTCATTTGGTTAATCCCCAACCACCTTTGTGTTTTGACAAAAAACGGTGTCAGATGGACCTTTTTAAGTACTTAATGGTAGTCATTTTGGTCAATTGTTAGAGGGGGGGCTGAACAATACTTGCAAAAACCGCCCGAGTCAATTGTGCTAACAAGAAATCTAGCAATCAATGTTAGCAGAACTCTTCCAGTACAGCTGCAGACACAGCAACACACTAGGCAAACATTTCCCTCGGATTGTGCACCTTTTGGAAGTGATGTAGAAGTGCTTGATTTAAACCCCTTGAAGACCCCCAGCACATACAAAGCTAGGTAGCCTGTGTCACAGGGCAAGAAGTAATTGTCCACGATCTAAGTTCCCTAATAGAGGGGAAAGTTATTAAAAGGACTACTTGAACTATATGAATGTAATATCAATGTCAAATGTTTATTGAAGTAAACGTCTACATTTTCAAATTGCAAATCGTATCAATCTACTTTGCAGTTGTTGTAAGAGATATGTGAATCATTAGGAGTGCTGTAGGTGGATGTTGGAGATGCCAAAACAAAGACTCTGGTCCAGTGGCCTTTATTCTCATCAGCTATATATGTACTGTACGTTAGAGGCCGCTTTAGAATGAGTAGCACTGCCTTCCATTTTTGTATCTGGGAACTCCAAACCAAAATAAGGTGATCAATTTGACATTGTCACCCACATACTTTCAAGCAGAGAGTTTCAGGCAGTGTTTGTATTTTAAAGACTCCCAAGTTGTTCAGAGCATTCTGGAGAGGTGTGTGCTACTTTAGCTTGTACTGTAGACTACCCTGATAACCCATATTCACATTATACAGATCCAAAGTCAAGCACACAATAACAGTAATGGTATCTACTTGTCACAATTATGAACTCACTTGCCATTAATGGTTTTGAGGGCACACATGGTTTAGAAAAGGATGTCACGATACATTCTGGTAGTAGGGACTCCTATAACTTCCTAAACAATTGACTTGCTCGACTGCTCCTGGATCTGTGTAATAACCACAGCAGTTCTCCAAACGATACCATCGCCCCCCATTGGAGGCCTCACACAGTGCGATGGATGAAAATGTAATTATTTTCTTTCATTGATCAGTTGAAAACATGAACTTCCAATTGGTACTTTTTAAAGTGTAATTTGTACCTCTTCTGCACGATGAAGCTGTAATATGGATTATGCCGTCTATCTATGAGTGTCTGTCTGTTGCCAGGATACTGAGTTGTATTGATGCATGTCAGCTACTGTATTAACGTCTATAATGGGCTTGAGGCAGAGGTCAGCTCGAGCATCATGATGTCATCATGACTCTCTCCACCCCTACTTTAACCCCCGACTTCTCCTTTTGAGCTTCTATTTATGAATACATATATTTGTACAGAGAAAAAAAATGTTGCATCTTCTGTGACGTTCTCTAGACTTTTATGGCACTCCTGCATGATAGCAATAAACGATTTTGAATGAAAGACATGGCCTTTGTTTATCAGATACGAAGAGCTCTGTTTGGTGTGCTATAAGTGGGGATACTAACACATAAAACAGTAGCAAGGCGTAAATTGTTATCGTATCACAGGTTTTCTAGAGTAATTCGCACGAACAGACTTGGGTATTGTTATTTTTTTTTTTAAACATTATTATTCCTCTAGTTCACAGTGAAAGACAAGCGCAATATGTATTAAATGTGTAAACATTTTCGAATGCCGTAACACATTCAGAGGGAATTTAGGCGAGTTGGACTGCTCCGTATATCTAATAACCCGTCAATCTATTGGTTACGTGACGCGTCTGATTGCGCAGCTAACAGGTGGAGCTGTGTGTGCATTTATTCCAATATTTACATAAGCACTTGTTTCACTTGTGGACAAAGCAGGATATTAGTCCGGGTTCTCGTCATTGAAACTTTCTCAGGTCTCTTCCAGTCAAAAGGACAGCAAACGCACCTTTTTTAAACTAGATTTGACAATATGGCCCTTTATTGGCGTATTTACTGCTAACCTTTTAATTTGACATATTTTAGTGTTTGTCTTTCGTGTGCTTCTCAGCATGAAAACATTTAAAACTACTTTTTATTGAGCAGCCATCATCTTAAAGGAATTAAACACCCCCACACTCGGACCATGAATCACACTCGGACCATGAATCAGCATTACTTGGATAAGTTTGTATTACTGTTTCTCCTCAGTTTACAGGTAGGCTATGTTGTACTATATCTATTTTCTAAATACCTGTTATACGCACACACAGTAATGTTTCAATTTAGGTGCTTAATTTTAAAGAAATGTATCAACTTTCGATGTACATACTATTTTGGTGGCTTTCCTCCTCTCCCTCCACACAGATGGTTTGGTGTTCAGATCATGTGATGTTTCTGAACCCACCAGCTGAGCCAGTGCCTGGCTACTCTCTGAAAGTGTTGTACTCCTGTTCTAAACCAGCTGTGGTGCTGGTGGAGTGTCTGGTGTCTTATGACACTGGAGTAAGCTCCACAGTATTCCAGAGACACTGGAGCTGTGAGCCGGGTCCGGACCGGATTAGGACTCTGCTACTGAGCCTCCCTGACTGGCTGGTGTACCAGCCTGACTGGGTTGTGCCTGACACTCAGTGGGTGCTCAGTGGCATGCTGCGTGCCTCAGTCAGTGAGCAGGAATCTGAGGACAGTTACAGGTCAGGCCAGGCCACTGCGGTGGTCAGCTTGCAGCCCACGTCCCCTCTCAGTCGCCCCATGAAGCAGCATCAACTCTGCCCTGGCTGGGCTACACAGATGCTGTGGTTAACCCGCAGGACCACCACCTCACAATGCCCTGTGGAACAAGGTAATTACTGTAGTGCAGAGTTAGTTAGAAAAATGTCAGTCCACAATGATACAATAGTTGACAATACAAAGTAAAGATTTTAAAAACGACATTGTGGACCACTCAAATAGAGCATTGAGACACTAAAAGCAGTCATAGTCAAACAAGGTATAGTAGTGTAAGACATCTATTAATTTTCAACATATTTAGTCTATAAACTATAACAAACTTCATACAAACCTTTATATCCTAGCATTTCTCATTTTATCACCAAATAATCTCCCATTCAGAGACAGTCCATTTGTTGTCGTCCATGTATGCCTCAACTGGAGAGAACTTTGGCATCACCAAGACTTTAAATGCCTATAGCAACGAGGTCCTGGAGTACTTGCGACTTCAAGATATTTCTTTTCCATGGTAAGACCACTAGCTACATAGTCTATGTGCCTGCTAAAAGACGTGGGCTTCATGTTGGGGATATTAACATAGGATAATATTTGATACTTTTATTCTCTCCTGTTGCCAGGTGTGTGTTCTCCATCTGGGTGTTCCTGACCCAATCCTGCCAGGAAAACTTGTGTGCCGTTTTTCACCACATAGACTATCAAAATAACTATGCCACTCCCAATTTGTTCCTTAAAAGATCAGGTAACATTGCTCTTCTATCCTCACTTCTCAAATGGCCAGATGCATTATTATACCAGTATAATGCCTATTCCTTAGTTATAACGTGTTCTGCAGGCCAGCTGCATGTCCAGATGCATGGGGAGACTGGGAGATCCTCAGCGTTCCTTTGCCCGTTCCAGGTGCCCCTGGCCCAGTGGTGCCACATCAACGTGGAGCTGCGTGGCAGAATGGTCAGTATTAACCCCATACCCACAGCAGACAGGAGATCAGTGTTTTGGGAGTCTAACCAGTAATGTCTCTTCTTCTCACTCTTCTTCTGGATTCTTTTTAGGTGGATGTCACCATGGTGTGCATTGATGGGAAGCAACGTTTGGTTCATACTGCAGAACACATGTAAGGATGAACACAGAACAAAAGAAAGAAACCTATAGCACAGGGGTGTGCAATTCTAGTCCTCGAGGGCCTGATTGGTGTCACAGTTTTGCCCCAGCCCCTGCTAACACACCTGAATCCAATAATCACCTAATCATGATCTTCAGTTTAGAATGCATTTTGATTAATCAGCTGTGTTTGCTAGGGTTGGAGAAAAAGTGTGACACCAATCAGGCCCTCGAGGAGTTGCCCACCCCTGCTATAGCATGTCAGCATCATTTTGAATATGGAACTGGTTTCCTACAGGTTCAGAGATCCTATACACCTGGATGACACGGAGGGCTACTTTGTGGTCAGTGGAGGTCAATTTATGAGAGGAATTGAAGGTTATTATGGACCGTTGGTGTACTATCGAAACAGAATACCTGAGGTCAGGCCGGTAAGAATCACAGTCAAACGCATCCAAATCCATCTGTAATTCAACAAAACATGTTACACCTGTATTAATTGGTCTCCCGCAGTCTGAAGTCATTGTTCCAGACCCTATTAGGATTCTGAATTTGACTGGATGGCTACAGTCCTGTCAGGAATTTCAGTTGGAGCTTCATGTCAAAATGACTGGATATTTACTGAGAGCCAGAGAGAAACAAGAGTCTGGTAATGACTTGTAATATCCACTAGATGGCATGATGGTGTATAAAATATTCAGTGGCTCACAAACTCCATCCAAACTGAAACTACCTCTGTTTTCCAGAGAACTGTATGGATGCTTATCATGAGTGGACATTAAAATGTAATTTAGCTGTGACACCACACTGTGAACCCTGGGAGGCACCCAATGCCCCTCAAAGACGCTATGCAGTTAATCTGGCAAAGATACTGGCCACCAAGCATGGTAAGAGCTGGTCATAATAATACTCTTCTACAATTATTTGAACCTACGAAGGTGTTCCACCAGTTAACACCATCAACACCATTTAATGAGGATGTTGCAATCTCTCTAATGTTATTGTTTATACTGTATACCCAGGTGGCAGAAAGGTTGATCTGGCATCAGTGGGAAGGGCTTTGTACTCCTTGTCTCTGCGTAAGCTGCGTCAAGAGAGCACTGGATTCACTGCAGTAGTTAACAAGATAATGACCCTTCTGCTGCAAGCTGGCTGTCTGGGGAACAACAGAGCTCTACACCTGTCATCAGTGCTCTACAGCAGTGGTGTAGGAGTGGAGAGGCAGCCCAATAAGGTGGGTGGATGAGTGTGTGTATTCAGGTGTATGTCGTCATGTCTACGGCCAGGAGTTTTTCATGGTCAGGAGAAACTCCAGACCTCCTATTTGTACTTTGCATGTCTCTTATTCCCCTCATCCTCCAGGCATGGCTACTGTCCCTGCTGTCAGCCCAGAAGGACTGGAGACTGGCCTTGCTGCGTCTGGGGCACCTGCACCAGCTAGGTGAGCATGGCATCCCCCCAGACTCTGACCTGGCCTATGCCTACTACTCTAACATCGCCAAGCAGACATCCTCCGACCATCACAACCCCTCACCTCAGCAGGTAGGCCTTTGTGCCTGAAGCAAGATCATCTCAGTCTGTGCAAGTATTATACAATCCTAAAACATGTTATTTAATGGAACTGCTCCTCATCTAGTATGTCTGTTTTGTAGATGTTTGTAGAATCTATTTACCTGAACAATGAGGAAGTGCTTCGGTTCCAAACCAATGAAAACCATGATATCTTTCACTGGTTAAAACTCCAGGCTCGCAATGGAGCCGCAGATGCAGAGGTACTATACATCTGTCTGATTGTTTTCAGTATTAAACATAATCTCAATAAATCTTTTGTGATAATGGTTAAACTGCTCTTCTATAGCAAGCTGTGGCCCGTATGCTGTTCTGGGGCCAGCAGGGCGTGTCTCCAGACATCCAGACTGCTGTGAGACACTATGAGAGAGGAGCTGTCCGTCTGGGGGACCCGGTGTCCATGTATGACTATGCCATAGTCCTCATGCAGGTCGGAGGTCAATTATTCAGTTTGATGACACAGTCAGTCTCTATAGTCATTCTAAGTTCAATGATAGTAATGTCTAGCCTATTTTGACAATACCATCATTACGTTTAAGGGCCAAGGAGTCAAGAAAGACATTCCAAGGGCAGTCACTTTCCTGAAGAAAGCAGTAGAGCAGGTTGGTCAAAATTATGTTCAGGACTTTATCATTTTGCATGGGCTGTAGGACTACAATGACGCCTTCAAAATTGCTCATCATACCATTCGATCCCACAGGGTTTCACGCCAGCGATCAACGCCCTTGGCTGGTACTATGAGCAGTTTGAGAAAGATTACCAGCGGGCAGTGCAGCTGTGGGAACAGGCTGATAAACAAGGAAGCTCAGATGGTGCTATGAATCTGGGTGTCATGTACTCCCAAGGCCTGTATCCTGGGAAAGCTGCAGACAAGGTCAGGTCGACTGTCAGTATACCCTGTGGTCTCCTACGTAGCTTACACACTGACCGGTATCTATTGGACTGAGATAATGAACCAACAGTGTTTTGTCTCTCCCAGTTCATGGCCTATACCTACTACCTGAAGTCTGCCCAAAGAGGAAACATAGATGGCTCCATTCAGCTGGCTGATGTGTGGACCACAGGGATCCCTGGCCGAGTCAAGAGGCGTCCAGCAGATGCTCTATTGTTAGTCTCTAAATTCATTAGTTCTTTTTAATGAATCTGATTAAAACATTACTTTGCATTGCTTGCCAATCACTCTGTTTTTACCACAGATGGGTTAAGTGGGCAGCTGAGCACAACGGACACCTTGGAATGGTCCTCAGGAAGGCCTTGGATTCCTATTTTAAAGGGGATAGGTGACCATCTCTCTTGTTAGAACATTACATGATAACACTAATTTGTAATGTTTATTATTGTATGAACCTAATGTCTCTACTGTTTTACAGCTTAATGGCCTTGTTGTATTACATGATGGCAGCTGAGTCAGGATTTGCAGCCGCCCAGTTCAATGTGGCGTACCTATGTGAACAAAACCCTGTGAGTTTGATTGGTGAAACTTGTTTCCACTGTGATGATACAGTATATCAATGCATAACTATAACTATACTGAACAAAAATATAAAACGCACCATGCGAAAAGATTTAATAGAAGGAAATCAGTCAATTGAAATACATTTATTAGGCCCTAGTCTATGGATTTCACATGACTGGGAATACAGATATGCATTGGGTTTACAGATACCTTAAAAAAAAGGTGACGTCATACAGCGTGACACATCTCCTTCGCATTGAGTTGATCAGGCTGTTGATTGTGGTCTGTGGAATGTTGTCCCACTCCTTTTCAATGGCTGTGCGAAGTTTCTGGATATTGCCGGGAACTGGAACACGCTGTCTTACACATCGATCCAGAGCATTCCAAACAGACACAATGGGGGACATGTCTGGTGAGTATGCAGGCCATGGAAGAACTGGGACATTTTCAGCTTCCAGGAATTGTGTACAGATCCTTGCGACATGGGGCCGTGCATTATCACGCTGAAACATGAGGTGATGGCGGCGGATGAATGGCACGACAATGGGCCTCAGGATCTCATCACAATATCTCTGTGCTTTCAAATTGCCATCAATAAAATGCAATTGTATTTGTTGTCTGTAGCTTATACCTGCCCATAACATAACCCCACCGCTACCATGTGGCACTCTGTTCACAACGTTGTCATCAGCAAACCACTCGCCCACAGGATGCCATACACCCTTGTCTGCCATCTGCATGGCACAGTTGAAACCAGCATTCATCTTGCCAAGCATGCCAGTGGCCCTCGAAGGTGAGCATTTGCCCACTGAAGTTGGTTTACGACATTGAACTGCAGTCAGGTCAAGACCCTGGCGAGGACAACGAGCACGCGGATGAGCTTCTCTGAGACAGTTTCGGACAGTTTGTGCAGAAATTCTTCAGTTGTGCAAACCCACACTTTCATCAGCTGTCCGGGTGGCTGGTCTCAGGTGAAGAAGCTGGATGTGAAGTTCCTGGGCTGCGGTTGTGAGGCTGGTTGGACGTACTGCTGAATTCTCTGCAACATGGACTTGGCTTATGGCAGAGAAATTCACATTAAATTATATGTCAACAACTCTGGTGGGAATTGCTGCAGTCAGCATGCTAATTTCACGCTCCTTCAAAACTTGAGACATCTGTGGCATTGTGTTGTGTGACAACTGCACATTTTAGAGTGGCCTTTTGTTGACCCCAGCACAAAGTGCACCTGGGTAAAGGTCATGCTGTTTAATCAGCTTCTTGATATGCCACACCTGTCAGGTGGATGGATTATCTTGGCATAGGAGAAATGCTCACTAACAGGGATGTACACAATTTGTGCACAACATTTGAGAGAATTTGGAACATGTGTATATGGAACATTTCTGGGATCTTTTATTTTAGCTCATGAAACATGGGACCAACACTTTTCATTTTGCATTTTTATTTTTATTCAGTATATATAAATACGTGACACATGTAGTTATAACTGACCTTTCCAATAGGGAGGTTTCCTGGATCCCACTTTTGCAGCGCAGTGTATGAGGAGACACTACAACCTGACCAGCCAGGCACAAGATCCTGATCCCTATGGTGAATTGTCTTTGACATATACAGTCTGCATTGACTCCGTCGTTGCACTTTTCTCAGAGAGATTGTTTTAATATTACCTCCATCCATCCTCTCCAGCCCTGATCAGGATGGGTGACCTGCTGTATGAAGGACATGGGCGGAGACCAAGAGATGTGGCAGCAGCAGCAGAGATGTACAAACAGGCAGCACTAAGGAGTGACCCTCAGGTATGCCAGCCATGTTACATACGTGTGATGTCATTGCCATCTCATTAAAGAAATGCCTTCCCACTCATCTGCAACCCTTGTGTGCGCATGTGTGTGTGTGTGTGTGTCTCCGCATGCTTTTTCTCACAGGGCTGGTACAGTCTTGGTGTGCTTGTTCAAGAGGAACAGGGGTTACCGTTGTCCGTCCTGTCTGAACTGGGTCTGACACAGCATTACATGGCAGATAACACTGAGCTGGCGACTACACTTTACCGCAGGTATGTACTGTGGTACTGTACACCATTTACAACAGGAGAATGCCATGCACACTACCTGAGGATATGATGGTATATCAGTGGCGGTCGGTGCCGTTAAGATTTGGGAGGACGATCATTTTTTTTAGGATCATGGCCTTATTTCTGTTACAGCATATTGGATGACTGTCATTCATATTCCATTCACCCAGTTCAATTTAACATCGATAGGTTTAGACTACTACATAATATTCTAATTTTCCCTATACCAATCATGAGGTTGCTACAACCTAGCCTATGAATGAAAGTTTACAACGTAGGTGCGCACAAGTCGAGATACATTTTAGTAATCAAGGTGACAGACATTGAAACATTCAATACTGCCTTACACAATCTTGCCTGCATCTAGCTGATATAAGGTGTAATCATTAGTCCAAGAGTTGCAAATGAGAGTTTGTATTGGAATAATTCAGGTATGTTTATCCCCGCTTCGTTCCGTTTGCTTCCGTTTAAGAAACCTTTTTCAACCGAATCGGCGGAATGAATACACCCCTGATCACATGCAAACACAGTTCACTTTCATAGCAGCCATATCATTGTATAATACCTTCTCGCATCTACAAGCTCTCTCACCTTTTCCCTTCGCTTGTGGACATCAGTGCACAACACATCAGCTGTCTGTGTGTTGTGCACAGAAAATCTTTAACCTTTATATCAAAACTGCTAACCGCTACACACAGCCTTCATCATTGTCACCATATTAGCTAACATCAAGTCAACAACATAGCTACCAGAACTAACACGTTAGTAAATCCACTACTATCATGCAGTACAGTGTACAGTTAGCAAGCAGTTTAGCAGTTACACTGCTGGCAATAAATTAATAAAACCAAAAGCTTACCTTGACTTGGAGGAGTTAGCCATAGCCAGCTAGGTAACATAGCATCCCTCTCTGTTTGAGCTGGGTGTTTGCATAGGCTAAACTAACTAGCTAGCTGCATTTGCTAGCTAAGTAAGTGTAAAAACAAATCTCTCTCTCGCGCTTCTCCTTCATTTTTGAATAAATGAATTTGTTCAAAACTGTTTAACTATTGTCTTTCTCTCTCTTTGAGTCAACTACTCACCACATTTTAAGTAGTACTAGCTAGCTGTAGCTTATGCTTTCAGTACTAGATTCATTCTCTAATCCTTTGATTGGGTGGACAACATGTCAGTTCCTGCTGCAAGAGCTCTGATAGGCTGGAGGACATCCTCCGGAAGTTGTCATAATTACTGTGTAAATCTATGAGAACCATGAGCAACCTTGGTTTTGTATTGAAGTCAATGTACCCAGAGGAGGATGGAAACCAGCTGTCCTCCAGCTACACCATGGTGCTACCCTACTGTTGAGGCTACTGTAGACATTCATTGCAAAACAGTGTGTTTTAATCAATTATTTAGTGACAATAATATATTTAGTATAGTTTTATCTAAAAAGGATAACTTTTATAATGTTTCACTATTTTAATTTTTATGAAATTCACTGAGGAGGATGGTCCTCCCCTTATCCAGTCTGGTATATTATTATCAACTGGTTAGGCTGTTCTCACTGTACAATTCCTATACTTTTCCATAGGTGCAGAGACTCCAACAGCACAGCAGAGTCCTACTTACCCTGCAGCATTGCCCTATTCCATGCCTATCTGCAGTCTTTCCAAAAGGACTACAGTGCTACTATCAAGGTATGTATGATGTTTGAACATTGAACTTGTAGTATTCAACATTTACATTTACATTTAAGTCATTTAGCAGACGCTCTTATCCAGAGCGACTTACAAATTTTACCTTTTTTTTTATATTTAACTAGGCAAGTCAGTTAAGAACAAACTCTTATTTTTCAATGACGGCCTAGGAACAGTGGGTTAACTGCCTGTTCAGGGGCAGAACGACA
Organism: Salvelinus namaycush; assembly: GCF_016432855.1. NCBI lineage: Eukaryota > Metazoa > Chordata > Actinopteri > Salmoniformes > Salmonidae > Salvelinus > Salvelinus namaycush. Next base: position 10,395,142 of record NC_052329.1, on the reverse strand, counting down.
GATTTGTACCTTGTCAGCTCGGGGATTTGAACTTGCAACCTTTCGGTTACTAGTCCAACGCTCTAACCACTAGGCTACCCTGCCGCCCCATTCAACATAGGTACAGTATGCCATGAACGTTGATATTGGGCTGTCTTCTCTCTCTCAGGTCTCTGGTACTGTGGTCATGGCAGTTGCAGTTCCACCAATCCTCTTCATCATCCTCCGTGTTCTGAGGGGGCGTGGCATCATGTCTTATTATCACTAGGACCAGGAGACCCATCAGCCTATCAGCACTATGAGGAAGAAGACTTGATTGTATCGGGAGCAAAAACTTTTTCACCGATTTTTTTTTATTTGACTGATTTTGTTTTTATAGCTAAAGGTAAATTGTTTTTGTGTTTTTATCTTTGTTTTATCTGGAATGAAGATAGCACAATTTCTTAAACTGAATGTATAAAGGTATTTCAATGTTCTGTATGATCATGGTTTACAAAACTGTCTATTGATTGAGCAGTATTAATAAAGCAAACTGATTTGAAAAATCATTACTACTGACTGGGGCTCCAGTGTAGAACAGATCATCCAGGGGGTGGGGATTGACTAGCACCGTGGTGTCCCTGACCAGAGTCATTTTCCAGGCCCATGGAGAACCGTGCTGTGGGCCTCTTGGCTCCTGGTAATGAATGGCTGGTAATGCCCCAGGGGTTCACCAGGCCTGGCGCAAACAGCAGGTGAACAGCAAGTTGTCACCTGTACACAGACAAACTGGAGACTGGAAAGCACACAGGTAGTTACCCCTCTAAATGAAACAACATGAAATGACTGAATCATGAGCTGGGCCAGTTGTCTGTTATTAGAGTGTGGTCTGTGGTAACGTCACAGTCAAACCTCGCAATACATTCATAAGCAGGGTGTACATTACTCTGTGTACCACATGTTTTCTCATACCAGAGTTCTCTGTATAGAGATGTTAAGGTACAGTAAATGTAAATACTACATGATACTGATGATCAGGTTATTCATGTAATTATTTTATTGTTTTTTCTACTCATAAACATGCTTTTGCTAATTGCTACATTTTTATGACATGCATAATCAGTCCCCCCAAAAAAAGAAGTTATCCCAGGTGTGTTAGATTTTACTCTGAATTTGGCAACTTACATAAGCAAGCATAACTGTTTTAAATATTTACAGCAGGCTATACACTGAGTGGACAAAACATTAGGAACCCATTCCTAATATTGAGTTGCACTCCCTTTTGCCCTCAGAACAGCCTCAATTTGTCGGACTCTACAAGGTGTTGAAAGGATTCCACAGGGATGCTGGCCCATGGTACCGCCAATGCTTCCCACGTTGGCTGGATGTCCTTTGGGTGGTGGACTGTTGACTGTTGAACGTGAAAAACCCAGCAGCGTTGCAGCTCTTGACACATTCAAACCCGTGCGCCTGGCACCTACAACCATACCCCGTTCAAAGTTACTTAAATATTTTGTCTTGTACATTCACCCTCTGAATGGCACACATGCACAATCCATGTCTCAATTGTCTCAAGGCTTAAAAATCATTCTTTAACCTGTCTCCTCCCCTTCATATACACTGATTGAAGTGGATTTAACAACGGCATCAATAAGGGATCATAGCTTTCACCTGGATTCACCTGGATTCATCTGGTCTCCCCTTCGTCTGCACTGATTGAAGTGGATTTAACAAGTGACATCAATAAGGGATCACAGCTTTCCCCTGGATTACCTGGTCAGTCTGTGTCATGGAAAGAGCCGTCTGTGTTATGGAATGTTTTGTATACACAGGCAAAGGCCTGTGACTAAGATTCCCTAGTGAGATAAGCTGATATGACGGCTTGGTGGGCAAAGGTCCACCAAGCCATCATATCAGCTTATCTCACTAGGGAATCTTCCCTATCATTGTTAGTAACCAATATCTACTGTTTGTTATGCATTTCTGTGATTATTTAGTTGGTTAGTAAATAAATTATTAAGCCAATTGGTGTATGGATGATTCATGGTTTAGGCTGGGTTCGTGCAGATAACCAACAATTTACGACGTTTGGAATGAGACTGACGTAAGGTAAAGAATAATTAATTAATAGACTAATTGATCAGATATTAAATTATCGGAAGATTTATATTCAGAAAATTATAACTTTGCAATCTAAAATTTTTCCATGGTTTCCCGACTTCCTAGTTAATTCAATTTACATGATTAGTTTAATCACGTAATAATAATTACAGAGCATTGATTTGATAAAATAACAGTCTTTAATGATGCCAAAGACACGCCAAAACCAACAAGTGGGGTGACTGCCTTTTGACTGAGAACAAATTATATAGCCTATTATTGTGCCTTTAATTTACTATCCATAACACAATCCAATAAGCAGGACATGTTTGTGCTGAGAGAAATACATCCCAGTGCCCAAAATGAGCCAGAGATCTGCTAATATGATTCCATTGGAGGAATGTTGCGGGCCTCATTGATATTTGAAGAAACAGCACCTTGTATTTTACTGCTCTGTCACAAAAGCAATTTCCACATTTATTAGTTTGAATTTAAAGTGCATACTCAAATGAAACCCCCATGGATTTGGAGATAAAGTTTCCATGGGAGGCTGGGCCCAGTGAGCCACCATTTAGGACACAATGAAAAGTAGGCAGCCTGGCTGTTAAAACAGGAGGCACAACTGTCTTCCCTTCAGCTGCCATATTAATCAATTGACCATGACCTTCTGACACATTTTTGCAGCCTAATTTTGAGAAGTACACCGCGTGTCTTCCGGAGCGTGGCATGTTAATTACGCTGATGGACTCCAGTGGACTTTCCAGAGCGCCCGGAGGAAGCTGGAGCGCCGGCCGGGCTGAGAGGCACTACCTTCACAATTCAAATGAGAGACGCTGTGTCAGCCTTTGACAGGTATACATTTCATTCACTGTATAAATCTGCTCATAATATACAATAATACAAAAAACATGCTTGTGTCCTGTGCTTATATTTTACTGCTCAAGCAAGATACATTTGCCATGTCATGGAAGTAGATTTACTGCACAGATAACGGCAACAGGTTCAGCAATAATACAGCAATACTACTACACTACGTACAGTATTCAGTTCTTTTTGGCAGTCAGTTAACCTTTGTCCTGGGAACATCCCACAGTCTGTGTGTTATCATAACTGCCACAAATGACCACCAGACAAACAGACAGAAGTAGCATTGATGGTCAAGACACACTTCAGTCACACTAGACATACTGAAGTTCAATATGTGCTGTACACGGTAGCTGCACCAGACCACATGCTATATTTCGACAGTATTTTACCTGAAGATATTGGAGAGAAATAGTTGGACTTTAACTCCCATTAACTGCACAGCAGGACAGGTTAATTTGTGGTCAGAAGCTGGGGAGCCAAAATGTGAATAAATGAATGGCAAAGAAGCCATGCAGTTTAATGGAGGGAGACCAGAATCAAATCAGTTTAATTAAGTCTGGTGAGATGACAGAGGCTTTTACTCCACTTGGATTGGATTACCAGAAATGCAACCCTCCTATGGCAATGTGCATTATCAAGGCAATTTCTCTCCCACTCGCTCTCTTTCTTCCCTCTCTCCCCTCTCTCTCCCCCTCTGCCTACCTCCCTCCCTCTCTCTTTGCTGTACTTGGGCAACGGGAGAGCGCTTTACCGGTTGTGTGTGTGCAGGAGAGGCAGAGAGAAGGAACTCCAAGCTCTGTTAGGTAGAACAAGAGTCTTGATTCTCTCTCAGGCAGAGAGAATGAACTCCAAGCTCTGTCAGGCAGAACGAGAGTCCTGATTCTCTCTCAGGCTTGTGGGATATACAGCAGTGACACAGTCCTGTGGTGCCACAGAACCCACAGATCCAGGTAAGACAAATGTGTGTGTGTGTTTGTTTGTAAGGATGTACTGTATATAACTTGTTTACCACAGTAGGGTAGGCTCATGGTTACCCTCTCTGGATAGGTCTGTATTAGTAGGAACGTTGGAAGCATTGGAGAGAACGAGAATAATTTTCAGTCCTCAAATGCCACTGCTTTTCTCTCAAATTAGATATTGATTTATTGAAGAACTGTTCAGTTGGAGACAAGTACTTTGTTTGTGATATTTTGCTAGATGTATAAATTTGGGTTGATTAATACCTGTTTAGGGCATCAAAATCAGTCAACAGTGTTTTGGGTCAGGACTGTCATTGTTACTGCCATATGTTTGTGTTTGTACAATTTAAACATAATCTCTGCTTTATTTCAGTCAAGTTTATTTTGACTGTCCTTTAATGTCCAACCTGATACAGTGACTTTGGAAAGTCTTCAGACCCCTTGACTTTTTCCACATTTTGTTGCGTCACAGCCTTATTCTAAAATGGATTAAATAAATAAAAATCCTCAGCAATCTACATACAATACCCCATAATGACAAAGTGAAAACAGGGTTTTAGAAATGTTTAGAAATGTATTAAATATAAAAACCATAAATACCTTATTTACATAAGTATTCAGACACTTTGCTATGAGACTCGAAATTGAGCTCAGGTGCATCTTGTTTCCATTAATCATCCTTGAGATGTTTCTACAACTTGATTGGAGTCCACCTGTGGTAAATTCAATTGATTGGACATGATTTGGAAAGGCACACACCTGTCTATATAAGGTCCCACAGTTGACAATGCAGGTCAGAGCAAAACCAAGCCATGTGGTTGAAGGAATTGTCCATAGAGCGCCGAGACTGCAGCATTGAAGGTCCCCAAGAACACAGTGGCCAACGTCATTCTTAAATGGAAGAAGTTTGGAACCACCAAGACTCTTCCTAGAGCTGGCCGCCCAGCCAAACTGAGCAGTCTGGGGAGAAGGGCCTTGGTCAGGGATGTGACCAAGAACCCAATGGTCACTGTGACAGAGCCCTACAGTTAGGAGAAGGACAACCATCTCTGCAGCACTCCACCAATCAGGCCGTTATGTTAGAGTGGCCAGCTGGAAGCCACTCCTCAGTAAAAGGCACATAACAGCCTGCTTGGAGTTTGCAAAAAGGCACCTAAAGACTCTCAGACCATGAGAAACAAGATTCTCTGGTCTGATGAAACTAAGATTGAACTCTTTGGCCTGAATGCCAAGCGTCAAGTCTGGAGAAAACCTGGCACCATCCATACGGTGAAGCATGGTGGTGGCAGCATCATGCTGTGGGGATGTTTTTCAGCGGCAGGAACTGGGAGACTAGTCAGGATCGAGGCAAAGATGAACGGAGCAAAGTATAGAGATCCTTCATGAAAACCTGCTCCAGATCGCTCAGAACCTCAGACTGGGGCGAAGATTTACTTTCCAACAGGACAACAACCCTAAGCACACAGCCAAGACAACACAGGAGTGGCTTCGGGACAGGTCTCTGAATTTCCATGAGTGGCCCAGCCAGAGCTCGGACTTGAACCCGATTGAACATTTCTGAAGACACCTGAAAATAGCTGTGCAGCAACGCTCCCCATCCAACCTGATAGAGGTTGAGAGGATCTGCAGAGGAGAATGGAAGAAACTTCCCAAATACAGGTGTGCCAAGCTTGTAGCGTCATGTCCAAGAAGAATCGAGGCTGTAATCGCTGCCAAAGGTGCTTCAACAAAGTACTGAGTAAAGGGTCTGAATACTTTTGTAAATGTGTTTATTTTTTGTATTTTTTATAACTTATCAAAAATGATTGATGAGGAAAAAATACAGTTAAATACATTTTAGAATAAGGCTGTAATGTAACAAAATGTCAAACAAGTCAAGGGGTCTGAATATTTTCTGAATGTACTTTACCAATAGAGCTATACCCACACCACCACCATGTTAATCTCTACAGTAAGCAGTGATTTATTTGGCTTTACCTTACCTTTATTAGGTCAATTACATAATCAATGCCAATGTATGGTTTTTGTAAAAGCTAACTTGAATTTGGTGCTGAAGCAATGCCTCCCACTATGTTTAATGGCATGCCGATACCGAGAGGCCACTGAGGGAATGGGAGGTCGAATATTTCTAGTCACGGCATGGAACACTTTTTAATCACCTCACCTCCACTGAGAAAGCCATAATTGGTTTGTGACAATGTTACCCTGTAAAAGCTTTTTTTTATCTCCGGCCCCCTGCTGTTTAGTTTGATCATGGCATTCTGTGCTTCAGCACAAGATAGCGATGTTGGATGTGTGAGACAGCTTGCTGAATATTTTGCATAGAGTGAACGCAGTATGCTTTTCACAGACTTATTTTGTCCTCAGTGGCACAGGAGGGCTCCTGCATAATTGCATTTTGACAGTGTGTCTGACAGCACCGCTGTCTGTACCTTACCCATGGCCAGAGTAGATTCTACACCTTACCCATGGCCAGAGTAGATTCACCACCTTACCCATGGCCAGAGTAGATTCTACACCTTACCCATGGCCAGAGTAGATTCACCACCTTACCCATGGCCAGAGTAGATTCACCACCTTACCCATGGCCAGAGTAGATTCACCACCTTACCCGTGGCCAGAGTAGATTCACCACCTTACCCATGGCCAGAGTAGATTCACCACCTTACCCCTGGCCAGAGTAGATTCACCACCTTACCCATGGCCAGAGTAGATTCACCACCTTACCCATGGCCAGAGTAGATTCACCACCTTACCCATGGCCAGAGTAGATTCACCACCTTACCCATGGCCAGAGTAGATTCACCACCTTACCCATGGCTAGAGTAGATTCTACACCTTGCCAGAGTAGATTCACCACCTTGCCCATGGCCAGAGTAGTGGTGTGTCTTACCCATGGCCAGAGTAGTGGTGTGTCTTATCCATGGCAGGAGTAGTGGTGTGTCTTACCCATGGCCAGAGTAGTGGTGTGTCTTACCCACAACAAAAGTAAGAACCTCATATTGGAAATGTGGATTCAGGACCTTGGACAGTTCCTCTTTAGCAGTTCTCCATTTCTAGTAGAACAGATGATGGAGAACCCCTTCGTGTGTTTTTTCAGCACTGCTGTTCCATGAGAGTGGGTTGGGGGAGAGTAATATATAACAGATTGCTGCATTACCACGTTGTGGTATGTTGCTCTTCCAGGAGGCAGGCAGGCAGGCAGAGGAATAACACAATCCTAATACTTGCGTTCTAAATAATAGGCTTTATGGGATTGCGAAATATAACTTTTTTTAGTACGTGACACTTTGAAAGTTGAGAATGTTATAAATGCTAGGATGCTATACTCATTTAGTTTTTTCCTCTAGTAGAATTTATTGCATGCTTTTTAGGAAGAGAAGTGTTTTTTCATCTTGTCGAATTCGCAGCATGCTATTGAGGAAGAGATTTGTCTTTTCATTTAGTAGAAATCGCTGCACGCTATTGAGGAAGATAATTGTTTTTTCATCTATTAGAATTCGCTGCACGCTATTGAGAAAGAGAATTGTATTTTCATCTCATAGAATTTACTGCGTGCTATTGAGGAAGAAAGTCGTTTTTTCACAAGTAGAATTTGATGCACGCTATTGAGGAAGATAATTGTTTGTTCATCTAGTAGAATTCGCTGCACGGTATTGAGGAAGAGAATTGTTTTTTCATCTAGTAGAATTCATTGCACGCAATTGAGGGAGATATTTGTTTTTCATCTAGTCGAAATCGCTACACGCTATTGAGGAAGATAATTATCTTGTAATCTCGGAGAATTTGCTGTGCGCTTTTGAGGAAAAGAATTGTTTTTTCATTTTGGAGAATTCGCTGCATGCTGCTGAGGAAGATAATCGTTTTTTCATCTAGTAGAATTGAGGGAGAGAATTGTCTTTTCATGTTGTAGAATTCGATGCATGCTATTGATGACAATATCTTTTTTTCTATCTAATAGATTTCGCAGCATGCTATTGAGAAAGAGAATTGTCTTTTCATGTAATAGAATTTACTGCATTCTATTGAGGAAGATAGTCATTTTTTTATCTCGTAGAATTTGCTGCATGCCATTGAGGTAGAGAATTGTTTTTTAATCTAGCAGAATTCTCTGCATGCTACTGAGGAAGAGAATTGTGGTTTCATTTTAGTAGAATTCGTTACACACTATTAAGGAAGATAATAGTTGTTTCATCTAGTAGAATTTGCTGCACGCTATTGAGGAAGAGAATTCTCTTTTCATGTCGTAGAATTCGCTACACTCTATTGAGGAAGATAATTGTTTTCCCATCTAGTAGAATTTGCTGCATGCTATTGAGGAAGAGAATTTTCTTTTCATGTCGTAGAATTCGCTACACTCTATTGAGGAAGAGAATTGTTTTCCCATCTAGTAGAATTCGCTGCATGCTATTGAGGAAGATAATTGTTTTCCCATCTAGTAGAATTTGCTGCATGCTATTGAGGAAGAGAATTCTCTTTTCATGTCGTAGAATTCGCTACACTCTATTGAGGAAGAGAATTGTCTTTTCATCTAGATGGGCTCCCGAGTGGCACAGCGATCTAAGGCACAGCATCTCAGTGCAAGAGTGGTCACTACAGTCACTGGTTCGAATACAGGCTGTCTCACATTCAACTGTCCCATAGGGCAGCGCACAATTGGCCCAGCGTCGTCCACGTTTGGCTAGGGTAGGCCGTCATTGTAAATAAGAATTTGTTCTTAATTGACTTGCCTAGTTAAATAAAGGAAAATATATATATATTTATAAAAATTCGCTGAGTGCTATTGAGGAAGAGAATTGTGTTTTCAACTAGACTAATTCACTGCACGCTATTGAGGAAGAGAATTGTGTTTTCAACTAGACTAATTCACTGCACGCTATTGAGGAAGAGAATTGTGTTTTCAACTAGACTAATTCACTGCACGCTATTGAGGAAGAGAATTGTCTTTTCAGACCCACTTGTGTCTGACAACAGCTGATTATCAGCTGATAATGACGCCAAGTATGAAAATGAACGAAAGCGGGAAACAACACAGTTGGGCCTCAGATGACGCATTCTCAGTACGGGTGAGCAGTATGTTGATGTTTGGTGTTTACTGCATACATTTTAACTAAACAGGACGTTCTAAATGGTATATTATATGATTAGTACACAGTATTAAGTTTTAGTAAGTAGTAGGCCGAGACATATTTCGGACACGGCCACTGACTAATGGAGCCACATGGCTGGTGCTACGCTCCTTTTCAATCTGTTTCCCCCTGGGACTGTGTCCAGCTCAGTGCCTTTCTGTCCAGCCCTGGTCCTCTGACCACCCACTCCCCTCTCTATCCAACCCTGGCCCTCTAACCACCCACTCCCCTCTCTGTCCAACCCTGGCCCTCTAACCACCCACTCCCCTCTCTGTCCATGTCACACCCTGATCTGTTTCACCTGTTCCTCTAATTGTCTCCATCCCCTCCAGGTGTCACTCATTTCCCCCAGTGTATTTATCCCTGTGATTCCTGTCTCTCTATGCCAGTTCGTCTTGTATGTTTAGTCAAGTCAACCAGCGTGTTTTTCCCGTACCCCTTTTGCTATTCTCCTTTTTCTTTCTGGTCTCTGTACCCGCCTGCCTGACCATTCTGCCTGCCTTGACCACGAGCCTGTCTGCCACTCTGTACCTCCTGGACTCTGATCTGGTTTTGACCTTATTAAACATTGTAAGACTCCAACCTCCTGTGTCTGCATCTGGGTCTCGCCTTGTGCCTTGATAGTCCAACCCTGGTCCTCTGACCACCCACTCCCCTCTCTGTCCAACCCTGGTCCTCTGACCACTCACTACCCTCTCTGTCCAGCCCTGGACCTCTGACCACCCACTCCCCTCTCTGTCCTTCCTGCCCCTCCGACCACCCACTCCCCTCTCTTTCCAGCACTGGACCTCTGACCACCCACTCCCCTCTCTGTCCTTCCTGCCCCTCTGACCACCCACTCCCCTCCCTCTCTGTCCTTCCTGCCCCTCTGACCACCCACTCCCCTCTCTGTCCTTCATGCCCCTCTGACCACCCACTCCCCTCTCTTTCCAGCACTGGACCTCTGACCACCCACTCCACTCTCTGAATTAGACATGACTCCAACTTCTCATGGAAGATTTAATAACAGTGGGTTTTATAGTGGTAAATACACTGTACAATGAAGTGGGAATGCTAAATAGGGATCTCAGTGATTATTGTTTGTTCAATTCCATTAGGAGGATCATGATTCTACAACTTGGCTACTTTTCAGAATTCCTTTACTAGATATTGAGTAGGTCTAAGTGAGTTACTAAACTGTTATTATCTTAGTGGTCCACTATTTAATGTGATAATATTTCACTTGCCTCCTCTTGCATAGTACTGGAGCTGGTGTCATGCTGATGACCTTGGAGAAGACTCTCAATGTCTTTCGACTTTCAGAAGTGAAATTGAACAAATTCTGTCCTATCATGAGAGACAAATTATTATATTTAATAACACACAGCAATTATACCGTCACTCACAGGAAATTACTAGTTTGTAAATGATCACTTTTGACAACTTCAATTTGAGGTGAAGTGTATCTGTTCTACTTAGACAGACTTTACCATGTCCTACTTCCTGTCTTTGGAACAGCTTTACCTTCTCCTACTTCCTGTCCTTGGAACAGCTTTACCATCTCCTACTTCATGTCCTTGAAACAGCTTTACCATCTCCTATTTCCTGTCCTTGGAACAGCTTTACCATCACCTACTTCCTGTCCTTGGAACAGCTTTACCATCACCTACTTCCTGTTCTTGGAACAGCTTTACCATCACCAACTTCCTGTCCCGGGAACAGCTTTACCATCACCTACTTCCTGTCCTTGGAACAGCTTTACCATCACCTACTTCCTGTCCTTGAAACAGCTTTACCATCACCTACTTCCTGTCCTTGGAACAGCTTTACCATCACCTACTTCCTGTCCTTGAAACAGCTTTACCATCACCTACTTCCTGTCCTTGGAACAGCTTTACCATCACCTACTTCCTGTCCTTGGAACAGCTTTACCATCTCCTACTTCCTGTCCTTGGAACAGCTTTGTGGTTGTTTGGCATCATGAAGGTGTATGTAAATGATTACACCTCACCAATAATGAATCTCTCTCAGGGGTGTCTGGATGGGAAGATAAATGGCTGAGATGTAAGTGTACGCTTATTGATTTTCCTCCCTCTGGAAGCTTGTTGTGAAATGTCAGAGTGACTGATAGCACTTCATGAACTGTGTCATGTGATGTAGTCCAACGTTGGTTATGGGCAGGACTGGACACGGCTGGACTCTCTACTTTGGGAATGCGTCCTACTTCACTGTTTGCTAAGGCTAAATGGTGATATCTTCATTCTCCACCCAGATGGAGACCTGCCCCAGCTCTGCCTGTCAGCACAAACAGATGAGGTAGTCGGGCTACGGTAACGTCTCTTTCACACTGCAGTGCACAAAGTCATCCATATGGACCAGAGGAGGCTGGTGTTGGGAGCTATAGGAGGATGGGCTCACCGGCCTCCTCTGATATGGATACAATGGAGATAAAGAATAGTATCTATATCAGCTGGAAGCCTATAGTCTTTCAATAGATCTATGGAGACTTTTAGAACACACAGTTCCTGTACATTATGATGTCACAGTCACACTCATTTTATTCCCACATAGTCACTTTAAAAAGCTCAGCAACTTCCGGGACAAAAATGGCACCGTCCTTTTTTATAAATGTCGGGTGGATAAATTTCTCTGCTTCAACTTCCAAAAACGCCATGGTTAGAAATTAGAATGGATTTTGTGTCTTTCGGGGCGGTCCTCTGACAGTTTTTCTTCAGATGGTAGATGACTATCTTATTTCTCATTAACTGGGGACTGTATCCAGAACTGGTACATTGTAGGTGTTATACAGGCCTGGGGAAGCTCATCTGCTTAATGAGCTCAGCCTCATCTATCATCTGACTTTTATCTCTTGTATACTGTAAATATTCTGGCCAGACCATTCTGCCAAGCTTTTAACTTGTTCCACCGTCTATCTGCTGGCATATTTTATTCACTCAGATCATGAAGAAATAATACTTAATTAAGTATAATGGTAACACCATAAATTTTGCCCCAGATATGCATGGCTACAAATGTATCCTTAAGATTTGATGAATTGTTGGTTCATAAAAGCTTTGTGTTTAATGACTGGTTCATTCAGACCAAAGACTTATATTTAGCAGTATTACACTCAGTGAATTAAAACAGGCTTGGCTGGGTATCTTTTTTTGTTATTTTATTAGTATCCTCATTAGCTGTTGCGAAAGCAGCAGCTACTCTTCCTGGGGTCCACACAAAACATGACATAATACAGAACATTTATATACAAGAACAGCTCAAGGACAGAACTACATCAATTTAAAAATGGCACACGTAGCCTGCATATCAATACGCACAAACAAACTAACTAGGGCAAATAGGGGAGAGGCGTTGTGCCGTGAGGTGTTGCTTTGTCTGTTTTTTGAAACCAGGTTTGATGTTCATTTGAGCAATATGAGATGTGTATAATACTGTACACTTTCTTGAATTTGTTGTGGATTTGAGGACTGTGAAAAGACCCCTGGTGGCATGTCTGGTGGGGTAAGTGTGTGTCAGAGCTGTGTATAAGTTAACTATGCAAACAATTTGGAATATTCAACACATGAATGTTTCTTATAACGTATCCTTTCACATGACAGAGTGCCTGCTCAGGAACTACTTAGCAGTATTAACAGACCGCTAGCAGGATGTTACTCAAATCTGTAATATATATTCTATACAGTGCCTTGTGAAAGTATTCACGCCCTTGGCGTTTCTCCTATTTTGTTGCATTACAACCTGTAATTTAAATGGATTTTAATTTGGATTTCATGTAATGGACATACACAAAATAGTCAAAATTGGTGAAGTGAAATTTAAAAAATAAAAAACGGAAAAGTGGTGCGTGCATATGTATTCACCCCCTTTGCTATGAAGCCCCTAAATAAGATCTGGTGCAACCAATTACCTTCAGAACTCACATAATTACTTAAATAAAGTTCACCTGTGTGCAATCTAAGTGTCACATGATCTGTCACATGATCTCAGTAATTTACACCTGTTCTGAAAGGCCCCAGAGACTGCAACACCACTAAGCAAGGGGCACCATCAAGCAAGCGGCACTATGAAGACCAAGGAGCTCTCCAAACAGGTCAGGGACAAAATTGTGGAGAAGTACAGATCAGGGTTGGGTTATAAAAAAATATCAGAAACTTTGAACATCCCACGGAGCACCATTAAATCCATTATTAAAAAAATGGAAATATGGCACCACAACAAACCTGCCAAGAGAGGGCCGCCCACCAAAACTCACAGACCACGCAAGGAGGGCATTAATCAGAGAGGCAACAAAGAGACCAAAGATAACCCTGAAGGAGCTGCAAAGCTCCACAGCGGAGATTGGAGTATCTGTTTATAGGACCACTTTAAGCCGTACACTCCACAGAGCTGGGCTTTACGGAAGAGTGGCCAGAAAATGACCCTAAGCATAGTGTTAAAGCAACACTCGAGTGGTTTAAGGGGAAACATTTAAATGTCTTGGAATGGCCTAGTCAAAGCCCAGACCTCAATCCAAATGAGAATTTGTGGTATGACTTAAAGATTGCTGTTCACCAGCGGAACCCATCCAACTTGAAAGAGCTGGAGCAGTTTTGCCTTGAAGAATGGGCAAAAATCCCAGTGGCTAGATGTGCCAAGCTTAGTGCCAAGGTGGCTCTACAAAGTATTGACTTTGGGAGGGTGAATAGTTATGCACGCTCAAGTGTTCCATTTTTTTTTTGTCTCATTTGTTGTTTGTTTCACAGTAAAAAATATTTTGCATCTTCAAAGTGGTAGTCATGTTGTGTAAATCATATGATATAAACCCCCCAAAAATAAATTTTATTTCCAGGTTGTAAGGCAACAAAATAGGAAAAATGCCAAGGGAGCTGAATACTTTCGCAAGCCACTGTATTACATTGTTATGTTGTCATAGTTCAGGACCAACTGGCTGTGTCAACTCTTTAGTCATCATAACGTCTGTTGAGGGATTTATTGCTTCTTGTAGCCAGGTGAGCTTATGGTTTGCCCTTCCCACAAGGATGATATTTATTTTAAACAGCTAAAGAAAGTGCAAGACATCAACTATTATGTTCTGATGATGTAATATGATGTTATGATGTGTTCTTCTGTGGTTTAATTCAGTTGGTCCGTTGTGTTCCCAGAATCCAATGGTTTGATGGCCCCAAGACAGGGCAGTGTGGGACTTATAGGTCCTCCAGCAGGCGTGCCTCTCCCCTTCTTCCTACTCCTTCTCAGCCTCTGTGGCCAGACACTGCATGCCCAGGGTCAAGGTAAGACTTTGATTACTCTCAGTGTTACTTCCACATGGCTCTGTAGGGTTTGGATGTTCAATAGGACAACACCTTTGGGAGCAACATTGCTTGTCTAGGGTAATTTCCAGCTATGTATCCAATGTGCATTTTGTTCCATCCAGTTGGACAATTTGTATTCCCAGGGGACTGCAGCCAATTTCAGTGGTATTGCTTTCCTATGCACATCTTGTTTAATCTGGGAAACCAGTTTGTGCTTTTCAGTCTTGAACTGTTGTTCATTCATCACATAGACCTCTTCCAGGGGTAATACTGACATTTTGCATACAGTAATTGGGTGCTTGGCTTATTACCTGGGTGCCATGTGGGCTGGGCTTTGGGTCCAGATTGAATGTGCATCTCCCAGGGAGACAAGGTCACTGTGCCCTCTGCTGTCAGATCCCTCCACTGGCTGCCCACAGGGAGAGGTGGGCATCTTATTTATAGCATGGTGGGAACTGCCACACTAACTGGTGAGGGCACAACACACACACACCATGCTCTCTCTCACTCCAAACAATTTGCCAAGTTTTGGGGTGGGGGTGTGCAGATGGAAGCAGCTACAAGGTTAATGTGTAGGAGTGGAGAGGAGTGAGAATTTTAACATTCAGCCCCCATACAATGAGACCTGATTAATGGGACTCAATTGTGGCACATGCCAGGGTAAAATATACCAGCCATAGAGGAGGACGGGTAAAAACCAGGGAGGAACTAGGGTGAGAAACACAGACCTTTACATGAATTCAAACCTAAGTCGTATTGAAAGGATATTAAAAGGAAACACAGGTTATTATGTCAAAAAGCCTAATGCAGTCTAATCTTATTTCTGTTTCTGAGTCATTTCTAATGTAGAAAGCTTATGTACATTGAAGGAACATTTCAGGATAGGGCTAGTTTTAAGGGAGTGGGGTAAGTTGAGCATTCAGCATCACTACATCAAGGGAAATATATTATTTATATACATATATTTCAGGATGTTGTGTATGACTAGAAATAATCAGAACTTACGTAAACATAACAGTTTTGAAAACAGCTTGTCCAAAAACGTGACCTTTTGGCACAACCCTGTCCCTTTGCTCAGTAAATTGAGCAAAGGGACAGGGTAAATTGAGCTGCCTTGAGGTAAGTGGGTGATGGTGTCCTGTGACAATTGGTGATTGTGCTGGTAGCTCAAAGTTGAATTCATGGAATGAGGGTGTGGTATATTGTATATATTAAATGTATGCCTACATTCAGATATACTGTAGATATTTTTGTTCTATATCACTTACCCAGTTTCTTGGGACAGAGATGTTGTTTCAATGTGTCAATTCGTAGGCAAGTTCTCTGCATTTGAGGCTACTAAGCCCACGAAACTGGTCTGTGAGATTCTTGATATGTTTAGCAAACTCAGACTCCATGTCATCAGATAAGACCTTGTGTGTCTCTGCTACTCTGTCACAGCCTCTCTTTAGCACAGGCTCATGTTCATTGTCTTTTTTGTCAGTGTACCTCTTCATTGTCATTCAGTCTCTTTTTTCATCCCTAGCTGATGGAATGGATTTCTTCCCTTCTCTCACTTCCTATGCTGCTCTCTCAAGAACCTCAAGGGGGGCTAGACCCCTGCTTGTTTTATATTTGTATGAACGGGGTATGATAAAGTCTGCTCAGTAACAATAAAAATGCACAATCTTGAGTTCATATGTATCACACATTGCAAAGATAATATACATACAACTAACTAAAGGTAATAATAATTTCTATGAAGAATAGTGGCCATTGGCTCAACTTACCCCAAGGCAAACATTTTGACTATTAGCCCATACAGCTACAAGGACGCACATTCATGCTAGGTTTAGGACCTCATATTGTAGCTTATAGAGACCCCAACTGATGCATAGAACAATCAGAAAACAATCTACTTTGGTTTATATACAAGCATCAAGAACCGTATATTACCATGCACTCATTTGACTTTGTGAAAATCGTTTTTTTTGCACCCAATTTACCACTTTTTCCATGTGGTTTCTTCCTTCACAGACTCCATTAAATGATGACCTCTTCCTAAATCTTTGGTCACATGATTAATTTTGTGTATGGTTACCAAGAAACAAGGGGAGGCCCAACTAACCCTTTGACTTAACTTACCCCACTCTCCCCTACTGGATGAGATTAAGATCCCACAATAACCTTCAAACATGAAACTTTGTCGGAGAGGTGAACGCTGTCTTTCTTTTGGCTCTTGTTGCGTCAAAAGGCTATGATTGATTGCTGTGAAGGCTCGAGTCTGGGCGGCAGAGAACATAAAACTTTAGACAAGTGCCTATGTAGTTTGTCTTCTACAAGAGCAGTGAATTGTATTGAAAAAGGCAACAGGAGGGAGGGACAAAGCCACAGAATGTGAAAGGCCTGTATTATCCTGACCTGTAATATATGATGCTCCATGAGCCAAAATGTCATTCAACCTCTGACCTTAGTGGATGTCATATATGAATAATCAGAAATAGTATGGTTTGTCATATCTGTAGACACAGTAGGGCATAAACCTGATGATGTTTGAGGAAGTCTGAGTGTGCCCACGAGACCATTGCGTCATGGATCCCACCATCTGCAGTGGCTGGAGCAGCTGCCTTGTGGACTAACCACATTACTGAAGATCCATCTTCCTTACCTCATCTGGTTTGGTTCCTGTGACTTTGTTTAAAACTTCTTATGGCTGCAATCCCGGTAACGGGATCGATATGACAAAAACCAAAAAAAGTGCAGGGCGCCAAATTCAAAAAACAGAAATCTCATAATTAATATTCCTCAGACATTCATGTGTCTTATATCATTTTAAAGGTAATCTTGTTGTTAATCCCACCAAAGTGTCCGATTTCAAATAGGCTTTTCAGCGAAAGCACTACAAACGATTATGTTAGGTCACCACAAAACCACAATAAGCACAGCCATTTTTTCAGCGAAAGATAGCTTTCACAAAAACCAGAAATAGAGAAAAAATGAATCACTAACCTTTGATTATCTTCATCAGATGCCACTCATAGGATTTCATGTTACACAATACATGCATGTTTTGTTTGATAAAGTTCATATTTATATAAAAAAATCGGAGTTTACGTTGGTGCGTTAGATTCACTAATTGCAAAAAAATCAAGTGATTTTGCATAGCCACATATTTTCAACAAAAATACTCATCATAAATATAGATGATAATACAAGTTATACACATGGAATTATAGATATACCTCTCCTTAATGCAGCCCTTCAGAAGATGAGTTGTAACCTTCATAGTGGTAACTATCCTCCTTCCTTTCAGTCTGTGGTTGGTAACTATCTTCCTCCCTTTCAGTCTGTGGTTGGTAACTATCCTCCATCCTTTCAGTCTGTGGTTGGTAACTATCTCCCTCCCTCTCCGTCTGTGGTTGGTAACTATCTTCCTCCCTCCCAGTCTGTGGTTGGTAACTTTCTTCCTCCCTCTCCGTCTGTGGTTGGCAACTATCCTCCTCCCTCTCAGTCTGTGGTTGGTAACTATCCTCCTCCCTCTCAGTCTGTGGTTGGTAACTATCCTCCTCCCTCTCAGTCTGTGGTTGGTAACTATCCTCCTCCCTCTCAGTCTGTGGTTGGTAACTATCCTCCTCCCTCTCAGTCTGTGGTTGGTAACTATCCTCCTCCCTCTCAGTCTGTGGTTGGTAACTATCTTCCTCCCTCTCAGTCTGTGGTTGGCAACAATCTTCCTCCCTTTCAGTCTGTGGTTGGCAACAATCTTCCTCCCTTTCAGTCTGTGGCTGGTAAACTTTCTTCCTCCCTCTCCGTCTGTGGTTGGTAACTATCTTCCTCCTTCCTTTCAGTCTATGGTTGGTAACTATCTTCCTCCCCCTCAGTCTGTGGTTGGTAACTATCTTCCTCCCCCTCAGTCTGTGGTTGGTAACTATCTTCCTCCCCCTCAGTCTGTGGTTGGTAACTATCTTCCTCCCTCTCTGTCTGTGGTTGGTAACTATCTTTCTCCCTTTCAGTCTGTGGTTGGTAACTATCTTCCTCCCTTTCAGTCTGTGGTTGGTAACTATCTTCCTCCCTCTCAGTCTGTGGTTGGTAACTCTCTTCCTCCCTCTCAGTCTGTGGTTGGTAACTCTCTTCCTCCCTTTCAGTCTGTGGTTGGTAACTATCTTTCTCCCTTTCAGTCTGTGGTTGGTAACTATCCTCCTCCCTCTCAGTCTGTGGTTGGTAACTATCTTTCTCCCTTTCAGTCTGTGGTTGGTAACTATCCTCCTCCCTCTCAGTCTGTGGTTGGTAACTATCCTCCTCCCTCTCAGTCTGTGGTTGGTAACTATCCTCCTTCCTTTCAGTCTGTGGTTGAGTCCAAAGCTTTTCGAGATTCAAATCCATCAAACGTACATTAATCTGATAAGCGATAAAGGCTCTTCCTCTTGCATTAGGAAAGACACTACAGTTCCACTTGCACAAAAAAGCGCTGCTTTCTCACTGGCTTCATTTCATCACATTGTTCCCAATGGGACCATCAGGACATGGTGACCAGTCTGACTACTTATCTATGCACTCAAATTGTGGATTTTGCCCAGCACCCGCTAGAAATGTACAGATGTGTTATAGGTACATTCAACATATTAGTTCAGCCTAGTCAAACCCATAGTGTCTGTTTCTGCCCTACCACGCTGGGAGCACAGTACATTGCACACATGACTGAGGATCAACCTCTATGGACTAAGTTTTAGTTGCAGGGGTGGGATTAATTTGCTAGAGTATTATAAACTAATTTGGGCTACCAATCAAGCAGCCTTTGAAGTAGAAATTGAAGCCGTGCCTTTTAAGAATGACAGAGACAACTTCACGTCCCTCAGCGTTGGAGACATTTAATCATATCCTTTACATAAACCAATAAGATCCAGCTATGATGTACGGTATAAACATGTAGAATGGGCATTATACAGCTAGTATAGGAACTGTTGTGTGGTTTACAGCCTACAGCACACGTCCTATGTGTTCGTCATAAGGATGTCGTGTTCATCAAAGGATGTCGTGTTCATTATAAGGATGTTGTGTCCATCATAAGGATGTTGTGTTCATCATAAGGATGTTGTGTCCATCATAAGGATGTTGTGTCCATCATAAGGATGTTGTGTCCATCATAAGGATGTTGTGTCCATCATAAGGATGTTGTGTCCATCATAAGGATGTTGTGTCCATCATAAGGATGTTGTGTCCATCATAAGGATGTTGTGTCCATCATAAGGATGTTGTGTCCATCATAAGGATGTCGTGTTCATCATAAGGATGTCATGTCCATCATAAGGATGTTGTGGTCATTATAAGGATGTTGTGTTCATTATAAGGATGTTGTGTCCATCATAAGGATGTTGTGTCCATCATAAGGATGTTGTGTTCATTATAAGGATGTTGTGTTCATTATAAGGATGTTGTGTTCATTATAAGGATGTTGTGTTCATTATAAGGATGTTGTGTCCATCATAAGGATGTTGTGCTCGTCAAAGGATGTTGTGTTCATTATAAGGATGTTGTGGTCATCATAAGGATGTTGTGTTCATTATAAGGATGTTGTGTCCATCATAAGGATGTTGTGCTCGTCAAAGGATGTCGTGTTCATTATAAGGATGTTGTGTCCATTATAAGGATGTTGTGTTCATCATAAGGATGTTGTGTTCATTATAAGGATGTTGTGTTCATTATAAGGATGTTGTGTTCATTATAAGGATGTTGTGTTCATTATAAGGATGTTGTGTTCATTATAAGGATGTTGTGTTCATTATAAGGATGTTGTGTCCATCATAAGGATGTTGTGCTCGTCAAAGGATGTTGTGTTCATTATAAGGATGTTGTGGTCATCATAAGGATGTTGTGTTCATTATAAGGATGTTGTGTCCATCATAAGGATGTTGTGCTCGTCAAAGGATGTCGTGTTCATTATAAGGAAGTTGTGTCCATTATAAGGATGTTGTGTTCATCATAAGGATGTTGTGTTCATTATAAGGATGTTGTGTTCATTATAAGGATGTTGTGTTCATTATAAGGATGTTGTGTTCATTATAAGGATGTTGTGTTCATTATAAGGATGTTGTGTTCATTATAAGGATGTTGTGTTCATTATAAGGATGTTGTGTTCATTATAAGGATGTTGTGTTCATTATAAGGATGTTGTGTTCATTATAAGGATGTTGTGTCCATCATACGGATGTTGTGTCCATCATAAGGATGTCGTGTTCATTATAAGGATGTTGTGTCCATTATAAGGATGTTGTGTTCATTATAAGGATGTTGTGTTCATTATAAGGATGTTGTGTCCATCATAAGGATGTTGTGTTCATCATACGGATGTTGTGTTCATCATACGGATGTTGTGTTCATCATAAGGATGTTGTGTCCATCATAAGGATGTTGTGTCCATCATAAGGATGTTGTGTCCATCATAAGGATGTTGTGTCCATCATAAGGATGTTGTGTCCATCATAAGGATGTTGTGTCCATCATAAGGATGTCGTGTTCATTATAAGGATGTTGTGTCCATTATAAGGATGTTGTGTCCATTATAAGGATGTTGTGTCCATCATAAGGATGTTGTGTCCATCATAAGGATGTCGTGTTCATCATAAGGATGTCGTGTTCATCATAAGGATGTCGTGTTCATCATAAGGATGTCGTGTTCATTATAAGGATGTCGTGTTCATTATAAGGATGTTGTGTTCATTATAAGGATGTTGTGTTCATTATAAGGATGTTGTGTTCATTATAAGGATGTTGTGTTCATTATAAGGATGTTGTGTTCATCATAAGGATGTTGTGTTCATCATAAGGATGTTGTGTTCATCATAAGGATGTTGTGTTCATTATAAGGATGTTGTGTTCATTATAAGGATGTTGTGTTCATCATAAGGATGTTGTGTTCATCATACGGATGTTGTGTTCATTATAAGGATGTTGTGTTCATTATATGGATGTTAAACAGTAAGTGTCTTAAATGTAGGTCTCCTGCTCTATGTCCTGTTATGTATCAATCTGTCACACTATCAGGCAACTCACTGCCCTGGCAGATGTGCTGTCTCCCCCCGTGCCACGCTGACACACACACACACACACACACACATCTCAGGTGTGCAGCAGGCAACAGCTGCATCTTATTTACGACCCCTTCCAAGGCAGGACTTCCTTCTGTATTTCATCATGACATCTACATCTGCTGTCAGGCTGGTTTTACTGCCTGGGTGAGCTGCTGGTCCCTAGACAGGGGGCTGCTGATGACTAAGTCAGAACTCATCACATTCAGGAAACAGGTCGGAAGGTCCATGTCAGCAGCTGTACTTGCCCAGAATCTGTGTTCCTGTTTCAGAGCACCCTGTTTGCAAAGGTCTAAGTTGAAAAAGATTAGATCACTACTTCTCTGCATCCTGTAAGATTTCTTAGGCCTAGATTAAATCCAGACTGCGGAAGATCCGCATTATAGCACCATTGAAATGTAAATGGTAATTTCCCATTGAGCCGACATATGCAAAATAATGTCTTAATTTGGTCTCCGCGAATGCAGGTCGTCTTTAAAACATGTTTCGAGAACAAAACACGATCGGAAAAAATGTTGCCCTTAAAACCCTCTAGAGTCTAAGCCCTGTCTAAGCGGATCTTCTTTTTAATTAAACATTGAATTTGGCATTACTGCTATTAGCCCATAGAAACACATTGAATAACAGATTCACTACATGGAACAACAGATAGTCCCCCCAGAAAACACCACATTCCTGTACTGTGTAGTGGTGTTATTCCCATACTGTGGTGTTGTGTTATTCCCATACTGTGTTGTGGTGTTATTCCTGTACTTTGTAGTGGTGTTATTCCTGTACTGTGTTGTGGTGTTATTCCTGTACTATGTAGTGGTGTTATTCCTATGCTGTGTTGTGGTATTATTCCTATGCTGTGTTGTGGTATTATTCCTGTACTATGTAGTGGTGTTAGTCCTGTAATGTGGTGTTATTCCTGTACTATGTAATGGTGTTAGTCCTATACTGTGTTGTGGTGTTATTCCTGTTCTATGTGGTGGTGTTATTCCTATACTGTGTAGTGGTGTTATTCCTATACTGTGCAGTGGTGTTATTCCTATACTGTGCAGTGGTGTTATTCCTATACTGTGTAGTGGTGTTATTCCTGTTCTATATAGTGGTGTTATTCCTGTACTATGTGATTGTGTTAGTCCTGTACATTGTAGTGGTGTTATTCCTATACTGTGTGGTGGTGTTATTCCTATACTGTTTAGTGGTGTTATTCCTGTACTATGTAGTGGTGTTATTCCTGTACTATGTAGTGGTGTTAGTCCTGTACTGTGTAGTGGTGTTATTCCCGTACTATGTGGCGGTGTTATTCCTGTAATGTGGTGGTGTTATTCCTATACTGGTTAGTGGTGTTATTCCTAGACTGTGTAGTGGTGTTATTCCTGTACTATGTAGTGCTGTTATTCCTGTACTGTGTAGTGTTGTTATTCCTATACTGTGTAGTGGTGTTATTCCTGTGTTGTGTAGTGGTGTTATTCCTGTGCTGTGTAGTGGTGTTATTCCTGTGCTGTGTAGTGGTGTTATTTCTGTGCTGTGTAGTGGTGTTATTCCTGTGCTGTGTAGTGGTGTTATTTCTGTGCTGTGTAGTGGTGTTATTCCTGTGCTGTGTAGTGGTGTTATTCCTGTGCTGTGTAGTGGTGTTATTCCTGTGCTGTGTAGTGGTGTTATTCCTGTGCTGTGTAGTGGTGTTATTTCTGTGCAGACAGACAGTCGCTGGGGTGTCTCTGTGACTCCTGGCTGCAGTTCCGTCTGGTTATTAGCTCCTCTGCTTCCCTTAAGCAACTGTTTCCATCTTCCTTCCTTCCTTCCTTCCGCCCAGCCGTCCGGCTGGGGTATGGCACACTGTCAAGGTGAACTGGCTGCTGCTGGGCAGGGAGACAGACTGACGTGATGCCAGGCCAGAGGAGCAAGACCGCTCTGGAGTTATGACCTGTTACATGGCTGGTAGAAGTGCATGAGTTGTTATAACACTAACAGTGGAAGTTAACAGGTAAATAGCATCACATACACTGAGTGTACAAAACTCTTTCCATGACATAGACTGACCAGGTGAAGCCAGCTGAAAGCTATGATCCCTTATTGATGTCACTTAATTAAATCCGCTTCAATCAGTGTAGATTTTGTATTTGAATTTATTAGAGATCCCCACATATTAAATCAATTGTATTATATTTATAACAAAATATATAACAGTACATCATATAACATTATTACACCACTACATATCTACAATACAAAATGTATAATACCACCATACAACAATATCACAATGTGTGCATATGCATGTATCTGTACCTTTGTCAGTGTCTCTTCTCATTCCCCGTTGTTCCATAAGGTGTATTTTTTACCAGTTATTTAAAATCTGATTCTACTGCTTGCATCAGTTACCTGAAGGGGATGAGACAGGTTAAATAAGGATTTTTAAGCCATGAGACAATTCAAAGGGTGAACGGGCAAGACAACAGATTTAAGTGCCTTTGAACAGGGTATGGTAGTAGCTGCCAGTCGGACCGATTTGAGTGTGTCAAGATCTGCAACGCTGCTGGGTTTTTCACACTCAGAAATGTGTTGTTTATCAAGAATGGTCCACCTCCCAAAGGACATTCATCCAACTTGACACAACTGTGGGAAGCATTGGTGCCAACATGGGCCAGCATCTCTGTGGAACGCTTTGGACACCTTGTAGAGTCCATGCCCCGATGAATTGAGGCTGTTCTGATGGCAAAAGGAGGTGCAACTCTATAGTAGGAAGTTGTTCCTAATGATTTGTCCACTCAGTGTATAATAGGCATTGCATTGCTTCTGATATTTATTGTGGATGTTTTCTTAGACATGGCTTTAATCTTTGACAGCAAGAATAAGAATTGCAGGCTTCCGCAACAGTTATTTCCAACCTGAAAACGATTGAGATTGTTATTCCGTAATGGCTCTGAGAGTCTCTGAAGGAGAAGTCATCCTCTGTGAGCGGATGTGTTTTATTCCCCTGGTCAGTGTTCAGCTATTGTTGGCTGTCAGACTGAGCCTCGGTCTGTCATTCGCTGCTCTAACTCATCTCCAGATAATTCCCAGAATGCATCATGGAAATTGCTCAGGATTGGCCATTAGTTGTTTTGTATTTTTCTTCCCTGTGAAACTGGACGACTGATTGATATTACAGAGAGACATTTCAGATCAAAAACGAGTGAAATTACAAGAACCAACATCTAATAGATGGCTCGGGTGAATTTGTAATGAGTAGTGCTTTTGACAAATGAATGTCAGAGACATTCTTCAAAGTGATTGTGTCCCAGGTGGCTTCATAGACTCATGCGGCTAACCATAAATACATTTTTCCTCATTAGAAGGGGTAGAGGTCAGGACTAGTTATCATGACAAATGGCAAAATTACACGCACCCCTTTCCCAGAATTCTGTTTGAGCCATGAGTCATATAAACTTAATAGAATATGATGAATTCTCTGGAAACATCCAAACATTATTGAGCCTTTGGCATCACAGTCCCCACTGGGTTCAGGCCTTTGGCATCACAGTCCCCACTGGGTTCAGGCCTTTGGCATCACAGTCCTCACTGGGTTCAGGCCTTTGGCATCACAGTCCTCACTGGGTTCAGGCCTTTGGCATCATATCCCCACTGGGTTCAGGCCTTTGGCATCACAGTCCCAACTGGGTTCAGGCCTTTGGCATCACAGTCCCAACTGGGTTCAGGCCTTTGGCATCACAGTCCTCACTGGGTTCAGGCCTTTGGCATCACAGTCCTCACTGGGTTCAGGCCTTTGGCATCACAGTCCTCACTGGGTTCAGGCCTTTGGCATCACAGTCCCAACTGGGTTCAGGCCTTTGGCATCACAGTCCTCACTGGGTTCAGGCCTTTGGCATCACAGTCCTCACTGGGTTCAGGCCTTTGGCATCACAGTCCCCACTGGGTTCAGGCCTTTGGCATCACAGTCCTCACTGGGTTCAGGCCTTTGGCATCACAGTCCCCACTGGGTTCAGGCCTTTGGCATCACAGTCCTCACTGGGTTCAGGCCTTTGGCATCACAGTCCTCACTGGGTTCAGGCCTTTGGCATCACAGTCCTCACTGGGTTCAGGCCTTTGGCATCACAGTCCTCACTGGGTTCAGGCCTTTGGCATCACAGTCCTCACTGGGTTCAGGCCTTTGGCATCACAGTCCCCACTGGGTTCAGGCCTTTGGCATCACAGTCCCCACTGGGTTCAGGCCTTTGGCATCACAGTCCCAACTGGGTTCAGGCCTTTGGCATCACAGTCCTCACTGGGTTCAGGCCTTTGGCATCACAGTCCCCACTGGGTTCAGGCCTTTGGCATCACAGTCCCAACTGGGTTCAGGCCTTTGGCATCACAGTCCCCACTGGGTTCAGGCCTTTGGCATCACAGTCCCCACTGGGTTCAGGCCTTTGGCATCACAGTCCTCACTGGGTTCAGGCCTTTGGCATCACAGTCCCAACTGGGTTCAGGCCTTTGGCATCACAGTCCTCACTGGGTTCAGGCCTTTGGCATCACAGTCCCCACTGGGTTCAGGCCTTTGGCATCACAGTCCCCACTGGGTTCAGGCCTTTGGCATCACAGTCCCCACTGGGTTCAGGCCTTTGGCATCACAGTCCCCACTGGGTTCAGGCCTTTGGCATCACAGTCCCCACTGGGTTCAGGCCTTTGGCATCACAGTCCCCACTGGGTTCAGGCCTTTGGCATCACAGTCCCAACTGGGTTCAGGCCTTTGGTATCACAGTCCTCACTGGGTTCAGGCCTTTGGCATCACAGTCCTCACTGGGTTCAGGCCTTTGGCATCACAGTCCTCACTGGGTTCAGGCCTTTGGCATCACAGTCCCAACTGGGTTCAGGCCTTTGGCATCACAGTCCTCACTGGGTTCAGGCCTTTGGCATCACAGTCCCAACTGGGTTCAGGCCTTTGGCATCACAGTCCTCACTGGGTTCAGGCCTTTGGCATCACAGTCCCCACTGGGTTCAGGCCTTTGGCATCACAGTCCCCACTGGGTTCAGGCCTTTGGCATCACAGTCCCCACTGGGTTCAGGCCTTTGGCATCACAGTCCCCACTGGGTTCAGGCCTTTGGCATCACAGTCCCCACTGGGTTCAGGCCTTTGGCATCACAGTCCCCACTGGGTTCAGGCCTTTGGCATCACAGTCCCCACTGGGTTCAGGCCTTTGGCATCACAGTCCCAACTGGGTTCAGGCCTTTGGCATCACAGTCCCCACTGGGTTCAGGCCTTTGGCATCACAGTCCCCACTGGGTTCAGGCCTTTGGCATCACAGTCCCAACTGGGTTCAGGCCTTTGGCATCACAGTCCCAACTGGGTTCAGGCCTTTGGCATCACAGTCCCCACTGGGTTCAGGCCTTTGGCATCACAGTCCCCACTGGGTTCAGGCCTTTGGCATCACAGTCCCAACTGGGTTCAGGCCTTTGGCATCATATCCCCACTGGGTTCAGGCCTTTGGCATCACAGTCCCCACTGGGTTCAGGCCTTTGGCATCACAGTCCCCACTGGGTTCAGGCCTTTGGCATCACAGTCCCCACTGGGTTCAGGCCTTTGGCATCACAGTCCCCACTGGGTTCAGGCCTTTGGCATCACAGTCCCCACTGGGTTCAGGCCTTTGGCATCACAGTCCCCACTGGGTTCAGGCCTTTGGCATCACAGTCCCCACTGGGTTCAGGCCTTTGGCATCACAGTCCCCACTGGGTTCAGGCCTTTGGCATCATATCCTCACTGGGTTCAGGCCTTTGGCATCACAGTCCTCACTGGGTTCAGGCCTTTGGCATCACAGTCCTCACTGGGTTCAGGCCTTTGGCATCACAGTCCCCACTGGGTTCAGGCCTTTGGCATCACAGTCCTCACTGGGTTCAGGCCTTTGGCATCACAGTCCCAACTGGGTTCAGGCCTTTGGCATCACAGTCCTCACTGGGTTCAGGCCTTTGGCATCACAGTCCTCACTGGGTTCAGGCCTTTGGCATCACAGTCCTCACTGGGTTCAGGCCTTTGGCATCACAGTCCTCACTGGGTTCAGGCCTTTGGCATCACAGTCCTCACTGGGTTCAGGCCTTTGGCATCACAGTCCCCACTGGGTTCAGGCCTTTGGCATCACAGTCCCCACTGGGTTCAGGCCTTTGGCATCACAGTCCCCACTGGGTTCAGGCCTTTGGCATCACAGTCCCAACTGGGTTCAGGCCTTTGGCATCATATCCCCACTGGGTTCAGGCCTTTGGCATCACAGTCCCCACTGGGTTCAGGCCTTTGGCATCACAGTCCCCACTGGGTTCAGGCCTTTGGCATCACAGTCCCCACTGGGTTCAGGCCTTTGGCATCACAGTCCCCACTGGGTTCAGGCCTTTGGCATCACAGTCCCCACTGGGTTCAGGCCTTTGGCATCACAGTCCCCACTGGGTTCAGGCCTTTGGCATCACAGTCCCCACTGGGTTCAGGCCTTTGGCATCACAGTCCCCACTGGGTTCAGGCCTTTGGCATCATATCCCCACTGGGTTCAGGCCTTTGGCATCACAGTCCCAACTGGGTTCAGGCCTTTGGCATCACAGTCCTCACTGGGTTCAGGCCTTTGGCATCACAGTCCCCACTGGGTTCAGGCCTTTGGCATCATATCCCCACTGGGTTCAGGCCTTTGGCATCACAGTCCCCACTGGGTTCAGGCCTTTGGCATCACAGTCCCCACTGGGTTCAGGCCTTTGGCATCACAGTCCCCACTGGGTTCAGGCCTTTGGCATCACAGTCCCCACTGGGTTCAGGCCTTTGGCATCATATCCCCACTGGGTTCAGGCCTTTGGCATCACAGTCCCCACTGGGTTCAGGCCTTTGGCATCACAGTCCTCACTGGGTTCAGGCCTTTGGCATCACAGTCCTCACTGGGTTCAGGCCTTTGGCATCACAGTCCCCACTGGGTTCAGGCCTTTGGCATCACAGTCCCCACTGGGTTCAGGCCTTTGGCATCACAGTCCTCACTGGGTTCAGGCCTTTGGCATCACAGTCCTCACTGGGTTCAGGCCTTTGGCATCACAGTCCCCACTGGGTTCAGGCCTTTGGCATCACAGTCCCAACTGGGTTCAGGCCTTTGGCATCACAGTCCCCACTGGGTTCAGGCCTTTGGCATCACAGTCCCCACTGGGTTCAGGCCTTTGGCATCACAGTCCCCACTGGGTTCAGGCCTTTGGCATCACAGTCCCCACTGGGTTCAGGCCTTTGGCATCACAGTCCCCACTGGGTTCAGGCCTTTGGCATCACAGTCCCCACTGGGTTCAGGCCTTTGGCATCACAGTCCCCACTGGGTTCAGGCCTTTGGCATCACAGTCCCCACTGGGTTCAGGCCTTTGGCATCACAGTCCCCACTGGGTTCAGGCCTTTGGCATCATATCCCCACTGGGTTCAGGCCTTTGGCATCACAGTCCCCACTGGGTTCAGGCCTTTGGCATCACAGTCCTCACTGGGTTCAGGCCTTTGGCATCATATCCCCACTGGGTTCAGGCCTTTGGCATCACAGTCCCAACTGGGTTCAGGCCTTTGGCATCACAGTCCCCACTGGGTTCAGGCCTTTGGCATCACAATCCCCACTGGGTTCAGGCCTTTGGCATCACAGTCCCCACTGGGTTCAGGCCTTTGGCATCACAGTCCCCACTGGGTTCAGGCCTTTGGCATCACAGTCCCAACTGGGTTCAGGCCTTTGGCATCACAGTCCCCACTGGGTTCAGGCCTTTGGCATCACAGTCCCCACTGGGTTCAGGCCTTTGGCATCACAGTCCCCACTGGGTTCAGGCCTTTGGCATCACAGTCCTCACTGGGTTCAGGCCTTTGGCATCACAGTCCTCACTGGGTTCAGGCCTTTGGCATCACAGTCCTCACTGGGTTCAGGCCTTTGGCATCACAGTCCCCACTTCCCAGGTTGGTGCTGGGTGTACTCCATTAGAGGTGAGAGGGACACTGTTTATCTCTGGTTCCCTTGAACCTGAAGTCACACAAGTTTTACACACAGTACAGCCCCAGGACCTACAGTGAGGGCACGTCCAGCCCTTCAGGATGTGCCAAGATCCAAGATCCACCTTATCAGATGCCATGGATGCCTGCCAAACACCATGATTGATTTTTTTATTACGAAGAATAAATGGATATTGAATCTGAGTAATGGAGGGGCCTCGCAATGAAGACTGTAATGTTTCCCAGTGTCAGAGAGTGCTGTTTGACGGCCAAGCTGATTCTAATGGGGGGCAGTGTTTTACATTCACTCAATGGAGGGTATTATTATTGGCAGTGGACTAAATACATCACAACGTATCTCCTTTTCCTTTACCATATATATTTAGTGTGAACACCTGGAGCTCCTAAATGTATTTCAAAGGTTTCACTCATTTAGTTATAAACATGAAAAAATATATCTTACACACTGAAGCAATATAGAAGTGTGTATTATGAGTCCTTATTGAGATGAGGATCTGTTCAGGTTGAAATCCCTACCTACTGTACCTACTGTACCTACTGTACCTACTGTACCTACTGTACCTACTGTACCTACTGTACCTACTGGTTGGTGAGTTTGACAAGAGAAATGCTTTGTGACTGAGGCCCCCTTGTGGGATGATGATGATAAAACAACTCAGTCCTCTGATGATTGACTAGTACACGTGACAGGTTAGAGTGCTCAGTGTTAGGAACCCAACATATTGATGGGATACATAACTATTCATCATAGGAGATTAAACTGAGTGTGACCACAGATCACATCTGTCCTATTATTTGTACCAGACCAGTATATGTACTAGTCACTAAGACATCTCATGAATTTTATTGCCGGGTGAAACTCATTGAGAGTTCCTACAGATCTTTGTTCTACACCCCAGGATATCCATGTTAAGATACAGACTGGGGTCAGAATGACTGCATGGTTCCATTTTGTTTTGTGGATGGAGGGTGGTGAAACCCAATGGTAGAGCAGAAATACATGTGCATGCGGGAGTGACACTAACTCTGCACTAGATGGCACAATTGCTTTGTGTTGGACGTCGTCTCATACTGCCAAGAGTAGGAACAAAGACCTGTTTCAAAATCGTTGTGTAAGCCTATGGACATGACTGGTAAGATACTAAATAATAGGGTCATGATTTCCTGTTATACGTTGCTATTGAATACGATGCTGTATTCACAATGCCTGTGCACAACACCATCGGTATAACACATCATTTAGCTTACTGATTGCAAACAGTTCAACATTCCTGTGAAATGGACTGTACACATCGTGATGTTTGTTTATCTCTTGTTTTCCTACTGTTTGTGCGACTCCAGTCAGTCCTGTGGGGCCGCAGGAGGCCGTGTTCTCCTTCCTCTCCCAGTGTAAGTTCTAGTAGTGAGTCATCTAAGATTTATCAAGGCCGTGCATGGCTGGGCTGTTGTAGTCAAAAGCAATAAGGGCACAACACAGCGGGATGCATTGCCGCTCAGCCATTAATAAATTCAGAGGCATTTTATGAGAACCACTATTTAGACAGTTCATTTGGTTTGCCTGGTTATTTTATTTAGACGAACTTGTTGTCACTGATTCAGGAGACGGCATGGGAATGCATGCATCTCTGGTAAGACTTTTGTGGTTGTAGTGTTATGGGCTGTTCCACTATAGCTTCTCTAGCTTCAGCTCTCTTTCCCTCCCTAATGTCTGGCCATAGATGGGCTCATGAAACATTATAGAGGGCTATAAACAGCGTGGCTCTTACATGGCCCAGTACGGACGAGGCAGGGGGAGAGATGCCCCAGTGGACTACATCACATACCCATACAGCCTCATAGCCCCACACTGACTCCCAACACAAGGCGAGGCCCATTAACTCTACACTCAGCTCTACTACCTCCTCTTTTGAATAGAATTGATGATGATCTTTATTTCTATTTAAATGAGGAAACTGGCCGAGAAGCTGCACAGAGAGACTCATAAGTGAATATTATGAGGTTGTGTCCTCTGCAATCTGTTTTTCCTGATGAACTGGAGAGACCAGATAAATGGGAAATATTATCTAGATGCCACTGGTTTTATAGATGGGACCATTGTCAATATTATATTGCCCATTGTTTATTGTTGAAATAGCAGATTGTCTTGGATATTTTTGCATGTGCACTAAACCAACCTGACTTGATATCAAGGCACATTTTAGAACAGAAAAATAATAATACAAAAAATAAATATTGTTTCATTTTTTTCAAGGCACGTTTTTTAAAGGCTGTGTTTGGCGTTATAAATCCAAAGTACACTGAACACAAATATAAACGTAACATGTAAAGTGTTGGTCTGATGTTTCATGAGCTGAAATAAAAGGTCCCAGAAATGTTCCATATGCACAAAGAGGTTATTTCTCTCAAAATGTTGGAACAAATTTGTTTGCATCCCTGTTAGTGAGATTTTATACTTTGTCAAGATAATCAATCCACCTGACAGGTGTGGCATATCAAGAGACTGATTAAATAGCATGATCATTACACAGGTACACCTTGTGCTGGTGACAATAAAAGGCCACTGTAAAATGTGTAGTTTTGTCACACAATTTAATGCCACAGATGTCTCAAATTTTGAGGGAGTGTGCAATTGGCATGCTGACTGCAGGAATGTCCACCAAAGCTGTTGCCAGATAATTACATTTTAATTTCTCTACCATAAGCTGCCTCCAATGCCATTTTAGAGAATTTGACGTCCAACCGACCTCACAACACCTTAGACCACGTGTAACCACATCAACCAGGACCTCCACATCCGGCTTCTTCACCTGCGGGATCGTCTGAGACCAGCAATCCAGACAGCTGATGAAACTGTGGGTTTACACAACCGAAGAATTTCTGCACAAACTGTCAGAAACCGTCTCAGAGAAGCTCATCTGCATGCTCGTTGTCCTCACCAGGGTCTTGACCTGACTGCAGTTCAGCGTCTCAACCAACTTCAGTAGGCAAATGCTCACCTTTAATGGACACTGCCACGCTAAAGAAGTGTGCTCTTCACTGATGAATCCCGGTTTCAACTGTACCGGGCAGATAGGTGAGCGGTTTGCTGATGTCAACATTGTGAACAGAGTGCCCCATTGTGGTGGTGGGATTATGGTATGGGCAAGTATAAGCTATGGAAAATGAACACAATTGCATTTTTTCGATGGCAATTTGAATGCACAGAGATATGGTGATGAGATCCTGAGGCCCATTGTCGTGCCATTCATCCGCCGCCATCACCTCATGTTTCAGTATGATAATATATGGCCCCATGTCGCAAGGATCTGTACACAATTCCTGGAAGTTAAAAATGTCCCAGTTCTTCCATGGCCTGCATACTCACCAGACATGTCACTCATTGAACCCGTTTGGGATGCTCTGGATCGACATGTACGACTGCGTGTTCCAGTTCCCGCCAATATCTAGCAACTTCGCACGGCCATTGAAGAGGAAGGGCAACATGATCAACTCTATACAAAGGAAATGTGTCACGCTGCATGAGGCAAATGGTGGTCACACCAGGTACTGACTGGTTTTCTCATCCACACTCCTGCCTTGTTTTCTGTATTCCCAGTCATGTGAA
The DNA here is from genome assembly GCF_016432855.1 of Salvelinus namaycush. Taxonomy (NCBI): domain Eukaryota; kingdom Metazoa; phylum Chordata; class Actinopteri; order Salmoniformes; family Salmonidae; genus Salvelinus; species Salvelinus namaycush. Next base: position 10,362,222 of record NC_052329.1, on the reverse strand, counting down.
ATCCATAGATTAGGGCCTAAGGAATTTATTTCAATTGACTGATTTCCTTGTATGCGGAAATCAGGCGACACCAATAATCCTGTTTGTAAAACACCAAAAAACGACATCTGGACAGGACCCCAAAAAAAGACGTTGGCTCGTGCTTACTGGGGTGTAGCCTAACATGTCTGCCTGCAATGGCATTTCTGAATGCCCATGTTGTAGGCCCATCCATGTGGTAGGCCCATCCATGTGGTAGGCCCATCCATGTGGTAGGATCATCGGAAAACAGGCTGTTGCATTGGCTTTATTAGACCTGATTCCTGTGACCAATCAATTAGTCTATTTAAGCTCTGAATATCAGCTACCCAACTTTATCAGGAGTTATCGTGAGCCTATTTGCAATGTGTTTATGCTGCACAGCGGGAAATGCAGAAGTATTTTCTTTTTCGCTATGATCAGCTTGTCAAAAATGTATGGATAGGCTACAAACTTGAAACCACTGATCATTACAATGGGGTGAAACTCCTGGACAACAGTTGTGATTGTCCATTTTACTTTGTCCTGTCCTGTTTTTAGGATTTGTTGCTTGTTAACACGACAGCAAATGTTTTTATTTGATTGAGCGCCATTTAGGTTAGGCTATTTGATCGGAGAAACCTGTATGATTTAAAAAGTGTCCGTCTCATTACATTGTCAGACATTGTATCTCCAGCCTGTAGGCTACAGAAAGGCCACATACTCTTTATACCATATCCTTTATCTGCTACACGATTTATGACAGATCATTCTTTTGATTGAGCGCTGCAGAGATGTCTCTCCAGCAGCACCCTGGAGAAGCATGCTGGGAATGGACGAGCAAAATACTTTGTGCCCCGGCCTTTGATGGGTACTGCTTATAAAAGGGCGTCATCAGCGCTCACCTAAAAGCCAATATGCCACTGGTTGAGATAAAAAATGTTTGGGGCAGAATTAAGCATGGTTTTATGTGTTGTTGTTGGAGGTGCATCTTGGTCAGTTTAGCTCAGAAAATACCGTCCCTCGTCAATTTGCCTAATGAGCGGGCCGGCCTTGAGTGTACATCCGTCATTCTGAATCGCAATCTGCATTATTGTCCTTCAGAACATGGACTTTCCTTGAACAAGCACTAAAACCCAGGTGAATGTAATGCTGTGGAAGATCATGTATCCCTCTCCAAAATAAACACGTTGCTGTGATTTGACCTGCCCTGAGGGAAATGTTACACTTACACAAGAAAAGCTCCACCGTGCCCTCTGACCTCGGCATTGTGCGTCTCTGTGTTACCCTGGCATCCCCTGAGAGAGAGGCAGGCCTGCTCTTTCTCCTTTCCTATTCCTCCCCTCTCTCCTCTCCTCTTCCTCCCCTCTTCTCTCTTTTCTCTGAGGGTGATGGATGCCTCTTTCGTTGTCTCAGTCAGAAACAATGTTACTCCACCCTCTGCCTTGTCTTCTCCACAGAGACCAGATCACCCTTAGGGAAATGTCTGATTTGACAAATGAATCCTGGTCAGCAGATAGGGGTTGTTGAATGGGCAGAGTAGTATGTCTGTGCTGCTGGCACATTATCATTGTGGCTGCGTTGAGTGGGAGGGTCTCCAAGTGTCCTCTGAGTGTATTGGTGGCTGGTAGGGTGTCATCTGTATGGGTCTGTACTCCTGCAGTTACACAGTGAGTGTTTTTCTTCAGGGTGACATTTGAGCAGAGTAACTTTACACCAGATCACAGTCAGTGTTGCAGTGAGTGGCCTTAGATTAATGGGCCTGGTTGCTGGTTATGCAGGGCTGTACATCATGTCTGTCCGGCTGCTTGCTGCTCTGCCTGCCTGTCAATACTCCACCCAACCTCCCATCCCATGCCCTGTTCCTCCTGCCTGCCTGTCTGTCAATACTCCACCCAACCTCCTATCCCATGCCCTGTTCCTCCTGCCTTCTGTCAATACTCCACCCAACCTCCCATCCCATGCCCTGTTCCTCCTGCCTGCCTGTCTGTCAATACTCCACCCAACCTCCCATCCCATGCCCTGTTCCTCCTGCCTGCCTGTCTGTCAATACTCCACCCAACCTCATATCCCATGCCCTGTTCCTCCTGCCTGCCTGTCTGTCAATACTCCACCCAACCTCCCATCCCATGCCCTGTTCCTCCTGCCTGCCTGTCTGTCAATACTCCACCCAACCTCCCATCCCATGCCCTGTTCCTCCTGCCTGCCTGTCTGTCAATACTCCACCCAACCTCCCATCCCATGCCCTGTTCCTCCTGCCTGCCTGTCTGTCAATACTCCACCCAACCTCCTATCCCATGCCCCCTTCCTCCTGCCTGCCTGTCAATACTCCACCCAACCTCCTATCCCATGCCCTGTTCCTCTGCCTGCCTGTCAATACTCCACCCAACCTCCTATCCCATGCCCCCTTCCTCCTGCCTGCCTGTCAATACTCCACCCAACCTCCTATCCCATGCCCTGTTCCTCCTACCTGCCTGTCAATACTCCACCCAACCTCCTATCCCATGCCCCTTTCCTCCTGCCTTCTGTCAATACTCCACCCAACCTCCTATCCCATGCCCTGTTCCTCCTACCTGCCTGTCAATACTCCACCCAACCTCCTATCCCATGCCCCTTTCCTCCTGCCTTCTGTCAATACTCCACCCAACCTCCTATCCCATGCCCCTTTCCTCCTGCCTTCTGTCAATACTCCACCCAACCTCCTATCCCATGCCCCTCTCCTCCTGCCTTCTGTCAATACTCCACCCAACCTCCTATCCCATGCCCTGTTCCTCCTGCCTTCTGTCAATACTCCACCCAACCTCCTATCCCATGCCCTGTTCCTCTGCCTGCCTGTCAATACTCCACCCAACCTCCTATCCCATGCCCCCTTCCTCTTGCCTGCCTGTCAATACTCCACCCAACCTCCTATCCCATGCCCTGTTCCTCCTACCTGCCTGTCAATACTCCACCCAACCTCCTATCCCATGCCCCCTTCCTCCTGCCTGCCTGTCAATACTCCACCCAACCTCCTATCCCATGCCCCCTTCCTCCTGCCTGCCTGTCAATACTCCACCCAACCTCCTATCCCATGCCCTGTTCCTCCTACCTGCCTTCTGTCAATACTCCACCCAACCTCCTATCCCATGCCCCCTTCCTCCTGTCTGCCTGTCAATACTCCACCCAACCTCCTATCCCATGCCCTGTTCCTCCTACCTGCCTGTCAATACTCCACCCAACCTCCTATCCCATGCCCTGTTCCTCCTGCCTGCCTGTCAATACTCCACTACAAATGTATACGTACCAGTTATCAGATTTACATCTAAATGTTGTGGAACTTATATTGTTAAGTATAAAACTATTTGTGAGAAGATGAAATGGGATTTTAGCCTCTAAATGAGAAAATTACTGTAACATCAAAAGACTTTTGCCAAGTCAGTAACCACGCCCACGTGAGCACAGACATTGTGGCAACGTGAAGGAACTGCCCTCCAAGGCGAGTGCTTAAAAGGACTTGCTGAAGAATTTACATTAGACCAGAGAACGTGAGGACCATCCACATGTTGAAATGGTTGGAATGTCTACAGACCAGGATATGGACGGTAAGCCGGACATGTAAAATGGTTAGACTCTACATTAGACCAGATGATCGACCTTCTACCCCTGTGTTTTGTGGGCATCATTTTCGTGACTCTGTCGGACAACCTGTTTATAAGAGGACATTTAGTTAAGCAAAATGTGGAGGCCCATCAGGCCTTAGGGAGTAAAGGTGGGAAAACAGGTCAAACACTATGGCCTTGGTTGTCTGTCTCCTCCTGCTTCCCTCCTCCATAGTTCAGAATACTGTGCTATAGAGATATACACTGTGCCTCCTACAGAGACACCAGCACTGTTGTCTGACTGGGGAGAAGCTGACTGGCTGTTCTCTTCTGTTGAAGACCGTCAGCCAGGGCTTTGTTTTCGTTTTAGTCTATCTGCTGTGAGTGTGGCATGCTGTTGTTAGAAGCTTGCATTTGTGTCTCATCTGTCAACACAGGCTCAAGCCTCATAAATATAGCAGGGCCCTCTGTTGTAAATCCAGAGACCTGGGTGCCCATGTAGTGCTGAGCTGAGCTGACGCAGAGGCTGGGACACACAGGGGATCAATGCCTGGGTCTGCCCATGGGCCCGTGCTCAGAGAGAGGACTGAAGTGATTTGCTGTGTACTATGTGGTTGTTATATTGGTAGCCTAATACACTCTTAGGTAAAAGAGTTCCAAAAGGATGTTTTAGCTGTCCCCATAGGAGAACCCTTTTTGGTTCCATGTAGAACCCTCTGTGAAAAAGTTCCTACATGGAACCCAAAAGTGTTTTACTTGGAACCAAATGGTTCTACTTTAGTCAAGGGTTCCCCTATTGGGACAGCAGAAGAACACTTTTAGTGTCTAGACAGCACCTTCTTTTCTGAGTGCAGGGATGGACATTGAAGAGGACTGGTTATTTTCTGAGTGCAGGGATGGACATTGAAGAGGACTGGTTATTTTCTGAGTGCAGGGATGGACATTGAAGAGGACTGGTTATTTTCTGAGTGCAGGGATGGACATTGAAGAGGACTGGTTATTTTCTGAGTGCAGGGATGGACATTGAAGAGGACTGGTTATTTTCTGAGTGCAGGGATGGACATTGAAGAGGACTGGTTATTTTCTGAGTGCAGGGATGGACATTGAAGAGGACTGGTTATTTTCTGAGTGCAGGGATGGACATTGAAGAGGACTGGTTATTTTCTGAGTGCAGGGATGGACATTGAAGAGGACTGGTTATTTTCTGAGTGCAGGGATGGACATTGAAGAGGACTGTTTTTTGAAACCAGATAAACACCTATGGGGTTGAGTACATCATTTTGTAAGAGTGATATCATCTGGATGTTCTCAAGTGTGCTGGGAACGGGGACTCTGTGTTACTGACCACGCATGTTATGTGTCATTGACTGTGCACTTTTGTGCATCACTAACTTACGATCGTAAAACAACTCCATCACTGAACCATGCCCCAGAACACAGTACAGGTGACAAAGAAAGTGACTTGGGTGTGTGTTTCTCTCCCAACACTCACTGTTCGTGATCTGTTGAAAGTCCCAGAGCAAACTAACATCCAGCCAGCATCCCACTCCCAGCCTTAAAATGCATTGGCTACATCGCCAATCCCTTGCTTTTAATTTACGACAGTGTCAGATTGGAAAGTTTAAACTGTAATTAAATGGATTTGAACTGGTAATACAGAGGCGTTTTACTGCCCTGAAGGCCTTAACTGCTGAGTTGGGCTACCTGCTTGTGTAAATGACCTCTGTCCCTGCGCCCCACCCCGCACCGCCTGCCCAGCCCTGTGTGGGGGATGGATTCATCTTCCCGGGCACATTATTGAATGCGTTCTCCTGCTCGGGAGCAGCTCATAAATTGCGCTTGTCACAATGGTCGTGCACCTGCTCACCGCAGCCTTGGAATTTGTAACACAGTGTGGCATTTCTGCACACAACACTCAGGGCCAGAAAAAGGTAGTCACAACAGAGAAAGAAGGGAGAGGGAAAGAAGGGAGAGGGTGCAGGAATAGGAGGATGGAATGTGGCAGAAGAGAGAGGGTGAATTGAACTCCAACTTAAGTGTTTTAATTAACCTTTTGACTATTATTTACAAATATTCCCACCTCAGAACAAAAGCACATGTCCTTGTAGAACAGGGATGGCCAGTCCTCTGGGTCCAGAGTAGTGTCACACTTGTTCTCCATCCCTAGCAAACACAGCTGATGAAATTCATTTCATTCTAAACTGTAGGTCATGATTAGTTGATTATTGGAGTCAGGTGTGTTAGCTGGGGCAAAAGTGTAACACCAATCAGGCCCCTGAGGACTGAAGTTGCCCATCCCCATTGTAGAACATGAATAATGTTATTTTTTTCTAAAGGTTTGAAAGAGGTCTCTGTGGTATGCTGCCCACTTCTGTTTCTGGCTAAACGTGAACACTTCCCAGGTTCTGTAACATGAATGGTAGATGTGCCGGTCATTCTATTACAGCTGGTGAATGTAAGGTAAATGTTAGTCTCCCTGCTGCTTGTACAGTCTGTGTAGAGGCTCTCTGGTTTGGTTTTCTCTATGGCAGCACAATCAAAGGCTAAACAGTCGACTGAACTGAGGTCAGGCCAGGTCAGGCTTTAACAAGCCTCCACTATGAATAGTTGATCAGCAAGCAACACAATCAATGAGCAGTCTCTGTCACACCCTGATCTGTTTCACCTGTCCTCGTTATTGTCTCCACCCCTCCAGGTGTCGCTTGTTTTCCCCAGTGTATTTATCCCTGTGTTTCCTGTCTCTCTGTACCAGTTCATCTTGTATGTCCAAGCCTACCAGTCGTTTACCGGTTTCCTGCTTTGCCATTTCGCCTTTTGCTAGTCCTCCCGGTTCTGACCCGTGCTGTTTTTCTGAACTCCTTCCCTGTCTGCCTGCCCTTTCTGCCTGCCCTGACCTCGAGCCTGTCTGCCTGCCCTTTCTGCCTGCCCTGACCTCGAGCCTGTCTGCCTGCCCTTTTTGCCTTCCCTGACCTCGAGCCTGTCTGCCCTTTGGTACCTCTGGAACTGGTTTTGACCTTTTGCCTGTCCACAACCATTCTCTTGCCTACTCCTTTTGGATTTATTAAACATCTTCAACTCCAACCATCTGCCTCCTGTGTCTGCATCTGTGTCTCGCCTTGTGTCATGATACTCTTGAGATTCGTCACCCTGCTCAGAGACTGAAACGGCTCCCGCGCCTCAGATTAGTTCTCCCATGCAGTCGGTCACCCAGCAGTCAGTCCTAATCAATACTTGGTTCACTCATACTTATTCACTGACCACCCTGAAAAGAATGACGGAATACGATGTATTAAAAATAACCTCCACAGTTATCTCTTAATTTGGTCAGCTGGGAACCAATGAGAGAACCTATTCTGTTTGTGTAATTGACCTGTAGCTAGATTGTAGTGATATTGTGAGTTTAGAAAATGCCTTGTTTGTTTTAAGGTCTGTCAGCATTGTTGGAATAATGAAAGGGAAGCTTCCGTTCTGATGTACAGCTGTGTTGTCAGTGTCAACTCCACCAGCAGGGGGAGCTTGTACTCTTGCCATGACTCTAGCACCTCCAGCAACCCTTTCCCTCCACAGCTCTCCCTCCTTTTTCTGTCTTCCTCTTCTAATTTCCCCACACTACTGCTTTCATCCTTTTCCCTTAGGTTTTCTCTGCCGCTTATTTTCTCACATTAGTTGTGTTTTGTTAGAATTTCAACGAGGTCACACAAACAATTACTCCACTTCATTTCATAGTAACCAATAATACTGGGCCCCCCCAACGAGACTTGATACCAGCTAAATTACGCATCTCCCAATAAACTACTGTCTGTTCTCCATCCTTACTCTCCTCTGTCTGTTCTCCATCCTTACTCTCCTCTGTCTGTTCTCCATCCTTACTCTCCTCTGTCTCTGTTCTCCATCCTTACTCTCCTCTGTCTCTGTTCTCCATCCTTACTCTCCTTCCTGTCGCTGTTCTCCATCCTTACTCTCCTTCCTGTCGCTGTTCTCCATCCTTACTCTCCTTTGTCTCTGTTCTCCATCCTTACTCTCCTTCCTGTCTCTGTTATCCATCCTTACTCTCCTTCCTGTCGCTGTTCTCCATCCTTACTCTCCTTCCTGTCTCTGTTCTCCATCCTTACTCTCCTTCCTGTCGCTGTTCTCCATCCTTACACTCCTTCCTGTCTCTGTTCTCCATCCTTACTCTCCTTCCTGTCTCTGTTCTCCATCCTTACTCTCCTTCCTGTCTCTGTTCTCCACCCTTACTCTCCTTTGTCTCTGTTCTCCATCCTTACTCTCCTTCCTGTCTCTGTTCTCCATCCTTACTCTCCTTCCTGTCGCTGTTCTCCATCCTTACTCTCCTTCCTGTCTCTGTTATCCATCCTTACTCTCCTTCCTGTCTCTGTTATCCATCCTTACTCTCCTTCCTGTCTCTGTTATCCATCCTTACTCTCCTTCCTGTCTCTGTTCTCCATCCTTACTCTCCTTCCTGTCTCTGTTCTCCATCCTTACTCTCCTCTGTCTCTGTTCTCCCTCCTTACTCTCCTTCCTGTCTCTGTTCTCCCTCCTTACTCTCCTTCCTGTCTCTGTTCTCCCTCCTTACTCTCCTCTGTCTCTGTTCTCCCTCCTTACTCTCCTGTCTGTCTCTGTTCTCCATCCTTACTCTCCTGTCTGTCTCTGTTCTCCATCCTTACTCTCCTTCCTGTCTCTGTTCTCCCTCCTTACTCTCCTTCCTGTCTCTGTTCTCCATCCTTACTCTCCTTCCTGTCTCTGTTCTCCCTCCTTACTCTCCTGTCTGTCTCTGTTCTCCATCCTTACTCTCCTTCCTGTCTCTGTTCTCCATCCTTACTCTCCTTCCTGTCTCTGTTCTCCATCCTTACTCTCCTTCCTGTCTCTGTTCTCCATCCTTACTCTCCTGTCTGTCTCTGTTCTCCATCCTTACTCTCCTTCCTGTCTCTGTTCTCCATCCTTACTCTCCTTCCTGTCTCTGTTCTCCATCCTTACTCTCCTTCCTGTCTCTGTTCTCCATCCTTACTCTCCTTCCTGTCTCTGTTCTCCATCCTTACTCTCCTCTGTCTCTGTTCTCCCTCCTTACTCTCCTTCCTGTCTCTGTTCTCCCTCCTTACTCTCCTCTGTCTCTGTTCTCCCTCCTTACTCTCCTTCCTGTATCTGTTCTCCATCCTTACTCTCCTGTCTGTCTCTGTTCTCCATCCTTACTCTCCTTCCTGTCTCTGTTCTCCATCCTTACTCTCCTTCCTGTCTCTGTTCTCCATCCTTACTCTCCTTCCTGTCTCTGTTCTCCATCCTTACTCTCCTTCCTGTCTCTGTTCTCCATCCTTACTCTCCTTCCTGTATCTGTTCTCCATCCTTACTCTCCTTCCTGTCGCTGTTCTCCATCCTTACTCTCCTTCCTGTCGCTGTTCTCCATCCTTACTCTCCATCCTTACTCTCCATCCTTACTCTCCTTCCTGTCTCTGTTATCCATCCTTACTCTCCTTCCTGTCGCTGTTCTCCATCCTTACTCTCCTTCCTGTCTCTGTTATCCATCCTTGCTCTCCTTCCTGTCGCTGTTCTCCATCCTTACTCTCCTTCCTGTCGCTGTTATCCATCCTTGCTCTCCTTCCTGTCGCTGTTCTCCATCCTTACTCTCCTTCCTGTCGCTGTTATCCATCCTTACTCGTCTCTGTTCTCCATCCTTACTCTCCTTCCTGTCTCTGTTCTCCATCCTTACTCTCCTTCCTGTCTCTGTTCTCCACCCTTACTCTCCTTCCTGTCTCTGTTCTCCCTCCTTACCCTCCTGTCTGTCTCTGTTCTCCATCCTTACCCTCCTGTCTGTCTCTGTTCTCCATCCTTACCCTCCTGTCCGTCTCTGTTCTCCATCCTTACTCTCCTTCCTGTCGCTGTTCTCCATCCTTACTCTCCTTCCTGTCGCTGTTCTCCACCCTTACTCTCCTTCCTGTCGCTGTTCTCCACCCTTACTCTCCTTCCTGTCGCTGTTCTCCACCCTTACTCTCCTTCCTGTCGCTGTTCTCCACCCTTACTCTCCTTCCTGTCGCTGTTCTCCACCCTTACTCTCCTTCCTGTCGCTGTTCTCCACCCTTACTCTCCTTCCTGTCGCTGTTCTCCACTCTTACTCTCCTTCCTGTCGCTGTTCTCCACCCTTACTCTCCTTCCTGTCGCTGTTCTCCACCCTTACTCTCCTTCCTGTCTCTGTTCTCCATCCTTACTCTCCTTCCTGTCTCTGTTCTCCATCCTTACTCTCCTTCCTGTCTCTGTTCTCCATCCTTACTCTCCTTCCTGTCGCTGTTCTCCATCCTAACTCTCCTCTGTCTCTGTTCTCCCTCCTTACTCTCCTTTGTCTCTGTTCTCCATCCTTACTCTCCTTCCTGTCGCTGTTCTCCACCCTTACTCTCCTTCCTGTCGCTGTTCTCCATCCTTACTCTCCTTCCTGTCGCTGTTATCCATCCTTACTCGTCTCTGTTCTCCATCCTTACTCTCCTTCCTGTCTCTGTTCTCCATCCTTACTCTCCTTCCTGTCTCTGTTCTCCACCCTTACTCTCCTTCCTGTCTCTGTTCTCCCTCCTTACCCTCCTGTCTGTCTCTGTTCTCCATCCTTACCCTCCTGTCTGTCTCTGTTCTCCATCCTTACCCTCCTGTCCGTCTCTGTTCTCCATCCTTACTCTCCTTCCTGTCGCTGTTCTCCATCCTTACTCTCCTTCCTGTCTCTGTTATCCATCCTTACTCTCCTTCCTGTCTCTGTTATCCATCCTTACTCTCCTTCCTGTCTCTGTTCTCCATCCTTACTCTCCTTCCTGTCTCTGTTCTCCATCCTTACTCTCCTTCCTGTCTCTGTTCTCCATCCTTACTCTCCTTCCTGTCTCTGTTCTCCCTCCTTACTCTCCTTCCTGTCTCTGTTCTCCCTCCTTACTCTCCTCTGTCTCTGTTCTCCCTCCTTACTCTCCTGTCTGTCTCTGTTCTCCATCCTTACTCTCCTGTCTGTCTCTGTTCTCCATCCTTACTCTCCTTCCTGTCTCTGTTCTCCCTCCTTACTCTCCTTCCTGTCTCTGTTCTCCATCCTTACTCTCCTTCCTGTCTCTGTTCTCCCTCCTTACTCTCCTGTCTGTCTCTGTTCTCCATCCTTACTCTCCTTCCTGTCTCTGTTCTCCATCCTTACTCTCCTGTCTGTCTCTGTTCTCCATCCTTACTCTCCTTCCTGTCTCTGTTCTCCATCCTTACTCTCCTTCCTGTCTCTGTTCTCCATCCTTACTCTCCTTCCTGTCTCTGTTCTCCATCCTTACTCTCCTTCCTGTCTCTGTTCTCCATCCTTACTCTCCTTCCTGTCTCTGTTCTCCCTCCTTACTCTCCTTCCTGTCTCTGTTCTCCCTCCTTACTCTCCTTCCTGTCTCTGTTCTCCCTCCTTACTCTCCTCTGTCTCTGTTCTCCCTCCTTACTCTCCTGTCTGTCTCTGTTCTCCATCCTTACTCTCCTTCCTGTCTCTGTTCTCCCTCCTTACTCTCCTTCCTGTCTCTGTTCTCCATCCTTACTCTCCTTCCTGTCTCTGTTCTCCCTCCTTACTCTCCTGTCTGTCTCTGTTCTCCATCCTTACTCTCCTTCCTGTCTCTGTTCTCCATCCTTACTCTCCTGTCTGTCTCTGTTCTCCATCCTTACTCTCCTTCCTGTCTCTGTTCTCCATCCTTACTCTCCTTCCTGTCTCTGTTCTCCATCCTTACTCTCCTTCCTGTCTCTGTTCTCCATCCTTACTCTCCTTCCTGTCTCTGTTCTCCATCCTTACTCTCCTCTGTCTCTGTTCTCCCTCCTTACTCTCCTTCCTGTCTCTGTTCTCCCTCCTTACTCTCCTCTGTCTCTGTTCTCCCTCCTTACTCTCCTTCCTGTATCTGTTCTCCATCCTTACTCTCCTGTCTGTCTCTGTTCTCCATCCTTACTCTCCTGTCTGTCTCTGTTCTCCATCCTTACTCTCCTTCCTGTCTCTGTTCTCCATCCTTACTCTCCTTCCTGTCTCTGTTCTCCATCCTTACTCTCCTTCCTGTCTCTGTTCTCCATCCTTACTCTCCTTCCTGTCTCTGTTCTCCATCCTTACTCTCCTTCCTGTCGCTGTTCTCCATCCTTACTCTCCTTCCTGTCGCTGTTCTCCATCCTTACTCTCCATCCTTACTCTCCATCCTTACTCTCCTTCCTGTCTCTGTTATCCATCCTTACTCTCCTTCCTGTCGCTGTTCTCCATCCTTACTCTCCTTCCTGTCTCTGTTCTCCATCCTTACTCTCCTTCCTGTCTCTGTTCTCCATCCTTACTCTCCTTCCTGTCTCTGTTCTCCATCCTTACTCTCCTTCCTGTCGCTGTTCTCCATCCTTACTCTCCTTCCTGTCGCTGTTCTCCATCCTTACTCTCCATCCTTACTCTCCATCCTTACTCTCCTTCCTGTCTCTGTTATCCATCCTTACTCTCCTTCCTGTCGCTGTTCTCCATCCTTACTCTCCTTCCTGTTGCTGTTCTCCATCCTTACTCTCCATCCTTACTCTCCATCCTTACTCTCCTTCCTGTCTCTGTTATCCATCCTTACTCTCCTTCCTGTCGCTGTTCTCCATCCTTACTCTCCTTCCTGTCTCTGTTCTCCATCCTTACTCTCCTTCCTGTCGCTGTTCTCCATCCTTACTCTCCATCCTTACTCTCCATCCTTACTCTCCTTCCTGTCTCTGTTATCCATCCTTACTCTCCTTCCTGTCGCTGTTCTCCATCCTTACTCTCCTTCCTGTCGCTGTTCTCCATCCTTACTCTCCATCCTTACTCTCCATCCTTACTCTCCTTCCTGTCTCTGTTATCCATCCTTACTCTCCTTCCTGTCGCTGTTCTCCATCCTTACTCTCCTTCCTGTCTCTGTTATCCATCCTTGCTCTCCTTCCTGTCGCTGTCTCCATCCTTACTCTCCTTCCTGTCGCTGTTATCCATCCTTGCTCTCCTTCCTGTCGCTGTTCTCCATCCTTACTCTCCTTCCTGTCGCTGTTATCCATCCTTACTCGTCTCTGTTCTCCATCCTTACTCTCCTTCCTGTCTCTGTTCTCCATCCTTACTCTCCTTCCTGTCTCTGTTCTCCACCCTTACGCTCCTTCCTGTCTCTGTTCTCCCTCCTTAACCCTCCTGTCTGTCTCTGTTCTCCATCCTTACCCTCCTGTCTGTCTCTGTTCTCCATCCTTACCCTCCTGTCCGTCTCTGTTCTCCATCCTTACTCTCCTTCCTGTCGCTGTTCTCCACCCTTACTCTCCTTCCTGTCGCAATTTATCAGTGGTCTAGACTCTATGAATGTGTCAGTGTGTAGACTCTAATGAATGTGTCAGTGTCTAGACTCTAGTGAATGTGTCAGTTTCTAGACTCTAGTGAATTGTGTCAGTGTTCTATACTCTAGTGAATGTGTCACTGTGTCTAGACTCTAGTGAATGTCAGTGTCTAGACTCTAGTGAATGTGTCAGTGTCTAGACTCTAGTGAATGTGTCAGTGTCTAGACTCTAGTGAATGTGTCGTGACTAGACTCTAGTGAATGTGTCAGTGTACTAGACTCTATGAATGTGGCAGTGGTCTAGACTCTATTGATGTGTCAGTGTCTATACTCTAGTG
>NC_052329.1:10303657-10348949 GCF_016432855.1 Salvelinus namaycush | reverse complement strand
AAGGATGGATAAACAGCTGACAGGAAGGAGAGTAAGGATGGAGAAACAGCGACAGGAAGGAGAGTAAGGGTGGAGAACAAGCGACAGGAAGGAGAGGTAAGGATGGAGAACAGAGACAAAGGAGAGTAAGGAGGGAGAACAGAGACAGAGGAGAGTTAGGATGGAGAACAGAGACAGGAAGAGAGTAAGGATGGAGAACAGAGACAGGAAGGAGAGTAAGGATGGAAGAACAGAGACAGGAAGGAGAGTAAGGATGGAGAACAGAGACAGGAAGGAGAGTAAGGGTGGAGGAACAGCGACAGGAAGGAGAGTGAAGGGTGGAGAACAGCGACAGGAAGAGAGTAAGAGTGGAGAACACAGCGACAGGAAGGAGGAGTAAGGGTGGAGAACAGCGACAGGGAAGGAGAGTAAGGTGGAGAACAGCGACAGGAAGGAGAGTACGGGTGGAGAACAGCGACAGGAAGGAGAGTAAGGGTGGAGAACAGCGACAGGAAGGAGATAAGGGTGGAGAACCCAGCGACAGGAAAGTGAGAGAAGGGGGAGACAACGAGATACATTCACATTCACTAGAGTCTAGACACTGACACATTCACATTCACTAGAGTCTAGACACTGACACATTCACTAGAGTCTAGACACTGACACATTCACTAGAGTCTACACACTGACACATTCACTAGAGTCTAGACACTGACACATTCACTAGATCACACACTGACACATTCACTAGAGTCTAGACACTGACACATTCACTAGAGTCTAGACACATTCACATTCACTAGAGTCTAGACACTGACACATTCACTAGAGTCTAGACACTGACACATTCACTAGAGTCTACACACTGACACATTCACTAGAGTCTACACACTGACACATTCACTAGAGTCTAGACACTGACACATTCACTACAGTCTAGACATTGACACATTCACTAGAGTATAGACACTGACACATTCACTAGAGTCTAGACACTGACACATTCATAGAGTCTAGACACTGACACATTCACTAGAGTCTAGTCACTGACACATTCACTAGAGTCTAGACACTGACACATTCACTAGAGTCTAGACACTGACCCATTCACTAGAGTCTAGACACATTCACATTGACTAGAGTCTAGACACTGACACATTCACTAGAGTCTAGACACTGACACCTTCACTAGAGTCTAGACACTGACACATTCACTAGAGTCTACACACTGACACATTCACTAGAGTCTAGACACTGACACATTCACTACAGTCTAGACATTGACACATTCACTAGAGTATAGACACTGACACATTCACTAGAGTCTAGACACTGACACATTCATAGAGTCTAGACACTGACACATTCACTAGAGTCTAGTCACTGACACATTCACTAGAGTCTAGACACTGACACATTCACTAGAGTCTAGACACTGACACATTCACTAGAGTCTACACACTGACACATTCACTAGAGTCTAGACACTGACACATTCACTACAGTCTAGACATTGACACATTCACTAGAGTATAGACACTGACACATTCACTAGAGTCTAGACACTGACACATTCATAGAGTCTAGACACTGACACATTCACTAGAGTCTAGTCACTGACACATTCACTAGAGTCTAGTCACTGACACATTCACTAGAGTCTAGACACTGACACATTCACTAGAGTCTAGACACTGACATTCACTAGAGTCTAGACACGGACACATTCACTAGAGTATAGAAACTGACACATTCACTAGAGTCTAGAAACTGACACATTCACTAGAGTCTAGACACTGACACATTCATTAGAGTCTACACACTGACACATTCACTAGAGTCTAGACACTGATAAATTCACATTCACTAGAGTCTAGACACTGACACATTCACATTCACTAGAGTCTAGACACTGACACATTCACATTCACTAGAGTCTAGACACTGACACATTCACTAGAGTCTAGACACTGACACATTCACTAGAGTCTACACACTGACACATTCACTAGAGTCTAGACACTGACACATTCACTAGAGTCTACACACTGACACATTCACTAGAGTCTAGACACTGACACATTCACTAGAGTCTAGACACATTCACATTCACTAGAGTCTAGACACTGACACATTCACTAGAGTCTAGACACTGACACATTCACTAGAGTCTAGACACTGACACATTCACTAGAGTCTACAAACTGACACATTCACTAGAGTCTAGACACTGACACATTCACTACAGTCTAGACATTGACACATTCACTAGAGTATAGACACTGACACATTCACTAGAGTCTAGACACTGACACATTCATAGAGTCTAGACACTGACACATTCACTAGAGTCTAGTCACTGACACATTCACTAGAGTCTAGACACTGACACATTCACTAGAGTCTAGACACTGACCCATTCACATTCACTAGAGTCTAGACACTGACATTCACTAGAGTCTAGACACTGACACATTCACTGGAGTCTAGACACTGACACATTCACTAGAGTCTAGACACTGACACATTCACTAGAGTCTAGACACTGACACATTCACATTCACTAGAGTCTACACACTGAGACATTCACATTCACTAGAGTCTACACACTGACACATTCACTAGAGTATAGACACTGACACATTCACTAGAGTCTAGACACTGACACATTCATAGAGTCTAGACACTGACACATTCACTAGAGTCTAGTCACTGACACATTCACTAGAGTCTAGACACTGACACATTCACTAGAGTCTAGACACTGACACATTCACTAGAGTCTACACACTGACACATTCACTAGAGTCTAGACACTGACACATTCACTACAGTCTAGACATTGACACATTCACTAGAGTATAGACACTGACACATTCACTAGAGTCTAGACACTGACACATTCATAGAGTCTAGACACTGACACATTCACTAGAGTCTAGACACTGACACATTCACTAGAGTCTAGACACTGACCCATTCACATTCACTAGAGTCTAGACACTGACATTCACTAGAGTCTAGACACTGACACATTCACTAGAGTATAGACACTGACACATTCACTAGAGTCTAGACACTGACACATTCACTAGAGTCTAGACACTGACACATTCACTAGAGTCTAGACACTGACACATTCACTAGAGTCTAGACACTGACACATTCATAGAGTCTAGACACTGACACATTCACTCGAGTCTAGTCACTGACACATTCACTCGAGTCTAGTCACTGACACATTCACTAGAGTCTAGACACTGACACATTCACTAGAGTCTAGACACATTCACATTGACTAGAGTCTAGACACTGACACATTCACTAGAGTCTAGACACTGACACATTCACTAGAGTCTAGACACTGACACATTCACTAGAGTCTACACACTGACACATTCACTAGAGTCTACACACTGACACATTCACTACAGTCTAGACATTGACACATTCACTAGAGTATAGACACTGACACATTCACTAGAGTCTAGACACTGACACATTCACTAGAGTCTAGACACTGACACATTCACTAGAGTCTAGTCACTGACACATTCACTAGAGTCTAGACACTGACACATTCACTAGAGTCTAGACACTGACACATTCACTAGAGTCTACACACTGACACATTCACTAGAGTCTAGACACTGACACATTCACTACAGTCTAGACATTGACACATTCACTAGAGTATAGACACTGACACATTCACTAGAGTCTAGACACTGACACATTCATAGAGTCTAGACACTGACACATTCACTAGAGTCTAGTCACTGACACATTCACTAGAGTCTAGACACTGACACATTCACTAGAGTCTAGACACTGACATTCACTAGAGTCTAGACACTGATACATTCACTAGAGTCTAGACACTGACACATTCACTAGAGTCTAGACACTGACATTCACTAGAGTCTAGACACTGATACATTCACTAGAGTCTAGACACGGACACATTCACTAGAGTATAGAAACTGACACATTCACTAGAGTCTAGAAACTGACACATTCACTAGAGTCTAGACACTGACACATTCATTAGAGTCTACACACTGACACATTCACTAGAGTCTAGACACTGACACATTCACTACAGTCTAGACATTGACACATTCACTAGAGTCTAGACACTGACACATTCATAGAGTCTAGACACTGACACATTCACTCGAGTCTAGTCACTGACACATTCACTCGAGTCTAGTCACTGACACATTCACTAGAGTCTAGACACTGACACATTCACTAGAGTCTAGACACTGACCCATTCACATTCACTAGAGTCTAGACACTGACATTCACTAGAGTCTAGACACTGACACATTCACTAGAGTATAGACACAGACACATTCACTAGAGTCTACACACTGCCCCATTCACTAGAGTCTAGACACATTCACATTCACTAGAGTCTAGACACTGACACATTCACTAGAGTCTACACACTGACACATTCACTAGAGTCTAGACACTGACACATTCACTACAGTCTAGACATTGACACATTCACTAGAGTATAGACACTGACACATTCACTAGAGTCTAGACACTGACACATTCATAGAGTCTAGACACTGACACATTCACTAGAGTCTAGTCACTGACACATTCACTAGAGTCTAGACACTGACACATTCACTAGAGTCTAGACACTGACCCATTCACATTCACTAGAGTCTAGACACTGACATTCACTGGAGTCTAGACACTGACACATTCACTGGAGTCTAGACACTGACACATTCACTAGAGTCTAGACACTGACACATTCACTAGAGTCTAGACACTGACACATTCACATTCACTAGAGTCTACACACTGAGACATTCACATTCACTAGAGTCTACACACTGACACATTCACTAGAGTATAGACACTGACACATTCACTAGAGTCTAGACACTGACACATTCATAGAGTCTAGACACTGACACATTCACTAGAGTCTAGTCACTGACACATTCACTAGAGTCTAGACACTGACACATTCACTAGAGTCTAGACACTGACACATTCACTAGAGTCTACACACTGACACATTCACTAGAGTCTAGACACTGACACATTCACTACAGTCTAGACATTGACACATTCACTAGAGTATAGACACTGACACATTCACTAGAGTCTAGACACTGACACATTCATAGAGTCTAGACACTGACACATTCACTAGAGTCTAGACACTGACACATTCACTAGAGTCTAGACACTGACCCATTCACATTCACTAGAGTCTAGACACTGACATTCACTAGAGTCTAGACACTGACACATTCACTAGAGTATAGACACTGACACATTCACTAGAGTCTAGACACTGACACATTCACTAGAGTCTAGACACTGACACATTCACTAGAGTCTAGACACTGACACATTCACTAGAGTCTAGACACTGACACATTCATAGAGTCTAGACACTGACACATTCACTCGAGTCTAGTCACTGACACATTCACTCGAGTCTAGTCACTGACACATTCACTAGAGTCTAGACACTGACACATTCACTAGAGTCTAGACACATTCACATTGACTAGAGTCTAGACACTGGCACATTCACTAGAGTCTAGACACTGACACATTCACTAGAGTCTAGACACTGACACATTCACTAGAGTCTACACACTGACACATTCACTAGAGTCTACACACTGACACATTCACTACAGTCTAGACATTGACACATTCACTAGAGTATAGACACTGACACATTCACTAGAGTCTAGACACTGACACATTCATAGAGTCTAGACACTGACACATTCACTAGAGTCTAGTCACTGACACATTCACTAGAGTCTAGACACTGACACATTCACTAGAGTCTAGACACTGACACATTCACTAGAGTCTAGACACTGACACATTCACTAGAGTCTACACACTGACACATTCACTAGAGTCTAGACACTGACACATTCACTACAGTCTAGACATTGACACATTCACTAGAGTATAGACACTGACACATTCACTAGAGTCTAGACACTGACACATTCATAGAGTCTAGACACTGACACATTCACTAGAGTCTAGTCACTGACACATTCACTAGAGTCTAGACACTGACACATTCACTAGAGTCTAGACACTGACATTCACTAGAGTCTAGACACTGATACATTCACTAGAGTCTAGACACTGACACATTCACTAGAGTCTAGACACTGACATTCACTAGAGTCTAGACACTGATACATTCACTAGAGTCTAGACACGGACACATTCACTAGAGTATAGAAACTGACACATTCACTAGAGTCTAGAAACTGACACATTCACTAGAGTCTAGACACTGACACATTCATTAGAGTCTACACACTGACACATTCACTAGAGTCTAGACACTGACACATTCACTACAGTCTAGACATTGACACATTCACTAGAGTCTAGACACTGACACATTCATAGAGTCTAGACACTGACACATTCACTCGAGTCTAGTCACTGACACATTCACTCGAGTCTAGTCACTGACACATTCACTAGAGTCTAGACACTGACACATTCACTAGAGTCTAGACACTGACCCATTCACATTCACTAGAGTCTAGACACTGACATTCACTAGAGTCTAGACACTGACACATTCACTAGAGTATAGACACAGACACATTCACTAGAGTCTACACACTGCCCCATTCACTAGAGTCTAGACACATTCACATTCACTAGAGTCTAGACACTGACACATTCACTACAGTCTAGACATTGACACATTCACTAGAGTATAGACACTGACACATTCACTAGAGTCTAGACACTGACACATTCATAGAGTCTAGACACTGACACATTCACTAGAGTCTAGACACTGACACATTCACTAGAGTCTAGACACTGACCCATTCACATTCACTAGAGTCTAGACACTGACATTCACTAGAGTCTAGACACTGACACATTCACTAGAGTATAGACACTGACACATTCACTAGAGTCTAGACACTGACACATTCACTAGAGTCTAGACACTGACACATTCACTAGAGTCTAGACACTGACACATTCACTAGAGTCTAGACACTGACACATTCATAGAGTCTAGACACTGACACATTCACTCGAGTCTAGTCACTGACACATTCACTCGAGTCTAGTCACTGACACATTCACTAGAGTCTAGACACTGACACATTCACTAGAGTCTAGACACATTCACATTGACTAGAGTCTAGACACTGACACATTCACTAGAGTCTAGACACTGACACATTCACTAGAGTCTAGACACTGACACATTCACTAGAGTCTACACACTGACACATTCACTAGAGTCTACACACTGACACATTCACTACAGTCTAGACATTGACATTCACTAGAGTCTAGACACTGACACATTCACTAGAGTCTAGACACTGACACATTCATAGAGTCTAGACACTGACACATTCACTAGAGTCTAGTCACTGACACATTCACTAGAGTCTAGACACTGACACATTCACTAGAGTCTAGACACTGACACATTCACTAGAGTCTAGACACTGACACATTCACTAGAGTCTACACACTGACACATTCACTAGAGTCTAGACACTGACACATTCACTACAGTCTAGACATTGACACATTCACTAGAGTATAGACACTGACACATTCACTAGAGTCTAGACACTGACACATTCATAGAGTCTAGACACTGACACATTCACTAGAGTCTAGTCACTGACACATTCACTAGAGTCTAGACACTGACACATTCACTAGAGTCTAGACACTGACATTCACTAGAGTCTAGACACTGATACATTCACTAGAGTCTAGACACTGACACATTCACTAGAGTCTAGACACTGACATTCACTAGAGTCTAGACACTGATACATTCACTAGAGTCTAGACACGGACACATTCACTAGAGTATAGAAACTGACACATTCACTAGAGTCTAGAAACTGACACATTCACTAGAGTCTAGACACTGACACATTCATTAGAGTCTACACACTGACACATTCACTAGAGTCTAGACACTGACACATTCACTACAGTCTAGACATTGACACATTCACTAGAGTCTAGACACTGACACATTCATAGAGTCTAGACACTGACACATTCACTCGAGTCTAGTCACTGACACATTCACTCGAGTCTAGTCACTGACACATTCACTAGAGTCTAGACACTGACACATTCACTAGAGTCTAGACACTGACCCATTCACATTCACTAGAGTCTAGACACTGACATTCACTAGAGTCTAGACACTGACACATTCACTAGAGTATAGACACAGACACATTCACTAGAGTCTACACACTGCCCCATTCACTAGAGTCTAGACACATTCACATTCACTAGAGTCTAGACACTGACACATTCACTAGAGTCTACACACTGCCCCATTCACTAGAGTCTAGACCAGGGGTGTCAAACTCATTTCGCATCGTGGGCCACATACGGCCTAGGGAGATGTCAAGTGGGCCGGACCATTAAAATTATACCATACTCTGCTATAAATAACCAAAATATCATGTCTTTCCTTTGTTTTGGTGTAAAGAAGCACAAGAACATTAGGAAAATATTGAAATTTAATGAACTATCCTTTTACAAAACATTTCATGAAACACCTCATATTTCCTTAGACAAATGTGCAATTTACTTTTATCATTCACAAATATGCATTGCAACTGATCCCACTGATTGTACAAAGGCACAAAACTTTAATTGGTACTGAAAAATATAGTAATGCACTTTAAGATTAAATGAGACTTTTAAAGAAAGGAATTTTTAAACCACTTACACATACGCATATAAAATCTAAATGTAATCCCTGCGTACACCTTACAAACTAAGGAGAGTGATTTTAAATGTGTAATGAAGAAAGTGTTCGCCTGTCCTGTAAATCTGTAAACTTCATACATGAAACATACATACACATACAATACATACTGAAAATGTATGGAGTTGTATGAACAGTAGAATTCCATCACACAACTTTTGTTTTGAAGCTGCTGACTAACATTAAAGTGCACATTTTTTAAATCACCACAGTAAGGATTCATCTTCACAGAGCTGTATTCTTTCAATGCAAACAGTATCTAAGGCAGCATTTTAAAGGTGTTAGTCTAGTCTGGACTTGTATTTGTTCCTGAAACTTGGCATCTTTTGGCCTGTACAAGTGCATCAACACCAGGTGTCATGTCCTGACTAGCTGTCACTTTCAGAATGTCATTTAAGTGCTTGTTTGTGAGCCTTGAACGCATTTTTGTTTTATTGATATTCATCACTGAGAAAATTTGTTCACAAAGGTAGGTTGTCCCAAACATGCACAAAATTTTAGCAGCCAGGGCTGTTAATTTGGGGTACCCTGGTAGTAGATACTGATAAAATCTGTCCAGACCTACAGAGGCAAATTTGCCCTTCAAATCTGCATCACACTGGTAGCTGGCTTTTACCGCTGCTTCACTGACTTCTCGGCTCTGGATGAAAGTTGACTGCTGTTTCCTCAGACCCGCCAGCAATTCGTTAATCTTATCTCTTCTCAGTTGTCCTTGCAAGCCGTCATATTTTTCGCTGTGATGAGTCTCGTAGTGGCGTCGAATATTATATTCCTTCAATACCGAAACTTGTTGCAAACACACCAAGCACGAAGGTTTTCCGTGCATCTCTGTAAATAAATAGGACGTGGTCCATTTTTCTTTGAAAATTCTACACTCCTTATCTACTTTTCTCCGTTTGGATAACGACATTTTGGCTAATGAGGGTGTAGCGGAGAGGTAGAGACCAAGGTATTAACAACGTCGTAACAAGCAGCAGATGGCGCATTGATACCGTCTGCTGTTTTCAGTCTGTCTCAGTGATGCGGCTTGTCTTCTACTCTGATGGAAAGAGTGCGCCCCTTAGCGGATAATCCATGAATTGCAGCGAATTAAAAATATTAATTCCATGTCTTTTATGCATTTTTTCCACTTTCAAATTATCCTGCGGGCCTGATCGAACCTCCTTGGGGGCCGGTTCCGGCCCGCGGGCCGTATGTTTGACACCCCTGGTCTAGACACTGTCAATGAATGCACTATAGAAGGGTACATTCTGAAGAGCTTCACTGTGTAGGACATGTTTGGTAGCTCTGTGGGTTATATTGTGTAGTTGTCAGCTAAGGGCTTGGTAATTGGTTGTATATTGGATGCATGCTGTGAACTGTAGACTACTCTGCAGGTAGGCTGTGCTTAGTCTGCCCAGACGAAAAACAGACAAAAATGAGCTAATTCGCCGACTCTGGCACATTTATGTCAGATATACATTAAATAAGTTGATTTTTCTTGTTAAATAAAGAAGATAAAATAAAATGGTGTTTGATTCATGGCCATCTCTGCTCTCGGTACAGTACACTGCAGTCCTGAATTCCGCTGATACAGTGTTTTGATAGATTGAACGAATCAATATGAGAAATCCCTGCTAAGAATTAACTGCCGGCTGTAAATGTACAATTACCAAACCGGTTAGCGCTTAGACATCCAGTCGATTTACGGTCGTTCTGCGGTACGGTCGATAAGTACCTCACTGCAGTTCTGGCTTTCTCCATTGCTAATTGGCTGAGAGGGAGGACACAAACTGTGTGTGTGTGTGTGTGTGTGTGTGTGTGTGTGTGTGTGTGTGTGTGTGTGTGTGTGTGTGTGTGTGTGTGTGTGTGTGTGTGTGTGTGTGTGTGTGTGTGTGTGTTTTCCTCATGCTACTTGGCTAGTAAACAGGCAACAGAGTGTGAGGGAGAAATTGAACAGTGTAAACTGATCCATCAGCACTTTCTGACCTGGTATTTTTTAGATCAACTCCCATCCTCTCTCCTGCTTCTCCTGTGTCTCCCTGGTGTCAGGTGGAGGAGGGGTTATCAGGGTGTGGGACGGTCAATCAGACACTCCATACAGCTGTAGTGTAGCTGGTGTGTAGATGGGGAAGAAGGGACAGTGTAATGGAATGTTTCTACCGTATTAAAAGGGAACAGAGTGTGTTTGTGTTAGTTAGTGGGACATGGCCGGTTCTCAGAGCAGACAGGTGGATGTAGGCAGTGAGACAGAACAGGGATGAGGTCTCAGAGCAGACAGGTGGAGGTGGGCAGTGGGACAGGACAGGGATGAGGTCTCAGAGCAGACAGGTGGAGGTGGGCAGTGGGACAGGACTGGGATGAGGTCTCAGAGCAGACAGGTGGAGGTGGGCAGTGGGACAGGACAGGGATGAGGTCTCAGAGCAGACAGGTGGAGGTGGGCAGTGGAACAGGACTGGGATGAGGTCTCAGAGCAGACAGGTGTTGGTGAGCAGTGGGACAGGACTGGGATGAGGTCTCAGAGCAGACAGGTGGAGGTGGGCAGTGGGGCAGGACAGGGATGAGGTCTCAGAGCAGACAGGTGGAGGTGGGCAGTAGGACAGGACTGGGATGAGGTCTCAGAGCAGACAGGTGGAGGTGGGCAGTGGGACAGGACTGGGATGAGGTCTCAGAGCAGACAGGTGGAGGTGGGCAGTGGGACAGGACTGGGATGAGGTCTCAGAGCAGACAGGTGGAGGTGGGCAGTGGGACAGGACTGGGATGAAGTCTCAGAGCAGACAGGTGGAGGTGGGCAGTGGGACAGGACTGGCATGAGGTCTCAGAGCAGACAGGTGGAGGTGGGCAGTGGGACAGGACTGGGATGAGGTCTCAGAGCAGACAGGTGGAGGTGGGCAGTGGGACAGGACTGGGATGAGGTCTCAGAGCAGACAGGTGGAGGTGGGCAGTGGGACAGGACTGGCATGAGGTCTCAGAGCAGACAGGTGGAGGTGGGCAGTGGGACAGGACTGGGATGAGGTCTCAGAGCAGACAGGTGGAGGTGGGCAGTGGGACAGGACAGGGATGAGGTCTCAGAGCAGACAGGTGGAGGTGGGCAGTGGGACAGGACTGGGATGAGGTCTCAGAGCAGACAGGTGGAGGTGGGCAGTGGGACAGGACAGGGATGAGGTCTCAGAGCAGACAGGTGGAGGTGGGCAGTGGAACAGGACTGGGATGAGGTCTCAGAGCAGACAGGTGTTGGTGAGCAGTGGGACAGGACTGGGATGAGGTCTCAGAGCAGACAGGTGGAGGTGGGCAGTGGGGCAGGACAGGGATGAGGTCTCAGAGCAGACAGGTGGAGGTGGGCAGTAGGACAGGACTGGGATGAGGTCTCAGAGCAGACAGGTGGAGGTGGGCAGTGGGACAGGACTGGGATGAGGTCTCAGAGCAGACAGGTGGAGGTGGGCAGTGGGACAGGACTGGGATGAGGTCTCAGAGCAGACAGGTGGAGGTGGGCAGTGGGACAGGACTGGGATGAAGTCTCAGAGCAGACAGGTGGAGGTGGGCAGTGGGACAGGACTGGCATGAGGTCTCAGAGCAGACAGGTGGAGGTGGGCAGTGGGACAGGACTGGGATGAGGTCTCAGAGCAGACAGGTGGAGGTGGGCAGTGGGACAGGACTGGGATGAGGTCTCAGAGCAGACAGGTGGAGGTGGGCAGTGGGACAGGACAGGGATGAGGTCTCAGAGCAGACAGGTGGAGGTGGGCAGTGGAACAGGACTGGGATGAGGTCTCAGAGCAGACAGGTGTTGGTGAGCAGTGGGACAGGACTGGGATGAGGTCTCAGAGCAGACAGGTGGAGGTGGGCAGTGGGGCAGGACAGGGATGAGGTCTCAGAGCAGACAGGTGGAGGTGGGCAGTAGGACAGGACTGGGATGAGGTCTCAGAGCAGACAGGTGGAGGTGGGCAGTGGAACAGGACTGGGATGAGGTCTCAGAGCAGACAGGTGGAGGTGGGCAGTGGGACAGGACTGGGATGAGGTCTCAGAGCAGACAGGTGGAGGTGGGCAGTGGGACAGGACTGGGATGAAGTCTCAGAGCAGACAGGTGGAGGTGGGCAGTGGGACAGGACTGGCATGAGGTCTCAGAGCAGACAGGTGGAGGTGGGCAGTGGGACAGGACTGGGATGAGGTCTCAGAGCAGACAGGTGGAGGTGGGCAGTGGGACAGGACTGGGATGAGGTCTCAGAGCAGACAGGTGGAGGTGGGCAGTGGGACAGGACTGGCATGAGGTCTCAGAGCAGACAGGTGGAGGTGGGCAGTGGGACAGGACTGGGATGAGGTCTCAGAGCAGACAGGTGGAGGTGGGCAGTGGGACAGGACTGGCATGAGGTCTCAGAGCAGACAGGAGGAGGTGGGCAGTGGGACATGACTGGCATGCGGTCTCAGAGCAGACAGGAGGAGGTGGGCAGTGGGACAGGACTGGGATGAGGTCTCAGAGCAGACAGGTGGAGGTGGGCAGTGGAGCAGGACAGGGATGAGGTCTCAGAGCAGACAGGTGGAGGTGGGCAGTAGGACAGGACTGGGATGAGGTCTCAGAGCAGACAGGTGGAGGTGGGCAGTGGGACAGGACTGGGATGAGGTCTCAGAGCAGACAGGTGGAGGTGGGCAGTGGGACAGGACTGGGATGAGGTCTCAGAGCTGACAGGTGGAGGTGGGCAGTGGGACAGGACTGGCATGAGGTCTCAGAGCAGACAGGAGGAGGTGGGCAGTGGGACAGGACTGGCATGAGGTCTCAGAGCAGACAGGAGGAGGTGGGCAGTGGGACAGGACTGGGATGAGGTCTCAGAGCAGACAGGTGGAGGTGGGCAGTGGGACAGGACTGGGATGAGGTCTCAGAGCAGACAGGTGGAGGTGGGCAGTGGGACAGGACTGGCATGAGGTCTCAGAGCAGACAGGTGGAGGTGGGCAGTGGGACAGGACTGGGATGAGGTCT
Organism: Salvelinus namaycush; assembly: GCF_016432855.1. Taxonomy (NCBI): domain Eukaryota; kingdom Metazoa; phylum Chordata; class Actinopteri; order Salmoniformes; family Salmonidae; genus Salvelinus; species Salvelinus namaycush. The sequence goes on along the minus strand of NC_052329.1, from coordinate 10,335,213 downwards.
CAGAGCAGACAGGTGGAGGTGGGCAGTGGGACAGGACTGGGATGAGGTCTCAGAGCAGACAGGTGGATGTGGGCAGTGGGACAGGACTGGGATGAGGTCTCAGAGCAGACAGGTGGAGGTGGGCAGTGGGACAGGACTGGGATGAAGTCTCAGAGCAGACAGGTGGAGGTGGGCAGTGGGACAGGACTGGGATGAGGTCTCAGAGCAGACAGGTGGAGGTGGGCAGTGGGACAGGACTGGGATGAGGTCTCAGAGCAGACAGGTGGAGGTGGGCAGTGGGACAGGACTGGGATGAGGTCTCAGAGCAGACAGGTGGAGGTGGGCAGTGGGACAGGACTGGGATGAGGTCTCAGAGCAGACAGGTGGAGGTGGGCAGTGGGACAGGACTGGCATGAGGTCTCAGAGCAGACAGGTGGAGGTGGGCAGTGGGACAGGACTGGGATGAGGTCTCAGAGCAGACAGGTGGAGGTGGGCAGTGGGACAGGACTGGCATGAGGTCTCAGAGCAGACAGGTGGAGGTGGGCAGTGGGACAGGACTGGGATGAAGTCTCAGAGCAGACAGGTGGATGTGGGCAGTGGGACAGGACTGGCATGAGGTCTCAGAGCAGACAGGAGGAGGTGGGCAGTGGGACAGGACTGGGATGAGGTCTCTGGTAAACGATGGAAGCAGACATCCTGGAATGAGGAGGATCTAACACACAGCCGCAGGAAGTAGCAGTGCTGAGGGTGCTGCATCCCCCCCTGAAACCCCCCAAAGAAAAATACATTTTTAAATATATATATTGGGGTTTTTTTCACAAAAATAGTGCACTAGGCCTTTATTAGTCCTGTATTACTGGATATATAGGTCTGCTGGGCACATTTTGTATTTCTTTCTGCATCTCCACATAAACATCGGTAATATAGTTAAGAACAGTATCTTGCAGGATTCAATAGTTGGAATTGTAAGAGTTGTTGCCCTGTCCCTTTCTCTGCAATCCGCAAATACCCAAAATATCCACCTCAAATTAATTGTTTTTCTTGATCAAATAACATAGAAAACAACAACTTTTTGTGTCACTTAGAAATGTCCTTGTTTTTGAAAGAAAAGTAAATGTTTTTGTCCATTAAAATAACATCAAATTGATCAGAAATACAGTGTAGACATTGTTAATGTTGTAAATGACTATTGTAGCTGGAAACGGCTGATTTTTAATGGAATATCTACATAGGCGTACTGAGGCCCATTATCAACAACCATCACTCCTTTGTTCCAGTGGCATGTTGTGTTAGCTAATCCAAGTTTATCATTTTAAAAGGCTAATTGATCGTTAGAAAACCCTTTTGCAATTATGTTAGCACAGCTGAAAACTGTTGTACTGATTAAAGAAGCAATTTAACTGTCCTTCTTTAGACTAGTTGAGTATCTGGAGCATCAGCATTTGTGGGTTCGATTACAGGCTCAAAATGGCCAGAAACAAAGCACTTTCTTCTGAAACTCGTCAGTCTATTCTTGTTCTGAGAAATGAAGGCTATTCCAATGCGAGAAATTGCCAAGAAACTGAAAGTAACGTACAACGCTTGGTACTACTCCCTTCACAGAACAGCGCAAACTGGCTCTAACCAGAATAGAAAGAGGAGTGGGAGGCCCTGGTGCACAATCACTGTTGACGTTGAGACTGGACAGAGGAACTCTGCCTGGAAGGCCAGCATCCCGGAGTCATCTCTTCACTGTTGACGTTGAGACTGGACAGAGGAACTCTACCTAGAAGTCCAGCATCCCGGAGTCACCTCTTCACTGTTGACGTTGAGACTGGACAGAGGAACTCTGCCTAGAAGTCCAGCATCCCAGAGTGGCCTCTTCACTGTTGACGTTGAGACTGGATAGAGGAACTCTGCCTAGAAGTCCAGCATCCCAGAGTCGCCTCTTCACTGTTGACGTTGAGACTGGACAGAGGAACTCTGCCTAGAAGGCCAGCATCCCGGAGTTGCCTCTTCACTGTTGACGTTGAGACTGGTGTTTTGCGGGTACTATTTCATGAAGCTTCCAGTTGAGGACTTGTGAGGCGTTTGTTTCTCAAACTAGACACTCTAATGTACTTGTCCTCTTGCTCAATTGTGCACCAGGGCCTCCCACTCCTCTTTCTATTCTGGTAGGTATTACAACTCTGTAATACCTACTTTTCTCCACTCTGTAATACCTATTTTCTCCACTCTGTAATACATATTTTCTCCACTCTGCAATACCTATTATGTATCACTCACGAGACTCCCAGTTAGACAGCAAATGTTCCTTTTGTTCCATAAAGATATTTTTTATATCCAAATACCTCCGTTTGTTTGCTGCGTTATGCCCAGGAATCCACCGGAAAGAGCGTTCGCGACAACGCTGGAAAAAAATCCAAATTATATCCATAATGTCCACAGAAACATGTCAAACGTTGTTTATAATCCATCTTCAGGGTGTTTTTCAAATATCTATTCGATAATATATCAACCGGGACAGTTGGCTTTTCACTAGGACCGAGAGAAACAATGGCTGCCTATCCACTTACGCAATGTGGTCGTTCACGCTCATCCTTCAAAATAAAATCCTGAAACTATGTCTAAAGGCTGTTGACACCTTAGGGAAGACATAGAAAAAGAAGTCTGGTTGATATCCCTTTATATGGGCGATAGCTATGCATGGGAACAGAGAGGTCTCAAGAACAGGGTCACTTCCTGGTTGGATTTTCCTCAGGTTTTAGCCTGCAATATCAGTTCTGTTTAACTCACAGACAAAAATTTTACAGTTTTGGAAACTTCAGAGTGTTTTCTATCCTAATCTGACTATTGTATGCATATTCTAGTTTCGGGGGCTGAGAAATAGGCCGTTTCAAATGGGTACGCCTTTTTAGCCAAAAGCGAAAACTGCGCCCCCTAGTCTTAAGAAGTTTTAATACCTATTTTCTCCACTCAAGTTAGCAGCAATAGTTTCATTTTTTGAATTTGGCAGGGACGCTCCTCCTTGGTGTTTTGAGGTGTTACGAGGCTTGTGCGACATTCCATAGTGTATACTGGGTATATTGAAGTATTCCCCTGTATGGTACAGGAATGGTATGAAGATATTAACATGTGGATACCACCCAACCCCAACTACTACCACTGTGTCTAAAACCCCTAACTACTAACCCTGTCCAGCTGTACACCCATACCTCAGGTTAGGAGTGTGATGCAACCTCTTTACAGGTTCATGACTCAGCCATCTGTCTGACCTGTCGTTGGTATTTAGAGGGCAGTCATGAGTATGGGATTGCACGCATGCATGTATACACACACACTCACACGCACACACTCACACACACACACACACACGCACGCGCACACGCACGCGCACGCGCACACGCACACGCACATGCACACACACACACACACACACACACACACACACACACACACACACACACACACACACACACACACACACACACACTCACATGCACACACACACACACACTCACATGCAAACACACACACACACACGAACACACACACACACACGCGCACGCATGCATGTATACACACACACACACACATGCACGCACGCACACGCACACACACGAACACACACACACACACACACACACTCACATGCACACACACTCACATGCACACACACACACACACGCACATGCACACGAACACACACACACACACGCATGCATGTATACACACACACACACACACACACATACACGCACGCACACGAACACACACACACACACACACACTCACATGCACACACACACACACTCACATGCACACACACACACTCACGCACATGCACACGAACACACACACACACACACACACACGCATGTATACACACACACACACACACACACATACACGCACGCACACGCACGCACATGAACACACACACACACACACGTATACACACGCACATAAACTCACATGCACACATACACACACGCACGCACATGAACACATACACACACGTACGCACACGCATACACACACACACACACACACACACACACACACACACACACACACACACACACACACACACACACACACACACACACACACACACACACTGTATGCACTCTGCTTGCATGCTGTTCTCCTGACAGGGCAGATTTGTACCGGCAGTTTATTCTGTCTGGGCTCAGTGCTGTTGCCTCAGGGAAAAGGCCTGTAGGAATTACTCCCCCTGACATCCCAGTCTCAGCCTTTAACATACGTTTAGTAGCTGTTAGCACAACGTCTGGGATTCTGCCAATGGCATGTAAAGTGTTTGACTTGGACTGAAATAGGTGCCGGTACTGTTTATATTGATGTGCCGGAACTCCTCAATACTTTTGAGCTGATATTCTATAAGAGCAACAGGATCTGGAGCAGTATTCAGCTCCACTGAGCTCCTGCCTATGTCAAGGACTGGGCACATGTCCAGCGATGTACATGGAGGTACCAAAGTTTCCCCGATACTGTGATGCTACAACTTCTAACCGCTATCTCTGTCTCTGTTTTAGGTACCTGGGTAACGTTTGGTGGTCAGATTACAGACGAGGTAAGACCGTCCTTTCCTAATATTTTTTTCTTTTTGGTTTCATGGAGACAGGAAATGGATACAGTCTTTAACCTCTGGAGTTCACTGGTTTCTACTGCTCTACACCTACTCTACACTTCAGCAGACACAAAGTTAGTTATGTGTTTCAGAGTACTCGCTGTAAAATCTCTGCGTACCACTTAGTGTGTGATGAATTAAGTTAGCCCTCGGGCCCTTACTCCACTACCACACAAAATCCATCGGTACATTTTTTTTTTAACTAGGCAAGTGAGTTAAGAACAAATTCTTATTTACAATGACGGCCTAGGAACAGGGACAGAGACACTGTCTTGTTCAGGGGCAGAACGACAGATTTTTACCATGTCAGCTCGGGGATTCGATCCACCAATCTTTCGGTTACTGGCCCAACACTCTAACCACCTGCCGCCCCACTATACATGTGTGTATAATGCGTCTGTTATCGTGTGTGTGTGTATGTGTCTGTGCCTATGGCTTCACAGCCCCCGCTGTCCCTAAGGTGTATTTTTATCCGGTCTCTTAATTGAATTGTACTGTTTGCATGAGGTACTTGATGTGGAATAGAGTTCCATTTAGTCATGGCTCTAGTAGTACAGTGCGCCTCCCATAGTCTGACTACCTGAACAGTCGTCCAGGTGTGACAAAACTAGGGCCTGTAGGACCTGACTTGTTGATAGTGTTGTTAAGAAGGTAGATACTAGGGCCTGTAGGACCTGCCTTGTTGATAGTGTTGTTAAGAAGGAAGTGCAGCTCTTTATTATGGACAGATTTCTCCCCATCTTAGCTACTGTTGTATCAATATGTTTTGACCATGACAGTTTACAATCCACGGTTACTCCAAGCAGTTTAATCACCTCAACTTGCTCAATTTCCACATTACTTATTACAAGATTTAGTTGAGGTTTAAGGTTTAGTGAATGATTTGTCCCAAATGCAATGCTTTAGTTTTTGAAATAGTTAGGACTAACTTATTGCTTGCCACCTATTCTGAAACTAACTGCAGCTCTTTGTTAAATGCTGCAGTCATTTCAGTTGCTGTAGTAGCTGACGTGTATAGTGTTGAGTCATCCGCATACATAGACAAACTGGCTTTACCCAAACGTAAGGGGCCTAGACAGCTGCCCTGGGGAATTCCTGATTCCACCTGGATTTTGCTTGAGAGGCTTCCATGAAAAAATACCCTCTGTGTTCTGTTAGAAAAGTAATTTATCCACAATATAGCAGGGGGTGTAAAGCCATAACACACACGTTTGTCCAGCAGCAGACTATGATCAATAATGTCAAAATTCACACTGAAGTATAACAAAACAGCCCCCATAATCTTTTATCATCAAGTTCTCTCAGCCAAGTGCTGTGCTTGTTGAGTGTCCTTCCCTATAAGCGTGCTGAAAGTCTGTTGTCAATTTGTTTACTGAAAAATAGCATTGTATCTGGTCAAACACCATTTTTTCCAAAAGTTTACTAAGGGTTGGTAACAGGTCGATTGGTTGGCTATTTGAGCCAGTAAAGGGCTTTACTATTCTTAGGGAGCGAAATTACTTTTGCTTCCCTCCAAGCCTGGACCTCTCCTCTCCTGTTCTTTTAGTTTCTGTTATTTTGTGCTCCTCTCTCGCTCTCTCTTTCTCGCTCTCTTTCTCTCTCTCTTTCTCTCTTGCTCTCTCTTGTTCTCTCTCGCTCTCTCTCTTTCTCTCTCTCTTTCTCTCTTGCTCTCTTGCTCTCTTGTTCTCTCTCGCTCTCTCTCGCTCTCTCTTTCTCTCTCTCGCTCTCTCTCTTTCTCTCTTGCTCGCTCTTTCTCTCTCTCGCTCTCTCTCTTTCTCTCTTGCTCTCTCTTGCTCGCCATCTCTCTCTCTCTCACTCTCTCTCTCGCTCTCTCTTGCTCTCGTTCTCTCCTCCCTCTCCCTCGTGGTGTTTTCCACTCTCTCGTTCTCTCACTCTCTCTTGCTCTCACTCTCTCGTTCTCTCACTCTCTCGTTCTCTCACTCTCTCGTTCTCTCCTCCCGCTCCCTCGTGGTGTTTTCCACTCTCTCGCACAACGATGCAACTTCACACTCTCCGCAGTAATTACTAACACTCAGTGTACCTGTGAAGTTGACATTTTGTTACATTCTTCATGTACTTGTTTCCTTGTTTCAGTTTGACAAATACGTCCACAGTATCTGTAGTTAAATGACTCCACAGATAGTCAGTGACTTTTGGTGGTGATTTGATTTTAAAACCAATTGCCTAAACTTTATTTAACTTTCTAGTAGGCTTAAATTGAAAATATGGCAAACAGGAGTGGCAATATCGTCCGCTATTATCCTCAGTCATTTTCCATCCAAGTTGTCAGACCCTGGTGGCTTGCCATTTTTGCTAGATAACAATATATATATTTTTATTACTATGCTTGTATTTCATAATTTGGTCAGATATACTTGGATGTGTAGTGTCAGCATTTGTTGCTGGCATGTCATGCCTAAGTTTGCAAATATTGCCAATTAAAAAATAATTAAAGTAGTTGGCAATATCAGTGGGATGTGTTTAATGAGCCATCTGATTCAACAAATGATGGAGCTGAGTTTGTCGTTTTGCCCAAAATTTCATTTAAGGTGCTCCAAAGCATTTTACATTCATTCTTTATGTCATTTATTGTTGCTTCATAGTGTAGTTAGTTCAATCAAATCAAACTTAATTTGTCACATGCGCCGAATACAACAAGTGTAAACCTTAACATGAAATGCTTACTTACAAGCCCTTAACCAACAGTGCAGTTCAAGAAAGAGGGAGAGGGAGTGTGAGAGAGATGACAGTTATCAAAGTGATTAGGAAGGCTTTTGTGTTTGTCTAATTACAACATCTGGCCCTCTCTCTCTGTCTCTCTCTCTCTCTCTTTCTCTCTCTCTCTCTCTCTCTCTCTCTCTCTGTCTCTCTTTCTCTCTCTCTCCTTCTCTCTCTGTCTTTCTTTCTCTTTCTTTCTTTCTTTCTTTCTTTTTTCTTTCTCTTTCTTTCTTTCTTTCTTTCTTTTTTTCTTTCTCTCTCTCTCTCTCTCTCTCTCTTTCTCTCTCTCTCTCTCTCTCTCTCTTTCTCTCTTTCTCTGTCTCTCTCACTTTCTCTCTCTTTCTTTCTCTTTCTCTCTCTCTTTCTCTCTCTCTCTCTCTGTCTCTCTCTCTCTCTCTTTCTCTCTCTCTGTCTCTTTCTTTCTCTTTCTCTTTCTCATCTCTCTTTGTCTCTTTGTCTCTCTGTCTCTCTCACACTTTCCCTCTCTGTCTCTTTCTTTCTCTTTCTCTCTATCTCTCTCTGCCTCTCTCTCTCTCTCGCTCTGTTTCACCGTTGTCTCTCTATCTCTCTCTCTCACTTTCTCTCTCGGTCTCTTTCCCTCTCTCTCTCTCTCTCCCGCTCTCTCTCTCTCAAATCAAATCAAACTTTATTGAACCGAATACAACAAGTTTAGACCTTACCGTGAAATGCTTACTTACAAGGCCTTAACCAACAGTGCAGTTCAAGAAGAGTCAATGTAAATAATATGGTGGCCTGTGACTAATTGTTAAGCAGTCTTATGGCTTGGGGGTAGAAGCTGTTGAGGAGCCTTTTGGTCCTAGACTTGGAGCTTCGGTACCGCTTGCCCTGAGGTAGCAGAGAAAACAGTCTATGACTTGGGTGACTGGAGTCTTTGACCATTTTTTGGGCTTTCCTCTGACACCGCCTAGTATATAGGTCCTGGATGGCAGGAAGCTTGGCCCCAGTGATGTACTGGGCTGTACACACTACCCTCTGTAGCGTCTTACGGTCAGATGTGTCACGAACCGGCTCAAAGCCCGTAACAAAAGGGAGACAACGTGGAGATAAGGAATAACAAAATATATTTATTAACTAAGTACAATATACAATGGTGTGTGTAATCAGTAATCAGTAGTGTAAGTGAGTGTTTTTCATGCATGAATGTGATAATGCAGGGTGTTGAAAGGTGCCAAAGCAAACAACCCAAAAAACCACCAAGATACACAACAAAATCTGTAAAGGTGTCTGCATGGAGAGAGTCTCTTCCATGAATGGGGAAGTGGTGTATTTATCCTGGGACACACTGGGCCCAGGTGTTTCCCATGTAGCTGACGACCCTCCCAACTCCGCCCACCGGCATCCTAATAAGGAAACAAGAACAAAGAGAGAATACGGCAGACAGAGTGGGAGGGTCGTCACATTCCCCCCCCATAAAACAGGGGACCAACAAGGACCCCGGAACAACATACCGGCCCCTGCGTCCCCAAATTGACACAGCTTCTGCGTCCCAAATTGATGAGGGGTTACGTGTTCACACTTCCAATTTGCCCCAGCCAACCTCCTCCTCCCCAGACATGCTTTGAGTACAAGTCCTGGTAATCCGTCTATCCCCGCGGCTTTGTGAATGTTGACCTGTTTAAAGGTCTTGCTGACATTGGCTACTGAGAGCGTTATCACACAGTCGTCCAGAACAGCTGGTGCTCTCGTGAATGCTTCACTGTTGCTTGCCTCGAAGCAAGCATAAACGGTATTTAGCTCATCTGGTAAGCTTGCATCACTGGGAAGCTCGTGGCTGGGTTTCCCTTTGTAGTCCGTAATAGTTTTCAAGCCCTGCCACATCCGACGAGCGTCAGAGCTGGTGTAGTAGGAGTCAACCTTAATCCTGTATTTACGCTTTGCTTGTTTGATGATTCGTCTGAGGGCATAGCAGGATTTCTTATAAGCGTCCAGATTAGAGTCCCGTTCCTTGAAAGTGGCAGCTCTATCTTTTAGCTCAATGTGGATGTTGCCTGTAATCTATGGCTTCTGGTTGGGATTATCTACGTATGGTCACTGTGGGGGTGACGTCATCGATGCACTTATTGATGAAGCCGATGACTGAGGTGTTATACTCCTCAATGCCATTTGATGAATCCCGGAACATATTCCAGTCTGTGCTAGCAAAACAGTCCTGCAGCGTAGCATCCGCGTCATGTGACCACTTCCTTATTGAGCGAGTCCCTGGTACTTCCTGCTTTAGTTCTTGCTTTTAAGCAGGAATCAGGAGGATAGAATTATGGTCTTTTTCTTTATATTCAGTTTAGTCACATGATTTCTCATTTTGCAGTACGTTTGCCAATCGGTATTGCAGCCAGACCTACAGTGGGGAGAACAAGTATTTGATACACTGCCGATTTTGCAGGTTTTCCTACTTACAAAGCATGTAGAGGTCTGGAATTTTTATCATAGGTACACTTCAACTGTGAGAGAAAAAAAATACAGAAACCTTTGTTTGCAATTACAGAGATCATACGTTTCCTGTAGTTCTTGACCAGGTTTGCACACACTGCTGATGTTGACTCTGCCTGTCGGAGGTGGAGTTCCAGAGCTCACAGGTGTGCCTGACATGGATTGTGACTCCATCTCGTTCCTCGCCCTTTTCAACGCAAGTGAGTCAATGACTATTCAAGCCATTGACTCACTGATGAATGAAGATGATGAGCAATCGGCAAAGGCAATCTGTAATCTGCGGGCATCACGGCTAGGTAAGAAATGTAATATATATATATATATATATATATATATTTAAAAAAAATATTCTTAGAACATTAACCATATGTGTTCGCTTGATTTGTACTGTTCTGTAGTTTCGACCCAAAGAACTTTGAGTCCTGCAGGCCCAGGCATGGATCAAAGCTGGCGAGACATTCAATAACGTCATCTTCACAGATGAATCAACAGTGGCCCAATTTGCTCACAATTGCTACAGGAAAAAAAGGAAGAAGATCAAGAAGATTAACGAAAGCATAAAGATGTTGATGAAGAAATGCTGTTTTGAGTTAGAAATGTAACACTGACGCATCAACTACATTGCAAGTTGAGGGATTTTCACAACAGTAGCCGGGCTATAAAAAGTCTGTTGTCCTGCTAATAGGAATCATTTGCATGATGGGCTACATTTTTTATTTTAACCACATCATTTGTATCTCTCTGCTATGCTTATGAATAATAATACTTTTTCCCCTTTCCACATTAAAGATAAAGTGAAAAAGTGTTTTTAGCCACAATCAGCCCCAACCCCCATTAATGCATGTGGGCACAGTCGATAGCATGCTGGACTTCGGGCTAGAATGTTGAGGGTTCAAAACCTGCTCCCTGCTTGCTATAATGACTGAGTTTGATACACCTGGTATTGGATATGGCTGAAAAAAACCTTCCTAATTAGCGATTTTCGTAAATTAACTTTATGTCAAAAAAATAAGCACAATCGTTTGTCTCTACATTAACTAACATATTCCTTTCAATTGTAAATGTTTTGCTTGACTCGTTATGATGTTATAACTACATACATTTGCTTCCCCGTAATGTTTTGTCAGCCATCTTTACTGAAGTCACCAGGGACGGGTGGCCCTCGTCAAATTCGTCATTGGAACCACTCGATATGATTGATCATATAAAAACCTTGGGATCCAAATGCATAATGAGTGCTCTAACTCCCCCTGGTGGTGGTCTGGAGCAATGAAGTGGTGACGCTGGGTACCTCTAACTCCCTCTTGTGGTGGTCTGTAGCAATGAGGCCGTGTCGCTGGGTACCTCTAACTCCCCCTTGTGGTGGTCTGTAGCAATGAGGCCGTGTCGCTGGGTACCTCTAACTCCCCCTTGTGGTGGTCTGTAGCAATGAAGCCGTGACGCTGGGTACCTCTAAGTCCCGCGGCTCGCAACTTTTAAAAGAGGAACAACTGTAGTTACAGTTCAAAGTTTCTCTTGAGTGAGCAGCCTGATGAAAGCCAGTCAATATTTAAATCACCCAGAAAATATACCTCTCCGTTGATATCACATACATTATCAAGCATTTCACACATTATCCAGATACTGACTGTTAGCAGTTGGTGGTCTATAGCAGCTTCCCACCAGAATGGGCTTTAGGTGAGGCAGATGAACCTGTAGACATATTACTTCAACAATATTTAACATGAGATCCTCTCTAAGCTTTACAGGAATGTGGTTCTGAATATAAACAGCAACACCTCCACCATTGGCATTTATTTTCTGTAAATGTTATAACCATGTATTGCTATCACTGTATCATCAAAGGTATTATCTAAATGAGTTTCAGTGATTGTTAGAATAAGAATGTCATCTGGTACTAGAAATGATTGATTTCATGAACCTTGTTAATTAAGCTACATATGTTAACGTGGGCTATTTGTCAGCACTTTTCTGGGATGCTTGCTTGTTTTCATTGCTTTACTGGGAAGCTTAGCAGAGGTAGACATGCTCATGTTATTTATGTTAGTGCAGGGTGAGCTGCTCACAGTGGACTTCCTCCTCGGACACACCAGCTCAGTGCTAACAGTATAACTCTGGTTCATAGACACATGAGTACTGCATACAACAGCTGTGGGATCAGCAGAGGCATTCCGGGCAGTTAGAGGGACATAAATTAGGTTCCTTACATTGTGTCTTCCAGCTCCCCCTGGGATAATGTCCATTTGCTGAAGCATTGTGACAACTCAGCATCACACACACACACACACACGCACACGCACACACGCTTGCTTTTAGTCAACAACACCCCTGTCCCCATTGCCTGTTCCTCCCATCTCCTTGTCCAGTCAACCGTGCCTTGGGTCCCATCCAGTGTCCATGTCTGTCCCTCAGCCGCTAAACCCACTCATACTCTGTCACACACAACACATTAACACACAATCACAGCTGTCCCTGCCTTAGGACCCATCCGAAGCACGTACTTACCCTCCTGATCATCACAATCTCCCATCCACACACCATGCCATTGGGTTCAAAAGAATCCCTGCCTCTTCAGTGATGAGTACCACGGGTATGTTGGAGTTGTCTATCGGAACTACCCTGTTCACCCCTATAAACATAGCAACAACCACAAGCCATACCTAAAGCCCCATCCAATCCCTCTACCCTCGTCCTTGTCCTCTCTGGACGCTCTCTTCTTAATTCACCATCTCCATAGTAACCAGGGACTCTTTATACCTTATATGCCTTCAAACTGGGTGGCCCGAGCCCTGAATGTTGATTGGCTGACAGTCGTGGTATGTCAGACCGTATACCACGTGTATGACAAAACATTTATTTTTACAGCTCTAGTTACGTTGGTAACCAGTTTATAATAGCAATAAGGCACCTCGGGGGTTGGTGGTATATTGGCCAATACTCCTTTGCTTTGCGTCGTGCATAAGAACAGCCCTTAGCCGTGGTATATTGGCCATATACCACACACCCTTGGGCCTTATTGACTAATTAGACCCTGTCATGACGTTGCCTGCGTGGGTATAGCAAACCCCATCCCCCTCTCCCTGCCTCCCCCTTTCCTCCTTCAACCCATGCTGTGATCACAGAGAGATGTCGTAAATTCCTGAGAATCTCCCCACCACAAACAGTATTAAGACAGAGGGTAAACTTTCAGGACAAAGGAATCCTCTTCCACCTCACAGAACTTGAGGTACGAACATATTTCATATTCCTGCACAAGTAGGAATGATCGGGGGACAGTCCAGATATTAACATGTCCATTGGTCACCACGTGGGAAACTCACGTGAGACCGTGGGACCACATTACCATACCGCTGTTTATATAATAACCTCAGATATGAGGTTTACATCTGTGTGTTGTATAAAATGAATGAGTGAGTATGATACTGTTTGTATAATTGTGTAATATGATTTTGGACTGTTTAATTAAGAAAAGTACAAATACCTTCTTGATTTGAACTAAATCCAAGGACCGCCCTGAGCCCAGTATGGGTCAGAGACCATGGGACCACCCCTCTCTGCTTTCTGAATAAAAGCCAACTCTTAAGAAATTACCTTAGACCATGTTTCTCTCAATCACGAGAGGACAAAGGTTTGAGACCAGACTGCTGAATCTTTTAACCATCCCACGTGGTTAAACTCTTAGACTATCGATACCGACAGAATAAGAACAAGTCTTTGATATTGACTTCTAGTCTGCAGCTAGGAATTCGGTATCATTGAACGCGAAGAAAGACAACCGCCGAAACAATCATTCTAAAAACGAATGTCCCTCTGAACAATCCACAACCGAGACAGAACTTCACTCCAACCAAAACGAACTTCTCTCCAACGACCAAGGCGACACACACACTGGACGTAACTATATATATATTGATTGCAATTGTTCCCGAATGAGTGAGCGTTCATGTGTAAGGATTAGCATGTCAATTGTTATAGTTATGGACTCTGTAGTGAATTCTTAGTCGAACGCAACTTTCCCTTTGTCTAACAGCCGCCATGCCGGTTTAGCCCACTAGGGCATATTTTCTCCCATCATTTCATGTAACTATTTTAAGTTTGTTTGTTTTGCATTTCTGTGAATTAATTAGTTAGTAATAAATAAATGATTTAAGACAATTGATGTATGGATGACTCATAGTGAAGACTGGGTTCGTGCAGATCAGCGATTTACGACGTTTGGAATGAGACTGACGTAAGGTAGAGTAAATCAATCATTAATTAGAAGACCATTGATCAGATATGAAATATCTGAAAGGTTATATTGGGAAATGATAACTTTGTAATCTAATAACTTTCCCTGGTGCCCTCGAATTCATAGTTAATTAGTTACGTTATTACTAAAGTGATCGCGTAATCCCTAATTACAGGAATCTATGATAAAACTAAAAGTCTTCAATTTAACGATACCAAAGACACGACAACCCTGACCTAAGGTTTGAGTGGCTCTATGCAACACCCTTAAACAACTGCCTAATTAAGAAAACATTATTCTTTAAGGGAAATCCTTAAGATGTTTTATGCAATCGGGCCGTGGCCCCTGCCCTCGTCTGGCGACATTAAAATTACACTCGTCTCCATCCCTGTCACTATTACACACACACACACACACACACACACACACACACACACACACACACACACACACACACACACACACACACCAATAACATGGTGTCTCAGCATTGTGTCACCATAGACTAGGGAGGGGAGGCCTCTGTGTATTCAGACCCCACACTCTCCTGTAACTGATGATTAGCTCTATCTGTCACAGGACAAGGGGTGTTAGGGTGAGGTTTAGGTTTAGGGTTAGGGTTAGGGTTAGGTTTAGGGTTAGGGTTAGGGTTAGGGATACTGTTTGTGCTGGTATCAAACCTTGGGTTGCACAGGCCTATTGCAACTTCTCGCTCTGTTTGCATATTGCAAGTCAGTCCGGTTTGAAGAGGGTAAGGGAACATTAGGCAGTTATTGGCCTGAAAGATCAATGGAGGCCGAGAGCTCGGAGGGGTCACCTGCGACGGTTCAATGAGAGGAAGACAACAATGAGAGGAAGACAAGGAATTGATTACATTCTGAGGGTAAACAATTAGAAAATATAGTAAGAAGAAGAAGAAGCATTAATATATAAATAATTGAATAAACAAATAATATAGTAAATAATGAAAGATCACACCAAGGGATTAAGGGATTAAGAGCTGAAAGAAATAAGTGTTGACGGTGTGGCTGGTTTCTATGTCGTGACTTAGTGTGCGTGTTATGCTAGAGTCAATGGTGGTGCTCGTGAATAGTCATGAGTTATGGGATAGGACTGGAATGGTGGTGCTCATGAATAGTCATGAGTTATGGGATAGGACTGGAATGGTGGTGCTCATGAATAGTCATGAGTTATGGGATAGGACTGGAATGGTGGTGCTCATGAATAGTCATGAGTTGTAGGATAGGACTGGAATGGTGGTGCTCATGAATAGTCATGAGTTATGGGATAGGACTGGAATGGTGGTGCTCATGAGGGTAGAACTGTAGGTTTGTGCATGTGGATTTTGAGTATGTTGGAGTTGTCTATAGTGCTGTTGTTCAATAGGTGGTTTAGAGGTAGGTCTATAGGAATAATCAAATCAAATCACATTTTATTGGTCACATAAACCCTGTTTAGCAGATCAATCAATCAATCAAGTTTATTTTATATAGCCCTTCGTACATCAGCTAATATCTCGAAGTGCTGTACAGAAACCCAGCCTAAAACCCCAAACAGCAAGCAATGCAGGTGTAGAAGCACGGTGGCTAGGAAAAACTCCCTAGAAAGGCCAAAACCTAGGAAGAAACCTAGAGAGGAACCAGGCTATGAGGGGTGGCCAGTCCTCTTCTGGCTGTGCCGGGTGGAGATTATAACAGAACTATGCCAAGATGTTCAAAATGTTCATAAGTGACAAGCATGGTCAAATAATAATCATGAATAATTTTCAGTTGGCTTTTCATAGCCGATCATTAAGAGTTGAAAACAGCAGGTCTGGGACAGGTGGCGGTTCCATAACCGCAGGCAGAACAGTTGAAACTGGAATAGCAGCAGGGCCAGGCGGACTGGGGACAGCAAGGAGTCATCATGCCCGGTAGTCCTGACGTATGGTCCTAGGGCTCAGGTCCTCCGAGAGAGAGAAAGAAAGAGAGAAGGAGAAAATTAGAGAGCGCCAAGATTTTCAAAATGTTCATAAATGACAAGCATGGTCAAATAATAATCAGGAATAAATGTCAGTTGGCTTTTCATAGCCGATCATTAAGAGTTGAAAACAGCAGGTCTGGGACAGGTAGGGGTTCCGTAACCGCAGGCAGAACAGTTGAAACTGGAATAGCAGCAAGGCCAGGCGGACTGGGGACAGCAAGGAGTCATCATGCCCGGTAGTCCTGACGTATGGTCCTAGGGCTCAGGTCCTCCGAGAGAGAGAAAGAAAGAGAGAACGAGAGAATTAGAGAGAGCATACTTAAATTCACACAGGACACTGGATAAGACAGGAGAAGTACTCCAGGTATAACCAACTGACCCTAGCCCCCCGACACATAAACTACTGCAGCATAAATACTGGAGGCTGAGACAGGAGCGGTCAGGAGACACTGTGGCCCCATCCGAAGATACCCCCGGACAGGGCCAAACAGGAAGGATATAACCCCACCCACTTTGCCAAAGCACAGCCCCCGCACCACTAGAGGGATATCTTCAACCACCAACTTACAATCCTGAGACAAGGCCGAGTATAGCCCACAAAGATCTCCACCACAGCACAAACCAAGGGGGGGCGCCAACCCAGACAGGAAGATCACGTCAGTAACTCAACCCACTCAAGTGACGCACCCCTCCTAGGGACGGCATGAAAGAGCACCAGTAAGCCAGTGACTCAGCCCCTGTAATAGGGTTAGAGGCAGAGAATCCCAGTGGAGAGAGGGGAACCGGCCAGGCAGAGACAGCAAGATCTTATTACAGGTGTAGCGAAATGTGTTTCTAGCTCCGACAGTGCAGTAATATCTAACAAGTAATATCTAACAATTCCACAACTACCTAATACACACAAATCTAAGTAAAGGAATGGAATTAAGAATATATAAATGGACGAGCAAAGTCAGAACGGTATAGACTAAGGTCTGGGTGGAGGACAGGAAAGGGTGGGGGGATATGGACAGGGGGTCTGGGTGGAGGACAGGAACGGGTGGGGGGATATGGACAGGGGGTCTGGGTGGAGGACAGGAAAGGGGTGGGGGGATAGGGACAGGGGGTCTGGGTGGAGGGCAGGAAAGGGTGGGGGGATATGGACAGGGGGTCTGGGTGGAGGGCAGGGAAGGGGTGGGGGGATATGGACAGGGGGTCTGGGTGGAGGGCAGGGAAGGGAAGGGGTGGGGGGATATGGACAGGGGGTCTGGGTGGAGGACAGGAAAGGGGTGGGGGGATAGGGACAGGGGGTCTGGGTGGAGGGCAGGAAAGGGTGGGGGGATATGGACAGGGGGTCTGGGTGGAGGGCAGGGAAGGGGTGGGGGGATATGGACAGGGGGTCTGGGTGGAGGGCAGGAAAGGGTGGGGGGATATGGACAGGGGGTCTGGGTGGAGGACAGGAAAGGGGTGGGGGGATAGGGACAGGGGGTCTGGGTGGAGGGCAGGGAAGGGGTGGGGGGATATGGACAGGGGGTCTGGGTGGAGGACAGGAAAGGGGTGGGGGGATAGGGACAGGGGGTCTGGGTGGAGGGCAGGAAAGGGTGGGGGGATATGGACAGGGGGTCTGGGTGGAGGGCAGGGAAGGGGTGGGGGGATATGGACAGGGGGTCTGGGTGGAGGGCAGGAAAGGGTGGGGGGATATGGACAGGGGGTCTGGGTGGAGGGCAGGGAAGGGAAGGGGTGGGGGGATATAGACAGGGGGTCTGGGTGGAGGACAGGAAAGGGGTGGGGGGATAGGGACAGGGGGTCTGGGTGGAGGGCAGGAAAGGGTGGGGGGATATGGACAGGGGGTCTGGGTGGAGGGCAGGGAAGGGGTGGGGGGATATGGACAGGGGGTCTGGGTGGAGGGCAGGAAAGGGTGGGGGGATATGGACAGGGGGTCTGGGTGGAGGGCAGGGAAGGGAAGGGGTGGGGGGATATGGACAGGGGGTCTGGGTGGAGGACAGGAACGGGTGGGGGGATAGGGACAGGGGGTCTGGGTGGAGGACAGGAAAGGGGTGGGGGGATAGGGACAGGGGGTCTGGGTGGAGGGCAGGGAAGGGGTGGGGGGATATGGACAGGGGGTCTGGGTGGAGGGCAGGGCAGGGGTGGGGGATAGGGACAGGGGGTCTGGGTGGAGGGCAGGGAAGGGGTGGGGGGATATGGACAGGGGGTCTGGGTGGAGGGCAGGGAAGGGGTGGGGGGATATGGACAGGGGGTCTGGGTGGAGGGCAGGGAAGGGGTGGGGGGATATGGACAGGGGGTCTGGGTGGAGGGCAGGGAAGGGGTGGGGGGATATGGACAGGGGGTCTGGGTGGAGGGCAGGGCAGGGGTGGGGGATAGGGACAGGGGGTCTGGGTGGAGGGCAGGGAAGGGGTGGGGGGATATGGACAGGGGGTCTGGGTGGAGGGCAGGAAAGGGTGGGGGGATATGGACAGGGGGTCTGGGTGGAGGGCAGGGAAGGGGTGGGGGGATATGGACAGGGGGTCTGGGTGGAGGGCAGGGAAGGGGTGGGGGGATAGGGACAGGGGGTTTGGGTGGAGGGCAGGGCAGGGGTGGGGGATAGGGACAGGGGGTCTGGGTGGAGGGCAGGGCAGGGGTGGGGGATAGGGACAGGGGGTTTGGGTGGAGGGCAGGGCAGGGGTGGGGGATAGGGACAGGGGGTCTGGGTGGTGGGAAGGGGTGGGGGATAGGGACAGGGGATCTGGGTGGAGGGCAGGGCAGGGGTGGGGGATAGGGACAGGGGGTCTGGGTGGAGGGCAGGGCAGGGGTGGGGGATAGGGACAGGGGGTCTGGGTAGAGGGCAGGGAAGGGAAGGGGGATAGGGACAGGGGGTCTGGGTGGAGGGCAGGGCAGGGCAGGGGTGGGGGATAGGGACAGGGGGTCTGGGTGGAGGGCAGGGAAGGGAAGGGGTGGGGGATAGGGACAGGGGGTCTGGGTGGAGGGCAAGGAAGGGGTGGGGGGATAGGGACAGGGGGTCTGGGTGGAGGGCAGGGAAGGGAAGGGGTGGGGGATAAGGACAGTGGGTCTGGGTGGAGGGCAGGGAAGGGGTGGGGGATAGGGACAGGGGGTCTGGGTGGAGGGCAGGGAAGGGGTGGGGGATAGGGACAGGGGGTCTGGGTGGAGGGCAGGGAAGGGGTGCGGACCCAGATTAGGGAAATGGTTCAGATTAGGTGTGGGATGTTCCAGGTCCAGGGTTCTGCAGGGACAGTTATGGAGGTTAAGGTTAGGGTTAAATGTCTGATCTAGGCCCATGGTTCTGTCAGGAGCAGGTGGGTTAGGGTTAGGGGGACAGGCAATATGTTGTTGGTAAGGCCTGCCAGTGTGTTAATGTTAGGGGGACAGACAATATGTTGTTGGTAAGACCTGCCAGTGTGTTAATGTTAGGGGGACAGACAATATGTTGTTGGTAAGGCCTGCCAGTGTGTTAAGGTTAGGGGGACAGACAATATGTTGTTGGTAAGGCCTGCCAGTGTGTTAATGTTAGGGGGACAGGCAATATGTTGTTGGTAAGGCCTGCCAGTGTGTTAAGGTTAGGGGGACAGGCAATATGTTGTTGGTAAGGCCTGCCAGTGTGTTAAGGTTAGGGGGACAGGCAATATGTTGTTGGTAAGGCCTGCCAGTGTGTTAAGGTTAGGGGGACAGACAATATGTTGTTGGTAAGGCCTGCCAGTGTGTTAATGTTAGGGGGACAGGCAATATGTTGTTGGTAAGGCCTGCCAGTGTGTTAATGTTAGGGGGACAGGCAATATGTTGTTGGTAGGGCCTGCCAGTGTGTTAATGTTAGGGGGACAGACAATATGTTGTTGGTAAGGCCTGCCAGTGTGTTAAGGTTAGGGGGACAGGCAATATGTTGTTGGTAAGGCCTGCCAGTGTGTTAAGGTTAGGGGGACAGGCAATATGTTGTTGGTAAGGCCTGCCAGTGTGTTAAGGTTAGGGGGACAGACAATATGTTGTTGGTAAGGCCTGCCAGTGTGTTAATGTTAGGGGGACAGGCAATATGTTGTTGGTAGGACCTGCCAGTGTGTTAATGTAAGGGGGACAGGCAATATGTTGTTGGTAAGGCCTGCCAGTGTGTTAAGGTTAGGGGGACAGGCAATATGTTGTTGGTAAGGCCTGCCAGTGTGTTAAGGTTAGGGGGACAGGCAATATGTTGTTGGTAAGGCCTGCCAGTGTGTTAAGGTTAGGGGGACAGACAATATGTTGTTGGTAAGGCCTGCCAGTGTGTTAAGGTTAGGGGGACAGACAATATGTTGTTGGTAAGGCCTGCCAGTGTGTTAATGTTAGGGGGACAGGCAATATGTTGTTGGTAGGACCTGCCAGTGTGTTAATGTAAGGGGGACAGGCAATATGTTGTTGGTAAGGCCTGCCAGTGTGTTAAGGTTAGGGGGACAGACAATATGTTGTTGGTAAGGCCTGCCAGTGTGTTAAGGTTAGGGGGACAGGCAATATGTTGTTGGTAAGGCCTGCCAGTGTGTTAAGGTTAGGGGGACAGACAATATGTTGTTGGTAAGGCCTGCCAGTGTGTTAATGTTAGGGGGACAGGCAATATGTTGTTGGTAAGGCCTGCCAGTGTGTTAATGTTAGGGGGACAGACAATATGTTGTTGGTAAGGCCTGCCAGTGTGTTAAGGTTAGGGGGACAGGCAATATGTTGTTGGTAAGGCCTGCCAGTGTGTTAAGGTAAGGGGGACAGGCAATATGTTGTTGGTAAGGCCTGCCAGTGTGTTAATGTTAGGGGGACAGGCAATATGTTGTTGGTAAGGCCTGCCAGTGTGTTAATGTTAGGGGGACAGGCAATATGTTGTTGGTAAGGCCTGCCAGTGTGTTGAGGTTAGGGGGACAGGCAATATGTTGTTGGTAAGGCCTGCCAGTGTGTTAATGTTAGGGGGACAGACAATATGTTGTTGGTAAGGCCTGCCAGTGTGTTAAGGTTAGGGGGACAGGCAATATGTTGTTGGTAAGGCCTGCCAGTGTGTTAAGGTAAGGGGGACAGGCAATATGTTGTTGGTAAGGCCTGCCAGTGTGTTAATGTTAGGGGGACAGGCAATATGTTGTTGGTAAGGCCTGCCAGTGTGTTAATGTTAGGGGGACAGGCAATATGTTGTTGGTAAGGCCTGCCAGTGTGTTCGCCTTTATATACCTCAATGACCGCTTTGAGTATCCCCTCTTCCCCAGTGCACCAAAGAGGGTCTGTGTGGCTGAATGAAAGTATATCTGTTGTGTACACAGTCTATGGAATCAGATGAGTTGATACTTGACAATGCCAGGGAATGTATGATGTTTGGGGTGGTAGCTGGATTTGTGGAGTAGGGTGTGTGTGTGTGTCTGTCCTTGAAGTATAGTTGTGTGTGTAGGGAGACTATGTGTGTGTCTCTGTCCTTGAGGTATAGTTTTGTGTGTAGGGAGACTATGTGTGTGTCTCTGTCCTTGAGGTATAGTTTTGTGTGTAGGGAGACTATGTGTGTGTCTCTGTCCTTGAAGTATAGTTTTCTGTGTAGGGAGACTATGTGTGTGTCTCTGTCCTTGAGGTATAGTTTTGTGTGTAGGGAGACTATGTGTGTGTCAGTACATTGAAAAAATACTGTTGTGTCCAATAAATTGATTGTGTTGATGAGGGAGGGTGGCATATTTGACTGTTATGATGGGATGATGGTTGTTGAGAATGTCAATGAATGTTGTAAAGTGTACCAGATCATGTTCCAACACCCTAAAGATATCATCCAGGTATCATCTATAAAACATGGGTCTCAACGGGCATTTAGTCAAGGCTGTCATCTCCCAGTCTGCCATATAAATGTCATTAGCCAGAGAGAACTTCTTACCCATCGCCGTCCCACCAATCTGGAGGTCGTGTTGGTAATTGAATGTGAAATCATAAAAAAATTTAAGCCGAGTTGTAAGAGCTGTAGGAGGTGTGAGTATGATCTCTCTGGATCAGGATATCTCCAGAGTCTACAGCTGCCAAGACTGATGAGATGTCTATGTTGGTGTACAGAGAGTCTATGTCTATGGCGAATAAGTATGCATGTGCTGGGACTGGAATGGTGTGGACTCTATGAAGTGGTATGTGTCCTCAAGGTAGCTGGGGTGGCCTTTGTGAGATGGGATTGAGGAAGTAGTCAATGAATTCAACTGCTGGCGAGGACTCACTCCCACAGTCTGACACAATCAGTCTTCCTTTCGGGACCTCAAAAGGGACTGTCCAGGTATCTGGTGCTTGATGGATCTTGGAGAGGAGATAGAAGAGTCTCTGGGTGGGTCTGGTCCATCTAGATTTTCCCTTTTGTCTACAGTATGTGCAATGCATTTATTTCCATAGAGGTCTGCTATTATTTGTTGGCTTCAAAGAGGTACTGCTGGTTATCCATGATTATTATCTTGGAGACTTTGTCTGCTGGTTATCCATGATTATTATCTTGGAGACTTTGTCTGCTGGTTATCCATGATTATTATCTTGGAGACTTTGTCTGCTGGTTATCCATGATTATTATCTTGGAGACTTTGTCTGCTGGTTATCCATGATTATTATCTTGGAGGCTTTGTCTGCTGGTTATCCATGATTATTATCTTGGAGACTTTGTCTGCTGGTTATCCATGATTATTATCTTGGAGACTTTGTCTGTTGGTTATCCATGATTATTATCTTGGAGACTTTGTCTGCTGGTTATCCATGATTATTATCTTGGAGACTTTGTCTGCTGGTTATCCATGATTATTATCTTGGAGACTTTGTCTGCTGGTTATCCATGATTATTATCTTGGAGACTTTGTCTGCTGGTTATCCATGATTATTATCTTGGAGACTTTGTCTGCTGGTTATCCATGATTATTATCTTGGAGACTTTGTCTGCTGGTTATCCATGATTATTATCTTGGAGACTTTGTCTGCTGGTTATCCATGATTATTATCTTGGAGACTTTGTCTGCTGGTTATCCATGATTATTATCTTGGCGACGTTGCCTGCTGGTTATCCATGATTATTATCTTGGAGACTTTGTCTGCTGGTTCTATGGTTATGTGTTTATTTTTCCCTCATTTGGCTATGGCTTGTTAGGGGTTAAGGGTTAGAGGTTAGAGGTTAGGGATTGAGGTTTAGGAGTTAGGCTATGGCTTGTCTTTCTTCTAATGTCATGTAATATAGTGAGGTTATGGTAGAGGTATGGGAGTCTCTGATCATTAGTGTGTTGGTTTTAATTATTTTCCTAATTGGTACTGATATTGTCTGTGGTTTGGGTTCCATCTAGATGGGGCAGTGAATGGTAGGGTCAGGTAGTCAGATGTATAATCAAAATAGGCTAGTAGTTTGAGAGATACCCAGGTTGACATTTACAGTGGCTACAGGCTTGCCTAGTTAAAGAAAAAAGGTAAAATAAAAATATAAATAAATGCAGGCAGCCATTTTGAATGAGTAACATATTTAGAAGAGTTGGACAGATTACACACACAACACACAAACACAGGCAAAAATTGTGTGAATTAAAATAGTTTTGAGTGGTGTAGTAGGAGAGTCTCACAGCAGCACCAACACTTCATCACCTTCAGAGTATATGAACACACACAGCACCTATTGTGTAACAGGGGGCTCTGTGGAGTCTGTTTGTGTTTGTGAACAGAGCCCCAGGACCAGCTTGCTTAGGGGACTCTTCTCCAGGTTCATCTCTCTGTAGGCGATGGCTTTGTTATAGAAGGTTTGGGAATCACTTCCTTTTAGGTGGTTGTAGAATTTATTAACATCTCTTTTCTGGATTTTGATAATTATCGGGTATCGGCCTAATTCTGATTATTTGGTGTTTTATGTTGTACACGTAGGATATTTTTTGCAGAATTCTGCATGCAGTCTCAATTTGATGTTTGTCCCATTTTGTGAATTACTGGTTGGTGAGCGGACCCCAGACCTCACAAACATGAAGGGCAATGGGTTTTATAACTGATTCAAGTATTTTTAGCCAGATAATAATTGGTATGTCGAATGTTATGTTCCTTTTGATGGCCTAGAAGGCCCCTCATGCCTTGTCTCTCAGATCGTTCACAGCTTTGTGGAAGTTACCTGTGGCGCTGTTGTTTAGGCTGAGGTATGTATTGTTTTTTGTGTGCTCGAGGTGTCTAGATGCAATTTGTATTCGTGGTCCTGGCGACTGGACCTTTATTGGAACACCATTATCTTTGTCTTACGGAGATTTACTGTCAGGGCCCAGGTCTGAAAGAATCTGTGCAGAAGATCTAGGTGCTGCTGTAGGCCCTCCTTGGTTGGTGACAGAAGCACCAGATCATCAGCAAACAATAGACATTTGACTTCAGATTCTAGTAGGGTGAGGCCGGGTGCTGCACACTGTTCTAGTGCCCTCGCCAATTCGTTGATATATATGTAGAGGGTGGGGCTTAAGCTGCATCCCTGTCTCCCTCCATGGCCCTGTGGAAAGAAATGTGTTTTTTGCATATTTTAACCGCACACTTGTTGTTTGTGTACATGGGTTTTATAATGTTGTATGTTTTTCCCTCAACACCACTTTCCATCAATTTGTATAGCAGACCCTCAAGCCATATTGAGTCAAAAGATTTTTTTGAAATCAACAAAGCATGAGAAGACGGCATTTGTTTTGGTTTGTTTGTTTGTCAGTTAGGGTGTGCAGGGTGAATACGTTCTCTGTCGTACGGTAATTTGGTAAAAAGCCCATTTGAAATTTGCTCGGTACATTGTTTTCACTGAGGAAATGTACAAGTCTGCTGTTAATGATAATGCAGAGGGAGAGGGAGAGGAAGAGGGAGAGGAAGAGGGAGAGGGAGAGGAAGAGGGAGAGGGAGAGGAAGAGGGAGAGGGAGAGGCAGAGGAAGAGGCAGAGGAAGAGGGAGAGGCAGAGGAAGAGGAAGAGGGAGAGGCAGAGGGAGAGGGAGAGGAAGAGGGAGAGGGAGAGGAAGAGGGAGAGGCAGAGGAAGAGGGAGAGGCAGAGGAAGAGGGAGAGGCAGAGGAAGAGGGAGAGGAAGAGGGAGAGGGAGAGGCAGAGGAAGAGGGAGAGGAAGAGGGGGAGGGAGAGGAAGAGGGAGAGGCAGAGGAAGAGGGAGAGGGAGAGGGAGAGGGAGAGGGAGAGGCAGAGGCAGAGGCAGAGGCAGAGGCAGAGGCAGAGGGATAGGGAGAGGCAGAGGCAGAGGCAGAGGCAGAGGCAGAGGCAGAGGCAGAGGCAGAGGCAGAGGCAGAGGCAGAGGCAGAGGCAGAGGCAGAGGCAGAGGCAGAGGCAGAGGGAGAGGGAGAGGGAGAGGGAGAGAGATGACAGTTATCGAAGTGATTAAGAAGGCTATTGTGTTTTTCTAATTACATAATCTGACCCTCTCTCTCTCTCTCTTTGTCTCTCTCTCTCTCTGTCACTCTCTCTCTCTTTGTCTCTCTCTCTCTCTCTTTGTCTCTCTCTCTCTCTCTCTCTGTCTCTTTCTCTCTCTGCCACTCCCTCTTTCTCTCTCTCTCTCTCTCTCTCTCTTTGTCTCTCTCTCTCTCTGTCACTCTCTCTCTCTTTGTCTCTCTCTCTCTCTCTCTCTCTCTGTCTCTTTCTCTCTCTGCCACTCCCTCTTTCTCTCTCTCTCTCTCTCTCTTTGTCTCTCTCTCTCTCTGTCACTCTCTCTCTCTTTGTCTCTCTCTCTCTCTCTCTCTGTCTCTTTCTCTCTCTGCCACTCCCTCTTTCTCTCTCTCTCTCTCTCTCTTTGTCTCTCTCTCACTCACTCTCTCTCTCTCTCTCTCTCTCTCTCTCTTTGTCTCTCTCTCTCTGTCACTCTCTCTCTCTCTTTGTCTCTCTCTCTCTCTCTCTCTCTCTCTCTCTCTCTGTCTCTTTCTCTCTCTGCCACTCCCTCTTTCTATTCTATTCAATTCAATTGACTTTATTGACATGGCAAGTTCATTATTACTTACATTGTCAAAGTATACATATCGAAAAATCTAAATCAAATATATATGTATATATATACAAAATATATATATATATATTTATATATAAATAAATGGTGGGACCAACAGCAATAATAGTAGTAGTGTACATGGGATTACCATTAACAACAACTACAACAACAATATTAATCAGAACAACAATACATTAAATCAATGGTAGTAGACCAGTGTCAATATGATTTGAGAAGACATATGACCTGGTATGAAAGACAAAACAAAACTAAGCTAAATGGGAAATATTATCAACATTACTTTGCATTTTTCACTGGCTGTCCCTCAGGTTGTGGCAGGAGGACACATATTTGGCTGCCAAAACTGCACATTTTGGCTTTTCACCCAATAAATATTTGATTTTTTCTTCATCTTTTATAGTTTCAAATTCTTTGTATTGAGTTATAATTTTGGGAAAGAAATATGCTCTTAGGTCTGAGTATTTGTCACAGTGTAGTAGGAAATGCACCTCTGTCTCTACCTCTCCCCTGGAGCAGAGTGAGCACAGCCTGTCCTCTCTGGGCAGCCAGGTTTGTCTGTGACGACCGGTCTCTATAGCCAGACTGTGCTCACTGAGTCTGTACCTAGTCAATGTTTTCCTCAGTTTTCTATCAGTCACAGTGGTCAGATAGTCTGCCACCATGTACTGTCTGTTTAGAGCCAAATAGCATTGAAGTTTACTTTGATTTTTTGTGGTGTCTTTCCAATAGGTTATATATTTTTCTTTTTGTTTTGTGATGATTTGGTTGGGCCAGATTTTCTGAGGGCTGTCCCGAGGCTCTATGGGGTTTGTTTGGGTTGGTGAACTGAGCCTCAGGACCAGCTGGCTGAGGGGACTCTTCTCTGGTTTCATCTCTTGACATTGTAGAGCTGTGTGATGGAATGTTTTAGGGTCACTTGTTTTTAGATGGTTGTAAAATTTGATGGCTCTTTTTTCTATTCGAATGAGGAGGGGGTATTGGCCCAATTCTGCCCTACATGCGTTATTTGGAGTTTTTCTTTGTACTTGCAATACAGTCTTGCAAAACTCTGCATGCAATATTTCAGTTGGATGTTTGTCCCATTTAGTAAATTCATTATTAGAGAGTGGACCCCATACTTCACTGCCATATAGAGCAATTGGTTCTATAACTGATTGAAAAATGTTGATCCAGATTCTAATTGGAATTTCAATTTTGATGTTCCTTTTAATGGCATAGAATGCTCTTCTTGCTTTGTCTCTCAGCTCATTCACAGCCATGTGAAAGCTACCTGTGTTGCTCATATTTAGTCCTAGATATGTGTAGTTTTTGGTGTGTTCTAATAGAACTGTGTCCAAATAGAATTTATATTTGTCATCCTTATTTCCCGACCTTTTTTGGAATATCATTATATTTGTTTTTTTTAGGTTAACGGTCAGAGCCCAGGTCTGACAGAACCTGTGAAGACGATCTAGGTGCTGCTGTAACCCCTCTTTAGTGGGAGACAGCAGCACCAGGTCATCTGCGTACAGCAGACACTTGATTTCAGTGTTGTGTAGGGTGATACCAGGTGCTGCCGATTCTTCTAATGTTTTTGCCAATTCATTAATGTAGATGTTAAATAATGTTGGACTTATTGGGCAGCCCTGTTTCACTCCCCGCCCCTGAGAGAAGAAGTCTGTTTGCTTGTTGCCAATTTTAACCGCACATTTGTTTTTAGTGTACATTGATTTAATAAAATCATATGTTTTCCCTCCAATACCACTTTCTATTAGTTTATAAAAAAGACCTTCGTGCCAAATTGAATCAAATGCTTTCTTGAAATCTACAAAACACGAGTAGATTTTGCCTTTGTTTTGGTTAACTTGTTTATCAATTAGAGTGTGGAGGGTGTAAATGTGGTCTGTTGTACGATAATTTTTTAGAAATCCAATCTGGCTTCTGCTCAGGACGTTGTGTTCGTCAAGGAAATGATGTAGTCTGCTATTTATAATACTGCAGAGAATTTTCCCCAAGTTGCTGTTAACGCAAATTCCTCTGTAATTATTTGGGTCAAATTTGTCTCCATTTTTATAGATTGGTGTGATCAATCCCTGGTTCCAAATATCGGGAAAAATACCTGCAGTGAGGATAATGTTGAAGAGTTTGAGTATAGCCAATTTGAATTTGTGGTCTGTATATTTGATCATTTCATTTAAAATACCATCAGCACCACAGGCCTTTTTGGGTTGGAGATTGCATAGTTTTTCCAATAATTCTTCTTCTGTAATTGGGGTATCCACAGGATTCTGATAGTCTTTGACTGCTAATTCAAGGATTTGTAATTTTTCTTGTATATCTTTTTGTTCTGGGCTCTTTGTTATATTGCTGTAGAGGTTTGCAAAGTGATTTCTCCACATATCCCCATTTT
Source organism: Salvelinus namaycush (assembly GCF_016432855.1). Lineage (NCBI taxonomy): Eukaryota > Metazoa > Chordata > Actinopteri > Salmoniformes > Salmonidae > Salvelinus > Salvelinus namaycush. Next base: position 10,306,932 of record NC_052329.1, on the reverse strand, counting down.
GGATAGCCAATTCCTCATGATGAGGTTTGTTTAATTTATTCCAATTCTCCCAGAAGTGGTTTGATTCTATGGATTCCTCAATTCCAACCAGCTGATTTCTAATGTGCTGTTCCTTTTTTGTTCTTAGGGTGCGTTTGTATTGCTTCAGTGTTTCCCCATATTGAAGGCGTATATTTTTGTTGTCTGGTTCTCTGTGTTTTTGATTAGATATATTTCTCAATGACTTTCTTAGATTTTTGCAATCATTATCAAACCATTTTTCATTATCTGTTATTTTTGGTTTGCTCTTATGCTTCTTTAGATTAGCCAAGGAGGCTAATTTGTCAAATATAAAGTTTATGTTCCTAACGGCCAAATTTACACCTTCATTGCTGAAGGAGAATGTTAAGGCTAAAAAGTTGTCCAGGAGAGATTGTATTTTTTGGCTACTAATTGCTTTTTGGTAGATGTCTGTACTGTTTGCACTCCATCTATAGGCTTGTTTAGTACCATGTAATTTATTGGGCCGTGATGCTTCATGGTTGGGTTCTGCTCTTCTCAGATACACTGTGATTTTACTGTGGTCTGAGAGAGGTGTTAGTGGGCTGACTGTGAAGGCTCTGAGAGACTCTGGGTTTAGGTCGGTGAGGAAGTAGTCTACAGTGCTGCTGCCAAGGGATGAGCTGTAGGTGTACCTACCAAAAGAGTCTCCTCTCAGCCTGCCATTGACTATGTACAGACCCAGTGTTCGACAGAGCCTCAGGAGCTGTACTCCGTTTTTGTTTTTCACTTTGTCATAGTTGTTTCTGTGGGGGTATGTGGGGAGGGAAAGGTTATTGCTTCCTGGTAGGTGTTTATCCCCATGACTGTTAATAGTGTCTTGTTCTTCTGCTATTCTAGCATTCAGGTCTCCACAGACCAGTACGTTGCCTTGGGCCTGAAAGTGACTAATTTCCCCCTCTAGAATGGAGAAGCTCTCTTCATTGAAGTAGGGTGACTCTGAGGGGGGAATGTATGTGGCACAGAGGAAGACATTTTTATCTGTCAAGATGGCCTCCTTGTTGATTTTTAACCAGATAAAGAATTCTCCTGTTTTGATCAATTCGATTGAATTAATTAGTTCAGATTTATACCATATTAACATTCCCCCTGAGTCTCTGCCCTGTTTGATTCCTTTTAATTTAGTGGATGGTATGATTATCTCCCTATAACCTAGTGGACAGCCAGTGGAAACATCACCTCTGCACCATGTTTCCTGTAGTACTACAATATCAACATCATCAATTTCTTTCAGGAAGTCTGGGTTTCTGCTCTTTAGCCCAAAAGCAGAGGACTTCAATCCTTGTATATTCCAACATGCAACGTAAAAAGACTTCATAACTTTTTTTTTCTTTTTCTTTTCTTTACCTTTCAAAATGAGACAAACATTCACAATCCAAGAAGAACCATTAAAACAGGATTTTTCAATTAAAGTAAACTCTTATTTTGCAAATGTGATTTGTTTATCATTTAAGATAGAATTTGTGTCATGCCACTTGGGTGGATGTAGTGTGAGGATGGTGGTGTTCTTGTGCTCATCTTACCATGACCCTCGGCCCATCACATGTGAGCATAGTAGACTCAGCATTTGTTTAATGTCACTCATTTGGTTGGTGGGGGCTGAGCCAGTTGCTCCTCTCACAGCCTGTGCGTAGCTCTGCCTGCTGGGCTGTGGCTCCTTCAGGTGTGGATCTGCGGTGGGGGGCAGGGGGGTGGGAGGCCTCGTCTGGGTGGCTCTGAAGCTGGGCTGGGGTGGTCTGTGCTGCGCTGGCTGTAGTGGGCATTGAGGTTGGTGGTGCTGTGGTCGTGGCTGGGGGGTCCAGGGTGCTGGTCCGGGATGTTGTCTCGGTGATCTCGGCGGGGTGGAGATTGCTCCGCTGTTCCTGGGTGGAGAGGTCGGGCTGCGGTTTAAAGCGACATCCTTGAGAGTCTTGGCAAGGATGGGGACTGTCTCCCTGTACAGGTGAACATGGTCATAGAGACAGTCCAGATCGAGGGTGGGATGGTGGGCCAGGTGTACATTGGGTCGCAGGGCACAGTCCCGGGATAGGCTGGCGTTTATTCTTTGGATTGTGGCAGGGTGGAAGTCCCTCCTCTGTAGAAGGGTTGACACTATGATTCTTGAGTTGGGGAAGATTGCGGAGGCCTTCTCAATCACTCCCCGTAGTGAAGTCGCCACCCTCTCCTGCTGAGCACGCAGGTCGTTGCTTCCGGTATGTATGATTATGTGGCTTGGCGACCCGAGATGGTTCTTATCAAGCAGCTCCATGGCACTCTGCGTTGTTGGGCACCACACCTTTCTCGTTTTGTGTCTAGGGAAAAGTTTATTCTCCTGGACATACTTCCCATTTGAGTCCATTAACAGGACGATGTCAGCCAGTGTTTCTTCTGGACTGGGGGGGGCAGAGTGGGGGCTGGTGGGTGTTGGAGCTGGGGTGTGGCTGGTCTGTGTCTTTCTCTCTCCTTCTTTCTCTCTGTCTCTCTTTGTCTCTCTCTGTCTCTCTTTCTCTCTCTGTCACTTTCTCTTTCTCTCCCCCTCTCTCTCTGTCAGTCATCCATCAATCAGCCTTTAATTTAACAGTCTATTGTCCCTACTCTAGTTCCCTTCATCACAACTACTTTTTGATTGACAGACTGTTGTCACCAGCCATTCAGTGTTTCAGTTCTTTTCCTCTCTTTCTTCCTCTCTTTTCATCCTGTCACACACACACACACGCGCACGTGCGCACGTACGTACACATGCACGCATGCACACACCAGGGTTTGGATCCCTACCTAATTTCTAGCCGCAGTGGCAAAGATCATTTTAGGAGAGTTGATAGACAGATCCTCAGCAGGGGGGAGGACATTGGTTTAGCTCTGTTAGTAGCAAGGCCTCCAAAGTCCTCCCCGACTCAAATAGGGAGAAGGTTAGACACACGGACACTCACACTCCCAGTCCCACAACGAGACAGATACACCCTTGCTCACACACCGCCGCAGAGGGAAATTTAAGCAAATTCACTTACAGCCCCATTGCAATAAAGGGAATTGAATCTGAGACCAATTCAGCATGATGATGTATGATCTTCGGTCTGGGTGAATCATTGTAAAGTCTACTGCCTCAGCCTGCTGCATTGACACACTGAAACACACTAGAGAGAGGAACAGCTCAGCTCTCTAGAGGGACAACTATAGAACCAGACTAGAAACACTATCTATAGTAACCTGGAAGAGAGAAGGCAGAGAGTGGAACTGAGGAGAGGAGCAGAGCTCAG
>NC_052329.1:10271157-10298657 GCF_016432855.1 Salvelinus namaycush | reverse complement strand
TCACCCTGTCTCACCCTGTCTGACCCTGTCTCACCGTGGCTGACCCTGTCTCACCGTGGCTGACCCTGTCTCACCGTGTCTCACCCTGTCTCACCGTGTCTGACCCTGTCTCACCTTGTCTCACCCTGTCTCACCCTGTCTCACCGTGTCTGACCCTGTCTCACTGTGTCTCACCCTGTCTCACCATATCTGACCCTGTCTCACCATGTCTCACCCTGTCTCACCATGTCTCACCATGTCTCATTTTGTCTCACCGTGTCTCACCCTGTCCCACCCTGTCTCACCCTGTCTCACCGTGTCTCACCCTGTCTCACTGTGTCTCACCATGTTTCACACTGTCTCACCGTGTCTGACCCTGTCGCACTCTATCTCACCCTATCTGAACTTGTCTCACCGATTCTCACTGTGTCTCACCCTGTCTCACCCTGTCTCACTGTGTCTGACCCTGTCTCACCATGTCTCACCGTGTCTCACCTTATCTTACCCTGTCTCACTGTGTCTCACCTTATCTCACTCTGTCTCGCCGTGTTTCACCCTGTCTCACCCAGTCTCTCCCCTGTGAACTGTATTGATTGATATTTCCCCTCCTCCTCTTCTCTCCTCCCCTCCTCCTCTTCTCTGCCCTCCTATCCTATCCCCTCCCCTCCTCAACACTCCTCCTCTCTCCTCTCCTTTTCTCCCGTCCCCCACTCGCCCCAACTCTCCTCTCCATTCCCCTTCTCTTCTCCTCTCCTCAACCCTTCTCCTCTCCCGTCCTCCTCTCCCCTCCTATCCTTCTCCCTTCCTCTCTTCTCCCGTCCTCCTCTCCCCTCCCTTCCTCTCCTCTCCCGTCCTCCTCTCCCGTCCTCCTCTCCTCTCCCGTCCTCCTCTCTCGTCCTCCTCTCCCCTCCCTCCCTTCCTCTCCTCTCCCGTCCTCCTCTCCCGTCCTCCTCTCCCCTCCCTCTCTTCCTCTCCTCTCCCGTTCTCCTCTCTCTCCCTTCCTCACCTCTCCCGTCCTCCTCTCATCTCTCCCCTCCCTTCCTCTCCTCTCCCGTCCTCCTCTCCTCTCCCGTCCTCCTCGCCCCTCCCTTCCTCTCCTCTCCCCTCCTCTCTCTGTCCAGGTCTGAAGGGCTCTCTCCAGAGGTTGCAGCTGGAATACGTAGACGTGGTCTTTGCAAACCGCCCCGACACCAACACACCCATGGAGGGTGAGTCAGTCTTTTAGCATTCTTCATCGGGGACCGAGCAACCTGTCTAAGTCAGGAGGGCAGTTGGTTGATTAGTCTCATAGCCTGAAATACTACAATTGGATTGGCAGGAAGCAGTAGATGTGTTGCTCTACCAGACTAACAACCAGAGAAGAATCAAGATTTCAGTTTATACTGAGGTTAACTATCTATCTATCTATACAGCATATACAGTTGAAGTCGGAGGTTTACATACACCTTAGCCAAATACATTTAAACTCAGTTTTTCACAATTCCTGACATTTAATCCTAGTAAAAATTCCCTGTCTTAGGTCAGTTAGGATCACCACTTTATTTTAAGAATGTGAAATGTCAGAATAATAGTAGAGAGAATTATTTATTTCAGCTTTAATTTCTTTCATCACATTCCCAGTGGGTCAGAAGTTTACATACACTCAATTAGTATTTGGTAGCATTGCCTTTAAATTGTTTAACTTGGGTCAAACGTTTCGGGTAGCCTTCCACAAGCTTCCCACAATAAGTTGGGTGAATTTTGGCCCATTCCTCCTGACAGAGTAACTGAGAAAGGTTTGTAGGCCTCCATACTCGCACACGCTTTTTTAGTTCTGCCAACACATTTTCTATAGGATTGAGGTCAGGGATTTGTGATGGCCACTCCAATTCCTTGACTTTGTTGTCCTTAAGCCATTTTGCCACAATTTTGGAAGTATGCTTGGGGTCATTGTCCATTTGGAAGACCCATTTGCGACCAAGCTTTAACTTCCTGACTGATGTCTTGAGATGTTGCTTCAATATATCCACATCATTATCCTCCATCATGATGCCATCTATTTTGTGAAGTGCACCAGTCCCTCCTGCAGCAAAGCACCCCCACAACATGATGCTGCCACCCCCGTGCTTCACAGTTGGGATGGTGTTCTTCGGCTTGCAAGCGTACCCCTTTTTCCTCCAAACATAACAATGGTCATTATTGCCAAACAGTTCTATTTTTGTTTCATCAGACCAGAGGACATTTGTCCAAAAAGTACGATCTTTGTCCCCATGTGCAGTTGCAAACCGTAGTCTGGCTTTTATATGGTGGTTTTGGAGCAGTGGCTTCTTCCTTGCTGAGCGGCCTTTCAGGCTATGTCGATATAGGACTCGTTTTAATGTGGATATAGATACTTTTGTACCTGTTTCCTCCAGCATCTTCACAAGGTCGTTTGCTGTTGTTCTGGGATTGATTTGCACTTTTCGCACCAAAGTACATTCATCTCTAGGAGACAGAATGCATATCCTTCCTGAGCGGTATGACGGCTGCGTGGTCCCATGGTGTTTATACTTGCGTACTGTTGTTTGTACAGATGAACGTGGTACCTTCAGGCATTTGGAAATTGCTCCCAAGGATGAACCAGACTTGTGGAGGTCTACTTTTTTTTCTGAGGTCTTGGCTGATTTATTTTGATTTTCCCATGATGTCAAGCAAAGAGGCACTGAGTTTGAAGGTAGGCCTTGAAATACATCCACAGGTACACCTCCAATTGACTCAAATAATGTCAATTAGCCTATCAGAAGCTTCTAACGCCATGACATCATTTTCTGGAATTTTCCAAGCTGTTTAAAGGCACAGTCAATTTAGTGTATGTAAACTTCTGACCCACAGGAATTGTGATACAGTGAATTATAAGTGAAATAATCTGTCTGTAAACAATTGTTGGAAAAATTACTTGTGTTATGCACAAAGTAGATGTCCTAACCGACCTGCCAAAACGATAGTTTGTTAACAAGAAATGTGTGGAGTGGTTGAAAAACGAGTTTTAATGACTCCAACCTAAGTGTATGTAAACTTCCGACTTCAACTGTATATATAAATGTATTTATATATATCAAAGAAATTCAGAAAGTGAATTCCTGGCCTTGACTGTTTGGACTGAAGACGGTTCCTATGGGGACCACTGGGGGCTGGTGGTGGTAGTAAAAAGAATCAGAAACAATGTGCTGTTCCCTGTGGAACTCACTCTCACACAGACACGTCTACAAGCACAATGAACCCATGCACATCTTGAAACATCGAAACAAACAAATGCAAAGTTCTTCAGTCAGTCTTGTTCTTTTGTTAATATTCTTTGGCTTTTACAAAACATTGTTCATAGAGTGAATAAGGAGAAATTGTGAAAAAGCAGAAAGAGGGAGAGAAAGAGAGAGAGAGAGAGAGAGAGAGATGAATGTAGATCAGTCTGTGGTGATGAGAGCGTAAAGCTGTTTAGCCCCTCAGGTCTCATAGTGCTTGTGTTTCATAAAGCTGTCTTTGTCAAGCACATCCTGACCAAGGACTCCCAATAGAAAATGATTCTGACATAACATTCTCCTTTTCACTCCTCCACCTCCCTCCTCTCCCACTCATTTTGTTCTCACTATAGCACCATTGTGTGATGGACCAGCTCCAACTTCTGGTACCCCTTAAAAGCCTAATCAATCTGCCATCTGTTCCCGCCTTAAAGGCTCTGCATGGTCAATCTGGCTTCTGCATTGACCGTGCAGCATTTACGGTGATAAGGCCTCTGCAGAAGTCAGTCATACTCCTTGCGCTTTGAGGAGCAGCCCAGTGCTGTTGAGTAGAGCTGTTGTGAAGAAGGTTATCAAGGAAGTGAGTTTGTGTTTATACAGGACATTCCGCCCCCACCTACCGTCAACCAATCATGTAAATGCGGAGCTATAAGGAGCCCTCCGCATTGTAACAACATTTGGGAGGTGCACAACGATGCATTATGAGCTCTATGTGGTCTCCAGAGGAACCTTCATACAGAGACTCTGACTACATTTTCAGATCAGCCATGAATTGGCTTTCACTCCTTGCAGACAGTGCAGCACGAGAGAGATAGGGAGAGGGAGGGGGAGAGGGAGAGGGAGAGGGAGAGGGAGAGGGAGAGAGAGGGAGGGAGGGAGAGAGAGAGAGAGAGAGAGAGAGAGAGGGGGAGAGAGGGAGAGAGGGAGAGGGAGACCTTGAATTGAGATAGAAAGAGAGGGGGGAGATAGTGAAACAGCTAGAGAGAGAAAAAGTGGGAGAGGGAGAAAGAGATATTTATCTGTTTATTTATTTTCCCTTGTCATTTCTACTTTTAGCACATTGTAACAACACGGTACATAGTTAATAACAACACGGTACAGCGTTAATAACAACACGGTACATAGTTAATAACAACACGGTACAGGGTTAATAACAACACGGTACAGCGTTAATAACAACACGGTACATAGTTAATAACAACACGGTACATAGTTAATAACAACACGGTACAGGGTTAATAACAACACGGTACAGCGTTAATAACAACACGGTACAGCGTTAATAACAACACGGTACAGCGTTAATAACAACACGGTACATAGTTAATAACAACACGGTACAGCGTTAATAACAACACGGTGCAGCGTTAATAACAACACGGTACAGCGTTAATAACAACACGGTACATAGTTAATAACAACACGGTACAGGGTTAATAACAACACGGTACAGCGTTAATAACAACACGGTACAGCGTTAATAACAACACGGTACAGCGTTAATAACAACACGGTACAGCGTTAATAACAACACGGTACAGCGTTAATAACAACACGGTACAGCGTTAATAACAACACGGTACATAGTTAATAACAACACGGTACAGCGTTAATAACAACACGGTGCAGCGTTAATAACAACACGGTACAGCGTTAATAACAACACGGTACATAGTTAATAACAACACGGTACAGCGTTAATAACAACACGGTACAGCGTTAATAACAACACGGTACATAGTTCATAACAACACGGTACAGTGTTCATAACAACACGGTACAGTTTTAATAACACGGTACAGCGTTAATAACAACACGGTACAGTGTTAATAACAACACGGTACAGTTTTAATAACAACACGGTACAGTGTTAATAACAACACGGTACATAGTTAATAACAACACGGTACAGCGTTAATAACAACACGGTACAGCGTTAATAACAACACGGTACATAGTTAATAACAACATGGTACAGTTTTAATAACAACACGGTACAGCGTTAATAACAACATGGTACATAGTTAATAACAACACGGTACAGCGTTAATAACAACACGGTACATAGTTAATAACAACACGGTACAGCGTTAATAACAACACGGTGCATAGTTAATAACAACACGGTACAGCGTTAATAACACGGTACATAGTTAATAACAACACGGTACATAGTTAATAACAACACGGTACAGCGTTAATAACAACACGGTACATAGTTAATAACAACACGGTACATAGTTAATAACAACACGGTACAGCGTTAATAACAACACGGTACATAGTTAATAACAACATGGTACATAGTTAATAACAACACGGTACATAGTTAATAACAACACGGTACAGCGTTAATAACAACACGGTACAGCGTTAATAACAACACGGTACATAGTTAATAACAACACGGTACAGTTTTAATAACAACACGGTACAGCGTTAATAACAACACGGTACAGCGTTAATAACAACACGCTACATAGTTAATAACAACACGGTACATAGTTAATAACAACACGGTACAGCGTTAATAACAACACGGTACAGCGTTAATAACAACACGGTACAGCGTTAATAACAACACGGTATAGCGTTAATAACAACACGGTACAGCGTTAATAACAACACGGTACAGCGTTAATAACAACACGGTACAGCGTTAATAACAACACGGTACATAGTTAATAACAACACGGTACAGTTTTAATAACAACACGGTACATAGTTAATAACAACACGGTACATAGTTAATAACAACACGGTACATAGTTAATAACAACACGGTACATAGTTAATAACAACACGGTACATAGTTAATAACAACACGGTACATAGTTAATAACAACACGGTACAGCGTTAATAAAAACACGGTACAGGGTTAAGAACAACACGGTACAAAGTTAATAACAACACGGTACAGCGTTAATAACAACACGGTACAGCGTTAATAACAACACGGTACATAGTTAATAACAACACGGTACAGCGTTAATAACAACACGGTACAGCGTTAATAAAAACACGGTACAGGGTTAAGAACAACACGGTACAAAGTTAATAACAACACGGTACATAGTTAATAACAACACGGTACAGCATTAATAACAACACGGTACAGCGTTAATAACAACACGGTACATAGTTAATAACAACACGGTACAGCGTTAATAACAACACGGTACATAGTTCATAACAACACGGTACAGTGTTAATAACAACACGGTACAGTTTTAATAACACGGTACAGCGTTAATAACAACACGGTACAGTGTTAATAACAACACGGTACAGTGTTAATAACAACACGGTACAGTTTTAATAACAACACGGTACAGCGTTAATAACAACACGGTACATAGTTAATAACAACACGGTACAGCGTTAATAACAACACGGTACATAGTTAATAACAACACGGTACAGCGTTAATAACAACACGGTACATAGTTAATAACAACACGGTACATAGTTAATAACAACACGGTACATAGTTAATAACAACACGGTACAGCGTTAATAACAACACGGTGCAGCGTTAATAACAACACGGTACATAGTTAATAACAACACGGTACAGTTTTAATAACAACACGGTACAGCGTTAATAACAACACGGTACAGCGTTAATAACAACACGCTACATAGTTAATAACAACACGGTACAGCGTTAATAACAACACGGTACAGCGTTAATAACAACACGGTACAGCGTTAATAACAACACGGTACATAGTTAATAACAACACGGTACAGCGTTAATAACAACACGGTACAGCATTAATAACAACACGGTACAGCGTTAATAACAACACGGTACAGCGTTAATAACAACACGGTACATAGTTAATAACAACACGGTACAGCGTTAATAACAACACGGTACAGCGTTAATAACAACACGGTACATAGTTAATAACAACACGGTACAGTTTTAATAACAACACGGTACAGCGTTAATAACAACACGGTACATAGTTAATAACAACACGGTACATAGTTAATAACAACACGGTACATAGTTAATAACAACACGGTACAGCGTTAATAACAACACGGTACAGCGTTAATAACAACACGGTACAGCGTTAATAACAACACGGTACAGCGTTAATAACAACACGGTACAGTTTTAATAACAACACGGTACAGCATTAATAACAACACGGTACATAGTTAATAACAACACGGTACAGCGTTAATAACAACACGGTACAGCGTTAATAACAACACGGTACAGCGTTAATAACAACACGGTACAGCGTTAATAACAACACGGTACATAGTTAATAACAACACGGTACAGCGTTAATAACAACACGGTACAGTTTTAATAACAACACGGTACAGCGTTAATAACAACACGGTACAGCGTTAATAACAACACGGTACAGCGTTAATAACAACACGGTACAGCGTTAATAACAACACGGTACAGCGTTAATAAAAACACAGTACATAGTTAATAACAACACGGTACAGTGTTAATAACAACACGGTACAGCGTTAATAACAACACGGTACAGCGTTAATAACAACACGGTACAGCGTTAATAACAACACGGTACAGCGTTAATAACAACACGGTACAGCGTTAATAACAACACGGTACAGGGTTAATAACAACACGGTACAGCGTTAATAACAACACGGTACATAGTTAATAACAACACGGTACAGCGTTAATAACAACACGGTACAGCGTTAATAACAACACGGTACATAGTTAATAACAACACGGTACAGCGTTAATAACAACACGGTACAGCGTTAATAACAACACGGTACAGCGTTAATAACAACACGGTACAGCGTTAATAACAACACGGTACATAGTTAATAACAACACGGTACAGCGTTAATAACAACACGGTACAGCGTTAATAACAACACGGTACAGCGTTAATAACAACACGGTACAGCGTCAATAACAACACGGTACAGCGTTAATAACAACACGGTACATAGTTAATAACAACACGGTACATAGTTAATAACAACACGGTACAGGGTTAATAACAACACGGTACAGCGTTAATAACAACACGGTACAGTGTTAATAACAACACGGTACAGCGTTAATAACAACACGGTACAGCGTTAATAACAACACGGTACAGCGTTAATAACAACACGGTACATAGTTAATAACAACACGGTACAGGGTTAATAACAACACGGTACAGCGTTAATAACAACACGGTACAGCGTTAATAACAACACGGTACAGCGTTAATAACAACACGGTACAGCGTTAATAACAACACGGTACATAGTTAATAACAACACGGTACATAGTTAATAACAACACGGTACAGGGTTAATAACAACACGGTACAGCGTTAATAACAACACGGTACAGCGTTAATAACAACACGGTACAGCGTTAATAACAACACGGTACAGGGTTAATAACAACACGGTACAGGGTTAATAACAACACGGTGCAGCGTTAATAACAACACGGTACAGCGTTAATAACAACACGGTACAGCGTTAATAACAACACGGTACATAGTTAATAACAACACGGTACAGTGTTAATAACAACACGGTACATAGTTAATAACAACACGGTACAGGGTTAATAACAACACGGTACATGGTTAATAACAACACGGTGCAGTGTTAATAACAACACGGTACATAGTTAATAACAACACGGTACATAGTTAATAACAACACGGTACAGGGTTAATAACAACACGGTACAGCGTTAATAACAACACGGTACATAGTTAATAACAACACGGTACAGTGTTAATAACAACACGGTACATAGTTAATAACAACACGGTACAGGGTTAATAACAACACGGTACATAGTTAATAACAACACGGTACAGTGTTAATAACAACACGGTACATAGTTAATAACAACACGGTACAGCGTTAATAACAACACGGTACATAGTTAATAACAACACGGTACAGTGTTAATAACAACACGGTACATAGTTAATAACAACACGGTACAGGGTTAATAACAACACGGTACATAGTTAATAACAACACGGTACAGTGTTAATAACAACACGGTACATAGTTAATAACAACACGGTACAGCGTTAATAACAACACGGTACAGGGTTAATAACAACACGGTACAGCGTTAATAACAACACGGTACAGCGTTAATAACAACACGGTACATAGTTAATAACAACACGGTACATAGTTAATAACAACACGGTACAGCGTTAATAACAACACGGTACAGCGTTAATAACAACACGGTACAGCGTTAATAACAACACGGTACAGCGTTAATAACAACACGGTACAGCGTTAATAACAACACGGTACAGCGTCAATAACAACACGGTACAGCGTTAATAACAACACGGTACAGCGTTAATAACAACGCGGTACATAGTTAATAACAACACGGTACATAGTTAATAACAACACGGTACAGCGTTAATAACAACACGGTACAGGGTTAATAACAACACGGTACAGTGTTAATAACAACACGGTACAGTTTTAATAACAACACGGTACAGCGTTAATAACAACACGGTACAGCGTTAATAACAACACGGTACAGCGTTAATAACAACACGGTACATAGTTCATAACAACACGGTACAGCGTTAATAACAACACGGTACAGCGTTAATAACAACACGGTACAGCGTTAATAACAACACGGTACATAGTTAATAACAACACGGTACAGCGTCAATAACAACACGGTACAGCGTTAATAACAACACGGTACATAGTTAATAACAACACGGTACATAGTTAATAACAACGCGGTACATAGTTAATAACAACACGGTACATAGTTAATAACAACACGGTACAGCGTTAATAACAACACGGTACAGTTTTAATAACAACACGGTACAGCGTTAATAACAACACGGTACAGTGTTAATAACAACACGGTACAGCGTTAATAACAACACGGTACAGCGTTAATAACAACACGGTATAGCGTTAATAACAACACGGTACATAGTTAATAACAACACGGTACATAGTTAATAACAACACGGTATAGCGTTAATAACAACACGGTACAGCGTTAATAACAACACGGTACAGCGTTAATAAAAACACGGTACAGGGTTAAGAACAACGCGGTACAAAGTTAATAACAACGCGGTACATAGTTAATAACAACACGGTACATAGTTAATAACAACACGGTACATAGTTAATAACAACACGGTACATAGTTAATAACAACACGGTACATAGTTAATAACAACACGGTACAGCGTTAATAACAACACGGTACATAGTTAATAACAACACGGTACATAGTTAATAACAACACGGTACATAGTTAATAACAACACGGTACATAGTTAATAACAACACGGTACAGCGTTAATAATATAACATTTCAAACAGCTTTCTCTTGTGTTTAATGTTAAATGTTAATTTGTGAATGCTTATTTCACTTGCTTTGACAATGTAAACATTATTTTCCATGCCAACAAAGCCCCTTTGAATGTAATTGAGAGAAAGAGAGAGAGAGAGAGAGAGAGAGAGAGAGAGAGAGAGAGAGATGCACAATGGTATTTACTGAGCTCTGTGTGAGTTGCATGAACCTGCGGATGTTAATTACTGGTGTGTGTGTGTTCTTGTACCACAATTAAAGAAAAGCGAGCGGCAGAAATAGAATACAATGAGGAGTTGGATCTTTGCCCCTCTTCTGACCCATTGCCGTTTTCTTTAGTTAGATCACATTTGATTTATTTTACTCAACCTGTCTTTCCTTCTCTCTGTCTCTCTTCATTACATCATCTCTTTTAGTGTTTTTTATCTTGGTGAGCATCAGTTGTCCGTGTCGCTGAGCCCACAGTGACAGTCGTTTAGCTCTCCTGTTTGGTACAAATCAGTCAATGATTGACAAGGCTGTAATTTGCCCATGGTGAGTTTTGGAAGTTTAAATTCGCTAACCAGGAGTGTACTTTCTCTCATCATTCCCCGTCCCCTAAACCTGGTCCTGCTAGGTACCAGCTACACAGGGATGAGAACAATAACAGATGTCAACTAAGGCTCCCTTCATAGTGCTGTGTAGCTCAGATGCTAGTGTTGGAACTAATTGCTTCATTAATAATGTACTGGTGGTTTGCAGCACATTATAACTTTAGCCTGTCCCTAGTCATTAGTGGGCTCATTAGAGAAGTGAGAAGGAATGTATTGTCAGCAGGAGAGAGAGAGAGAGGGCTCCGGGGACGGGTTGGTGGCCTTCAAGTGTAGTTGGGTCATTGTCAGTCCAGGAGTACAACCCAGGCCGGAAGACTACAGTGTCCCCTGGTGATGTGTATATATATATATATATACAGTACCAGTCAAAAGTTTGGACAAACCTACACATTCAAGGGTTTTTCTTTATTTTTACTATTTTCTACATTGTAGAATAACAGTGAAGACGTCAAAACTATGAAATAACACATACGGAATCATGAAGTTCATTTGTGGAATTTCTTTCCTTAATGCGTTTGAGCCAATCAGTTGTGTTATGACAAGGTAGGGGTGGTATACAGAAGATAGCCCTATTTGGTAAAAGACCAAGTCCATATTATGGCAAGAACAGGTCAAATAAGCAAAGAGAAACGACAGTCCATCATTACTTTATTAAGACATGAAGGTCAGTCAATACAGAACATTTCAAGAACTTTGAAAGTTTCTTCAAGTGCAGTCGCAAAAACCATCGGGAGCCATGATGAAACTGGCTCTCATGAGGAGCGCCAAAGGAAAGGAAGACCCAGAGTTACCTCTGCTGCAGAGGATAAGATCATTAGAGTTACCAGCCTCAGAAATTGCAGACCAAATAAATGCTTCACAGAGTTCAAGTAACAGACACATTTCAACATCAATTGTTCAGAGGTGACTATGTGAATCAGGCCTTCATGGTCGAATTGCTGCAAAGAAACCACTACTAAAGGACACTAATAAGAAGAAGAGACTTGCTTGGGCCAAGAAACATGAGCAATAGACATTAGACCAGTGGAAATCTGTCCTTTGGTCTGATGAGTGCAAATTTGACATTTTTGGTTCCAACCTCCGTGTCTTTGTGAGACACAGAGTACTGTAAGTGAACGGATGATTTCCGCATGTGTGGTTCCCACCGTGAAGCATGGAGGAGGAGGTGTGATGGTGTGGGGGTGCTTTGCTGGTGACACTGTCAGTGATATCTAGTGTGTCTGCAGGGATCTCCAAAGTCCTTCACACACATGCATCTAATGAGCTGATGGATTGATCAATGATTTGATTGATTGAATGTTGGTTGATTGCTGTCCTTATCTCCTCAGAGATTGTGAGAGCCATGACTTATGTGATCAACCAGGGGATGTCCATGTACTGGGGGACTTCTCGATGGACAGCCATGGAGATCATGGTGAGTTAACCCTATGAACTTTGACCCCTAACCCCTGACCCTTAACCATGTACCGGGGGGACGTTTAGATGGACAGCCATGGAGATCATGGTAAGTGTCAAAACATCTCTACGACCCTCACACAACCTTCACTCAACCTGTGGAAAACTCTCATTACAAATCATGCTCATACAGCAAGTCTACACGGAACGTTCACAGACCGTCTGCACCTTTGTTCTCAGACAGTTTTTCATCAGCTTTCATTGTGTTTGTGAGCCCTCAAATGATGTCATCTGTCTATACCAGGGGGGTCAAACATACGGTCTACACCAGGGGGGTCAAGCATACAGTCTACACTAGGGGGGTCAATCATACGGTCTACACCAGGAGGGTCAAGCATACAGTCTACACTAGGGGGGTCAATCATACGGTCTACACCAGGGGGGTCAAGCATACAGTCTACACTTGGGCGGTCAATCATACGGTCTACACCAGGGGGGTCAAATATACGGTCTACACCAGGGGGGTCAAGCATACAGTCTACACTAGGGGGGTCAATCATACGGTCTACACCAGGGGGGTCAAATATACGGTCTACACCAGGGGGGTCAAGCATACAGTCTACAATAGGGGGGTCAATCATACGGTCTACACCAGGGGGGTCAAATATACGGTCTACACCAGGGGGGTCAAGCATACAGTCTACACTAGGGGGGTCAATCATACGGTCTACACCAGGGGGGTCAAATATACGGTCTACACCAGGGGGGTCAAGCATACAGTCTACACCAGGGGGGTCAAGCATACAGTCTACACTAGGGGGGTCAATCATACGGTCTACACCAGGGGGGTCAAATATACGGTCTACACCAGGGGGGTCAAGCATACAGTCTACAATAGGGGGGTCAATCATACGGTCTACACCAGGGGGGTCAAATATACGGTCTACACCAGGGGGGTCAAGCATACAGTCTACACTAGGGGGGTCAATCATACGGTCTACACCAGGGGGGTCAATCATACGGTCTACACCAGGGGGGTCAAATATACGGTCTATACCAGGGGGGTCAAACATACAGTCTACACCAGGGGGGTCAATCATACTGTCTACACCAGGGGGGTCAATCATACGGTCTACACCAGGGGGGTCAATCATACGGTCTACACCAGGGGGGTCAAAGATACGGTCTACACCAGGGGGGTCAAGCATACGGTCTACACCAGGGGGGTCAAGCATACAGTCTACACTAGGGGGGTCAATCATACGGTCTACACCAGGGGGGTCAAATATACGGTCTACACCAGGGGGGTCAAGCATACAGTCTACACTAGGGGGGTCAATCATACGGTCTACACCAGGGGGGTCAATCATACGGTCTACACCAGGGGGGTCAAATATACGGTCTATACCAGGGGGGTCAAACATACAGTCTACACTAGGGGGGTCAATCATACTGTCTACACCAGGGGGGTCAATCATACGGTCTACACCAGGGGGGTCAATCATACGGTCTACACCAGGGGGGTCAAGCATACGGTCTACACCAGGGGGGTCAAGCATACGGTCTACACCAGGGGGGTCAAGCATACAGTCTACACTAGGGTGGTCAATCATACGGTCTACACCAGGGGGGTCAAATATACGGTCTACACCAGGGGGGTCAAGCATACAGTCTACACTAGGGGGGTCAATCATACGGTCTACACCAGGGGGGTCAAATATACGGTCTACACCAGGGGGGTCAAGCATACAGTCTACAATAGGGGGGTCAATCATACGGTCTACACCAGGGGGGTCAAATATACGGTCTACACCAGGGGGGTCAAGCATACAGTCTACACTAGGGGGGTCAATCATACGGTCTACACCAGGGGGGTCAATCATACGGTCTACACCAGGGGGGTCAAATATACGGTCTATACCAGGGGGGTCAAACATAGTCTACACTAGGGGGGTCAATCATACTGTCTACACCAGGGGGGTCAATCATACGGTCTACACCAGGGGGGTCAATCATACGGTCTACACCAGGGGGGTCAAAGATACGGTCTACACCAGGGGGTCAAACATACGTTCCACACCAGGGGGTCAAAGATACGGTCCACACCAGGGGGGTCAAAGATACGGTCTACACTAGGGGGGTCAAAGATACGTTCCACACCAGGGGGGTCAAAGATACGGTCTACACCAGGGGGGTCAAAGATACGTTCCACACCAGGAGGGTCAAACATACGGTCTACACCAGGGGGGTCAAGCATACAGTCTACACTAGGGGGGTCAATCATACGGTCTACACCAGGGGGGTCAAATATACGGTCTACACCAGGGGGGTCAAACATACAGTCTACACTAGGTGGGTCAATCATACAGTCTACACCAGGGGGGTCAAACATACGGTCTACATCAGGGGGGTCAAACATACGGTCTATACCAGGGAGGTCAAAGATACGGTCTACACCAGGGGGTCAAACATACGTTCCACACCAGGGGGTCAAAGATACGGTCCACACCAGGGGGGTCAAAGATACGGTCTACACCAGGGGGGTCAAAGATACGTTCCACACCAGGGGGGTCAAAGATACGGTCTACACCAGGGGGGGTCAAAGATACGTTCCACACCAGGAGGGTCAAACATACGGTCTACACCAGGGGGGTCAAGCATACAGTCTACACTAGGGGGGTCAATCATACGGTCTACACCAGGGGGGTCAAATATACGGTCTACACCAGGGGGGTCAAACATACAGTCTACACTAGGTGGGTCAATCATACAGTCTACACCAGGGGGGTCAAACATACGGTCTACATCAGGGGGGTCAAACATACGGTCTATACCAGGGGGGTCAAACATACGGTCTACATCAGGGGGGTCAAACATACAGTCTATACCAGGGGGGTCAAACATACGGTCTACACCAGGGGGGTCAAACATACGGTTTACACAAACATGGAGAGAGAGAGAGAGCGAGAGATGGGGGAGAGAGATAAATGCCTGTTTATGTCCTGGCTGATTTGGAGGAGAAGGGGAGAGAGATAGAGGCCTGTTTATGTCCTGGCTGATTTGGAGGAGAAGGGGAGAGAGATAGAGGCCTGTTTATGTCCTGGCTGATTTGGAGGAGAAGGGGGAGGATCGGGGAGGTGTTGGGTAACTACATTTCCTGAAGCCTGACAATGACTGATTGCTAAAGCATCCTCAGGCTTCCCTATAGGCAACAACCTCTCCTCCTTTTCCTCTCGTTCTCCCTCAGTCTGTGTTAAGTGCTGTACATGGTGCTGTGTTGATTGTGATTAGGGTGAATTTGAAAAGATTGTTTTGTAGTGTAGCAGCCCAGATGAAAGCACTATAATTTAGATTGTATCTATAATGCAGGGGTATACACAAGGTTTCCGGGCTTGTGGCACAGCTGCATGTAGCAGATAAATATGGTTTTGCTAATGTTTAAGAAGGCAATGAGTTCTTTGTAAACATACTTAAGGAAACATAGATATGCGAGGCAGGTGAGTCAGTGTGTGGAATATAGACTCAGCTAAATGAGCTGCATTCAGTATATCAATGTGTGTAATCTTCTTAAGGTTTGCATAGCATTGTGAATTCTGATTAGTATCCCTCTCCTCATCTCTTTCCCACATTCACTCCCTCTCACCTGCCTCTCCATCCTCCCCTCTCTCTCGCTCTCTCTATCCCTCCACCTCTCTTTCTTTTCCCCTGCTCCCCCCCCCCCCCCCCTCTCTATCTCTCTATATATAGGAGGCGTACTCTGTGGCCAGACAGTTTAACCTGATCCCTCCGGTGTGTGAGCAGGCTGAGTACCATCTCTTCCAGAGGGAGAAGGTGGAGGTCCAGCTTCCAGAACTCTACCACAAGATAGGCATGTGTCAATCATCCAGGCTGGCCACACCCCTTCCCTCGTCTGCTGGGCGGTTCTCACACACACACACACACACACACACACACACACACACACACACACACACACACACACACACACACACACACACACACACACACACACACACACACAACCTCACATCTACTGCTGGGTTGTAATCAGTGGATACATCCATAATCAATTCTTACGTGATTGTCGATGATTGTAATAAAGTGATATGATAACGTTCTCCTGAGAACACTCCCCTAACATCTGCTGTGGTTCAGACTGGGGATTTCATGAGCGTCTGTTTGGTGTCTGACTGACTGACTGTGTTAGAGATCTCACAGTTATCTGTCACTCACTCCCTCACTGTTCCCACATTCCCTCTGGTCTCCATGGTGACAGGTGTTGGGGCGATGACGTGGTCTCCGCTGGCCTGTGGCATCATCACGGGGAAGTACCAGAACGGCATCCCAGAAACCTCCAGGGCATCCATGAAGGTAAACTCTGTATCCACTCAACAAGCTTTCACGGTCTCTAGCACTGGGATTGAACAACCGTCCACAACACCTTAGCAAACCGCAAGCCTACTTGATGGTAATAGCACTCAACGTTGCCCTTAGTGGATGTTTTTTTAAGTCATCTCCCGACTTCCTGGGTACCTGGACGGACGTTTAATTTTGCCTTGGATCTTGAGCGACCTGGCGGATCCAGTGTCATCCACTGATCTATCTGCACTGATCTATCTGCTGGAACTGGATAGGGGAAGCCAATATGGTGGAAATCTTCCTCTCCGTTCCTCTTCTCATCTCCCTCTCTCCTTTCTCACTTTTTACATCCCCTCTTTCTCTACCTCCCTCATTCTCTCTCCCTATCTCTCCCTCTTCTCTATCTCTCTCCCTCCCTCTCTTTCTCTCTCCCTAACTCTTCCTCTCTCTCTTTCCCTCTCTCTCTCCTCCCTCTTTCCCTTTCTCTCTCTCCCTCCCTTTCCCTCTCTCTCTCTGTCCCTCTCTCCCTCCCTCTTTCCCCCTCTCTTTCTCTCTCTCCCGCCCTCTCTTTCTCTCTCCCTCTCCTCTCTTTCCCTCATCTTTTCTCTCTCTCTCTCTCTGCAGTCGTACCAGTGGTTAAAGGAGAAGATAGTGAGTGAGGATGGGAGGAAACAGCAGGCTAAGCTGAAGGAGCTGGGACACATCGCTGAGAAGCTGGGCTGTACTCTCCCACAACTGGCCGTGGGTGAGAGAGAGGAGTACGGGCGTGCAATCACACACATGCACACTACGTTGTTCCAGTACTTAAGTATTAATGATGGTAGAGCGCCACCTAGTGGATGTCAGCAGTACATTCCCATGTAAATGTATGTAGTTCTGTCCTTGAGCTGTTCTTGTCTATTGATGTTCTGTACTATGTCATGTTTCATGTTTTGTGTGGAACCCAGGAAGAGTAGCTGCTGCTTTTGCAACAGTTAATGGGATCCTAATAAAATACCAATTACCAAATGAGGAATGCCATTATTGTCACACTAGATTAAACAACCCATAAATGTCCCCCCGCTCTCTCCTTTCCTCCCTCCTTCCTTCTCTCCTTCCCTAGCCTGGTGTTTGAGGAACGAAGGGGTGAGCTCAGTCCTCCTGGGATCCTCCAGTCCAGAGCAGCTAACAGAGAACCTGGGTTCCATACAGGTAAACATCACAGGAGGTGGTAATGACTGGAGTGGAATCATTGGAATGGTATCAAATACATCAAACACGTGGTTTCCATGGTTTCCAGGTGTTTGATGCCGTTCCATTTGCTCCGTTCCAGACATTATTATGAGCCGTTCTCCCCTCAGCAGCCTCCTATTGTAAACACACACACACACACACACATACACACATTTTTGGGGAGTGAAAATGTATTCCCATTCAAATTCCTATTTACCCTAACCCTAAACCTAACCCAAACCTTAACCTAACCCTAAACCTAACCCAAACCTAACCCTAACCCAAACCTTAACCTAATCCTAAACCTAACCCAAATCTTAACCTAACCCAAACCCAAACCTTAACCTAACCCAAACCTTAACCTAAACCCTAAACCTAACCCAAATCTTAACCTAACCCAAACCTTAACCTAACCCTAAACCTAACCCAAACCTTAACCTAACTCTAAACCTAACTCCTAAACCTAACCTTAAAATCAAATCAAAATGTTATTTGTCACATGCGCCGAATACAACAGGTGTAGTAGACATTACAGTGAAATTTACTTACAAGCCCTTAACCAACAATGCAGTTTTAAGAAAAAAATATATAATTAAAGAGCAGCAGTAAAATAACAATAGCGAGGCTATATACACCGGTACACCGGTACCGGTACAGAGTCAATGTGTGGGGGCACCGGTTAGTCGAGGTAATTGAGGTAATATATACATGTAAGTAGAGTTATAGTGACTATGCAAAGATAATAAACAGAGAGTACCAGCAGCGTAAAATACCTTAAATCTAACCCTAACCTTAAATTTACCCCTGACTTTAAATCTAACCCTAAATCTAACCCTGACCTTAAATCTAACCTTAACCTAACCCAAAACCTACCCTTTAATCTAACCCTGACCTTAAATCTAACCTTAAATCTAACCCTGACCTTAAATCTAACCTTAACCTAACTCTAAACCTTACCTTAAATCTAACCCTGACCTTAAATCTAACCTTAACCTAACTCTAAACCTAACCTTAAATCTAACCCTGACCTTAAATCTAACCCTGACTTTAAATCTACCTCTAACCTTAAATCTAACCCTGACCTTAAATCTAACCCTAACTCCTAAAGCTAACCTTAAATCTAACCCTGACCGTAACTAAGACCTCCCGGGTGGCGCAGTGGTCTAGGGCACTGCATCGCAGTGCTAGCTGCGCCACCAGAGTCTCTGGGTTCGCTCCCAGGCTGGGCTGGGTTCGCGCCCAGGCTCTGTCGCAGCCGGCCGCAACCGGGAGGTCCGTGGGGCGACGCACAATTGGCATAGCGTCGTCCGGGTTAGGGAGGGTTTGGCCGGTAGGGATATCCTTGTCTCAGTATGTAAAAAATGTAATAAAATGTATGCACTCTACTGTAAGTCGCTCTGGATAAGAGCGTCTGCTAAATGACTAAAATGTCAATTTAAACCTAACCCTAATCTTAAAGGGAAACTTCACCGCTACACTGTTTTTCCATTACATGGTTAGGGTGTTTCAGAAATAATTCATTTTCACACCGGGAGAGTTCAACCAATGACATCATTGGTTGATTGAGCCTGTTGTCTAATGTAAAAATGAACGGGGTCATGTTTTGTAGCAATTATCATGGCCTTTGTGTTTCGCTGATTGCACGAGTTGATATGGTTGTCCTTGCTCAATAGAGCCACTGTGCTTGTCTCAATGATGTTTCTGTCTGCCACGACATTGCAGGGTATCTAGGTTGACTCATTTTCCCTGGCTTTGTAAAGACTACAGCCTGATGGGAGCCGTAATTCCTTGTTCCCACCCTCGAAGGCAGGCTTTTCAAAATGCTGGCGGTACTAGTTTACAGGTTCACAGGAGCTCTGTTACCATTCACTGTCTGTCCGAGACTGCTCAATAATTAGCTACTATGGATGCTTCTGATGATTGAGTGTATGTAAACTTCTGACCCACTGGGAATGTGATTAAAGAAATAAAAGCTGAAATAAATCATTATCTCTACTATTATTCTGACATTTCACATTCTTAAAATAAAGTGGTGATCCTAACTGACCTAAAACAGGGAATTTTTACTCTGATTAAATGTCAGGAATTGTGAAGAACTGAGTTTAAATGTATTTGGCTAAGGTGTATGTAAACTTCTGACTTCAACTGTAGCTAGTTAGCTGAGGTAACGTTAGCTACATTACCTCAGCTTGACTTGTTTTCTGCTGCGTTGATGTTGACTGATCGGATAAGCTCCCTCTTTGAAGTGAAGGGGAACATCGATAGAGTAGCATCCCTTTTCAACGTTCGACGACATGGCAAACCCATCAATTGAGACTTCAGTTCCGTTTCAAAAGTCCTCGGGCTGAAAGTGCTGGCTACAGACATTTTGATATTTCTCACACCTCCATGGAGTGGTCCTCCATGTCCTGAAATCACTATGAATTCTGGATATTGTGGTTTGCTTACAACCAGGCAATGTAGCTGGCCCGTTTCAACCGGTGAGATGCATAAACGCTCCTAAATGTATTTTTTATGACACATATGTTATGTTGATAACATTTTATGGATATATATATAGTGAAATCAAGCAGTGGTGAAATTTCCCTTTAACCCTAAACCTAACCCTTAAAGGTGCAATATGCAGGAATCTCTCTGCCATTTCCTGGTTGCTAAAATTCTAATAGTTTGCCTAATTTCAGTTTATGTGACAAAACAAGCACTCAGAGTGTAGAGAATCATTGTACCTTCCAAACTGCTGTGAAATATTGTATTGTATTTTCAGCTATTTGAAGCTGGTGTACAAAACCGAAAGTAAAAATCGCAAAAATAAAACTTAAGAACTGGAAGCACAGAAATATCAGACATAGAACAGATCTACTGCTTCTTAGACTTGTTTTCAATGAGAATGAAAGATCTATAACTCATTTTTCTAATTTTAACTAATTCAGGACATGGAAAAAGTCCTGTCCTTTAAAACAATGTCTTGTTTTCCTACTTTGTCAGGATATTATGGTCCTGATAATGTTGGAAAACATGTGTACACACACACGTACACTCACACACGTTCTGCTATTTTCCACAGTTCCTTCCAAAAATGACGTCTCATGTGGTGTCGGACATCGATCGCATACTGGGGAACAAGCCGTACATTAAGAAAGAGTATCGCTCCTAGACACCCAGGAGGAAGCAGAACCACTACTGTACAACCACTGTGGATCCAGTTCCACCAACCACCTGGGCTCAGCCTCCATGGGGTTTCAGCTCAGTCTAATCCAGCCCAGTTGCGGCCTGCTCAGCTCAGCCCCAGCCTTCTTAGCCCAGTGTAACCAAGCTCAGTTCAGCCTAACCCTGCTAACCCTCTGCCTAGACCAGCTTTCAGCTCAGCTTACTCTATCAGTAGATTCTCTGACTCCTGAGTGTATTAACCATGTAGATGCATGCTTCCCCTCTCTGGTGTGCCTGGACTTTCTCTTCATAAGCACAAACTCCTCTCTCCAGCCAGTCTACTGTATTTGACACTTGTTTGACCTTGCAACGTAGAGCACCCTGGGACATTGAGTTTCAGTGACAGGGGTTTGTTCTGTCTGCGAGGGGTAGACTGTGCATGTTGTCGTCCCCCTCTGGTCGTATGAGGAACTGCTATGGAATATCTTTAATAGATTCTCAGCGAGAGAGATATGGAAAATCTCAATTGCACACTCCTTGCATGCTGTCTCCTCGCCTCCTTCTCAAAACCCATTGGTGGAGAAGATCAGAAGGGAGGGACCTCTGGGTTTCTCATCCAATAGGTTTTGAGGAGGCGGCAAAGAGTATGCAATTGAGATTTTCCCCTTGACTTCCTCTCTCCTCACCTCTTTCTCAAAATCGATTGGAGGGGAAGGTCTTAGGGGAGCAAACTGACTTTCTCATCCAATTGGTTTTGAGAAGGAGGCGAGGAGAGGATGCGAGGAGTCAAGAAAAGGCAACTGAGACTCCCAGTGACACCTGAGTGGGCAGGTGGTCTCCTGTGCTGTACTGTGTACTGTCTGTTTGCAGCCATAGAGGATACTCCTGCCTCTGAAATGAACCTGCATCGTTGATTGCTGATGTGAATCAGGGATAGCACAAGCAACTCTGTGACACCACCTCCCACCAGACCAATGTTACCTGCTAGTTTCAGTGATAATGCGAAAGTTAGGTGAAGTATTTAGAGAAATTATAAAAGGTATATATTTATTCTATAATAGTATGTGAAAATACATTTCTTCTGCGTGTTTAAATGTTTTGTCTTTCAAGGGTGTATCTATTAAACATTATGTGGAAAACCTTGTAACATAAACAGACCTCAAGCCCCCTTTTTTGCAGATTAAAATAAAGCATTCTCAAAATAATCTATGAATATTGTGTAAATAGTTTTCCACTGTTTCTCCTCTGTCAGCAGCACCATGCATCCATGGCTGTTTGGGCCTGATACCAGTCCTCCTCCGCCCCTGGGTTTTACCCATTTAGCTTAGGCTACTTTTCTTTAAAATAAACACAAAGTGGATTTAACATTTTATAAATAACTCATTATGGAAGGAATGAACAATGACTTGCTTGGCAGATGGTTAAGTCCTACCACGGGAGCTGGCTGGCACCTCGCTAGGGCAGCAAGTAGCCTGGTGGTTAGAGTATCGGGCCAGTAACTGAAAGGGTGCTGGTTCAAACACCCAAGCCATCAAGGTGAAACATCTGACGATCTACTCTTGAGCAAGGCACTTGACCTTAATTTGATGATGGGGGGGGGGGGGTCATAGTAATGGCTGGAATGGTATTGAACTCCATGTGTTTGATTTCACTCTATTCCAGACATTATTATAAGCCTTCCTCCCCTCAGCAACCTCCTGTCACACAGATTTTGTTTAACCTTCAATATTTAGTGTTAAGTTTATGATAACGTCCAGCCTTCTCGCTTACAGATGTTTACTGTATGTGATGGTTTGCTTCCGCTTAGGACTGGAATCAATCCGTATCGCACAAAATCTGTGTTATAGCTCAATTTAAAGGCAATGTTACTGCATTCACAGTAACCGCTGAATTTACCTTTACACCGCTCTTCCCCGATACTTCAGCGATAGGGATTGAATCCAGCACTAACAGAGATCAATAGTTAATGATAGATGTTAGCTAGATATCAATCTGATGACTCTCTCCTATACCTACAGTAGGAAAGTGGCCAGTGATCAGATTGGGACCAGGCCTTTCAGTGTGCAGTGATCCACCCTGCAGAGCGCCTTGACATGAGCCCTGCTAACAGAACACAGGTGCCCAGGCCCAAATGAATCCCGTCACCCTCATACATTTAATGAAAGTATTGAATAGGTAGAGACAACGTTATAATAGGTCAGATCTACTCAAGCGCACAGAGTAAAAGCTAAGAGTGGGTTTGAGATCTCCTGAGTTGTCCGTGTGTGGCAATGGTCTGGTCCCATTCCCTTGACCCTATCACCTACCTCTGAAAGGTCGGTGTGATCTCTGAACATATAAAGGGCTAGGGCAAGAAGCTAGTGGATTAAATGGAACTAGGCCGCCAGGAATATGTCACATGAACTCCCCCAGTTCTGACAATATACACTACTGTGTTAAAAGATACCAGACCATTATGTTCCCTACAGTATTTAAGATACCAGACCGTTATGTTTCCTACAGTATTTAAAGGTACCAGACCGTTATGTTTCCTACAGTATTTAAAGGTACCAGACCGTTATGTTTCCTACAGTATTTAAAGGTACCAGACCGTTATGTTTTCCTACAGTATTTAAAGGTACCAGACCGTTATGTTTCCTACAGTATTTAAAGGTACCAGACCGTTATGTTTCCTACAGTATTTAAAGGTACCAGACCGTTATGTTTCCTACAGTATTTAAAGGTACCAGACCGTTATGTTTCCTACAGTATTTAAAGGTACCAGACCGTTATGTTTCCTACAGTATTTAAAGGTACCAGACCGTTATGTTTCCTACAGTATTTAAAGGTACCAGACCGTTATGTTTCCTACAGTATTTAAAGGTACCAGACCGTTATGTTTCCTACAGTATTTAAAGGTACCAGACCGTTATGTTCCCTACAGTATTTAAAGGTACCAGACCGTTATGTTTCCTACAGTATTTAAAGGTACCAGACCGTTATGTTTCCTACAGTATTTAAAGGTACCAGACCGTTATGTTTCCTACAGTATTTAAAGGTACCAGACCGTTATGTTTCCTACAGTATTTAAAGATACCAGACCGTTATGTTCCCTACAGTATTTAAAGATACCAGACCGTTATAAAAGTGTTTTCTACAGTACGTAATGTTATCAGGAGAGAATTGACCAACTATATTACTGACATAAACATCAGTGTCTCTCTATCCAGATCAATGATGTTATTTCCTGTCATGAGAACAGTGACCTCTGTAAATACCCTAGATCAATTAGTATGACACTTCATTAATAAATGTATAATGCCAATGATGAATTATATGGGTGTTTCATTCTTGGAAATGGAAATAATTTGTCTGAATATTTGCTGCTTGACAATAATAATCACATACAAAATGGTTGTTGATCTGACCACTCAGCACAGACCTGGAGTGACCTGCTGACCTTGATCATGAAAACTCACAGCTGAAATTGTGATTATTTTATTCTCCTCACATTCATAATAAAAAAATCCCCTAGCTTCACCCGAGCCATCCCCCCCTCTTCTCAGTCCTTCATTTATTTCCTCCTTTACTTGGATCCAGTGGAAAGCAGGGCGATGAGGCCAGATGAGGCACTGATGGACAGGATGTAGTTACTGTGGGACAAATGGGTTAAGGACAAATCATATCTGAGGTGGATACACTGGGAAGAAATGTTAGGCAATTAGGGAGAGGGAATAACCCGTCAGGCTTAGCTACATACTTATCGTACATGGGTGAGCATTAACAATCTCCTACAAGCGCGCACACAGATTTCAGCATTAAGCATCTCCTCCACTCAACCCCACTTCTCAGACATTATTCAGCCAGAGATAAACAGCAATCCAGAAACGTAAACAGAATGGAATGCAGCCGTGACAACCTGGAGATTCAATACAGGACCTGTATTTGAACCGGTGATTGACTAGGCCTCAGACTACAGCCAATGAATAATCAAAAAAAGTTCCTCCTCCGAGTACTAGAGCACAACAGGACAATGAAAATGCCAGGATGTAAGTCTAGCCTCAACAATCATTAGTAAAATAATGACCATTATTAGTAAAAGTTTATCCATCTATTTTCAGCTTTAGTAAAGCAGACATAGTTCCTACTGGAACTTCACCTGTCTAGTGAAATTGATGAGGATGTGCTTAAAAAGGGATACACGGTGGGGTTGAAGTTCTTCAGCAGGAAGAAGGAGGCGATGATGACGAGGACCAGGAACAGAGTGTTGTTATAGAAGATAGAGAAGGTGGTGGCCTCATAGTCAGCTACCTCGTTCTTCTTCCACAGAATCCTAACATGGGGAAGGAAAAGGGTTCATCAACTATTTGTGCATGTATCTGAGTTGTATCTGGGTTTCATGGGTAAAGGCTGCTGTTTGGTAGCCTGGCCCCAGATCAGTTTGTGCTTTGAGAATAGGGTTTCATGGGTAAAGGCTGCTGTTTGGTAGCCTGGCCCCAGATCAGTTTGTGCTTTGAAAATAGGGTTTCATGGGTAAAGGCTGCTGTTTGGTAGCCTACTCCATTGTCAAACCATTTTAGTCATTTAGCAGATGCTCTTATCCAGAGAGACTCACAGTTGTGAGTGAATACATTTTCATTTTTACTGAGAATCGAACCCACAACCCTGGCGTTGCAAATGCCATGCTCTACCAACTGAACCACACAAGACCATGGGAATTCTTTAAGGAGTTAGCAAGAGAGCAAAAACAGACTGGCACCCAGGCTATAATAAAGAGAGACTAGAAACAGACTGGCACCCAGGCTATAATAAAGAGAAACTAGAATCAGACTGGCACCCAGGCTATAATAAAGAGAGACTAGAAACAGACTGGCACCCAGGCTATAATAAAGAGAAACTAGAATCAGACTGGCACCCAGGCTAGCTAGAGCTCATCAGGTACCTTATCACACAGTAACCCACTCAGAGGAGTGATTGACATGTCCAATCACAGACTGGCAGGCTCACTGACCTCTCATCCTTCTCTTTACGAGACATCTTGCGATTGTCAGCCTCAGATAGTTTCCTGGTCACCTCCTTGGAGACGGCATCCTCTCGCTTCTGGGCAACTCTGTGGTCGAGAGACAAGACACATTTAGAAGTTAGATACAGACTTACTACCGATTGATGCCAAACTCAACATACCTCCAAACATTGCAGAAAGCGGAGGCAATCGTTTTAAGTGAGTGTTCATGTTTGCATGATGAACGTACTTGTGTTTGAGGACAAACTTGACATTCTTATAGGCGAAGGCCACCAGGTAGGTGCTGACCAGTGTCATGACTCCATACAGTACCGCTGACTGGACCAGGTCCATGTGCCAGATTCTCCAGAACAGCCCTGAACCACAACAAGGGGAGATCACAAACCATTCTTTATACGCTGCAGTTCACACGAGCAATAACTACTCTGTTCATGATAGTATTACATACAAGTGCTACTTTCCCCAGAATAGACTAGCTAACGTTAACTACCTACAACGACGTGACTGTTAGCTAATCAAGCCTGGGATAACTTAGCTAGTTAGCTAACGTTAACAAGTTAGAACACAACCACAATATCAATCTCAGCTAGCAAGTAACTAACTTGATAACTTCACATGTCATATACTAGCTAGCTAGATAACTGGGTAATATATTAACCAGCTGTGGCATAGCATGATAGCTAGCTAACTTAGCTATCTACACGTCACGTATGTTAAGTACAAAGCTAGCTACCGGTAGTAGAATTTCCATTCAATGCAATGCATCTATGCTACAATTAGCTGCTAACGGTCTGGTCTTGCTACTTACAAATTGGAATGGCGGACACGATTAGCGCATTTCCGTAGAAAAGCGCGGTGGACTTTGCAGACAGGTTTCGGCTGAAGTCCTGGAGGAGTAGGTCTTCCTCGGATTGCTGTTTGCTGCTGCCTTTGGGTGCCATGGTTCGTAAGTGTACGACCCGTCTCTAGCTCTACAAGGAAAGAAGACTGACACGTATGCGCTGAAGAGGGTTGAAAAAAGTTACGGCGCGTCAGCACAAACACGGAAATAGCTGTATTTAGAACGAAAGTTGTCGCTGTAGTTTTCTGCCTTCAGTGGTGATCCGCTTGGCCGTCGTAAAGGGAAATGTTAACATTGCCATCTACTGTTCTGGATGTTGAAAAAAAAACGTGGATCTTTATCTATGGTCAAATAGTGGAATAA
>NC_052329.1:10256157-10266157 GCF_016432855.1 Salvelinus namaycush | reverse complement strand
AGAGCATTAGTGAGGTCGGGCACTGATGTTGGGCGATTAGGCCTGGCTCACAGTCGGCGTTCCAATTCATCCCAAAGGTGTTCGATGGGGTTGAGGTCAGGGCTCTGTGCAGGCCAGTCAAGTTCTTCCACACCGATCTTGACAAACCATTTCTGTATTTATCTCGCTTTGTGCACGGGGGGCATTGTCATGCTGAAACAGGAAAGGGCCTTCCCCAAACTGTTGCCACAAACTTGGAAGCACAGAATCATCTAGAATGTCATTGTAAGCTGTCGCGTTAAGATTTCATTTCCCTGGAACTAAGGGGCCTAGCCTGAACCATGAAAACCAGCCCCAGACCATTATTCCTCCTCCACCAAACTTTACAGTTGGCACTATGCATTCAGGAAGGGAGCGATCTCCTGGCATCCGCCAAACCCAGATTCGTCAGTCGGACTGCCAGATGGTGAAGCGTGATTCATCACTCCAGAGAACACGTTTCCACTGCTCCAGAGTCCAATGGCGGTGAGCTTTACACCACTCCACCCAATGCCTGGCATTGTGCATGGTAATCTTAGGCTTGTGTGCGGCTGCTCGGCCATGGAAACCCATTTCATGAAGCTCCCGACGAACAGTTCTTGTGCTGACGTTGCTTCCAGAGGCAGTTTGGAACTCGGTAGTGAGTGTTGCAACCGAGGACAGACAGCGGTCCCATTCTGTGAGCTTTTGTGGCCTTCAGATGGGTGATCTGTTTCACCTCACGGCTGAGCTGTTGTTGCTCTAGACATTTCTAGGCAGCTCTAGCAGGGCAGAAAGTTGACGAACTGACTTGTTGGAAAGGTAGCGTCCTATGACGGTGCCACATTGAAAGTCACTGAGCTTTGCAGTAAGGCCCTTCTACTGTCAATGTTTGTCTATGGAGATTGCATAGATGTGTGCTTGATTTAATACACCTGTCAGCAACAGGTGTGGCTGAAATACCTGAACCCACTAATTTGAAGGGGTGTCCACATACTTTTGTATATATAGTGTAACTATATTTTGTCAAGTTTAATCTCTGTTCTCAGCACACTTCCTCCCTCCCTGGCTTTCTGCCTTGTAAGAAGTGAGGATGAGAGTGGTAAAAAGTGAGGATGAGAGGGGTAGGAAGTGGAGAGGAGAGCTCAGAAGAGGGGAGCAGAGGAGAGCCAAATAATGCTATTCATAATGGGGACGATTCAGACTTAGGAAATCTATGCCTTTTTTAAACATTTTGATGGAATCACTTCTCAGTAGTTGGTATTCAGACTTACCTTATGCAGGTGCGTAACGGTGATATGATACGAAGGTTTTGGCTTGGAAATGTCTTTTCATCTGGTCACAGATCGCTGATGTGTTGTGCGTTGAAGTCCAGAAGCGAAGGGAAAAGGGGAGAGGAGGAGAATGTGTAGATGCGAGAAGGAATACAACGAGCTGTTTGTATGTGGCTGCTATGAAAGTGAACTGTTTGCGTGTGATCAGGGGTGTATTCAGTCCACCGATTCTGTTGAAAAACATTTCTTAAAATGGAAACCAACGGAGCAAAACCAGAATAAACATAGCTGAATTTGTCCAATAGAAACTCTTGTTTGCAAGTGTTGGACTAATGATTACACCCTAGATCAGCTAGATGCAGGCAAGAATGTGCAAGGCTGTATTGAATGTGTCAATGTCTGTTCATGTGTCACTGTCTGTCAACTCAAATCTTTCTCTCAACCTGTGTGCACTTACATTGTAGCAACCTCGTGATGGGTATAGGGAAAATTAGAGAATTATCGATGTTCTATTAAGCTGGATGAATGGAATATGAAGGACAGTCATCCGATATGCTGTAATAGAAATAAGGCCATGCTAACTAAAAAAAATAATTGTCCTCCCTCATCTTCAACGGCACTGACCCCCACTGCAATCCGTTCACAAAATTAGATCGCTCCTACAGACAGTGAGTCACGTGTCCGTGGCTTGCTATAGAAAGCAGGCATCCAGTTACTGATTGACTGAACGTTAGAATGGGAGAAACTAGTGACCTAAGCGACTTTTAGCGTGGTATGATCGTCGGTGCCAGGCGAGCCGGATCTAGTATCTCAGAAACGTCCGCCCTAGGGTTTACCGAGAATGGTGCAACAAACAAAAACATCTATTCAGCGGCAGTCCTGTGGGCGAAAAACAGCTTGTTGATGAGAGAGGTCGAAGGAGAATGACAAGAATCATGCAAGTTAGCAAGCGGGCCACAAACAGACAAATAATGACGCAGTACAAAAGTGGTGTGCAGAACGGCATCTAATGTAGGAACGCACAACTCGTCGATCTTTGTCAAGGATTGGGCTATTGCAGCAGACAACCACACCTGGTTCCACTCCTATCAGCTATAAACAAGAAGAAGCGGCTCCAGTGGGCATCACCTGGAACAAGCGAGTTCAGTTTTACTTGAGAGGCCTGGTCAGTCCCCAGACCTCAACCTAATAGAGCATCTTTGGGACGAGATGGAACGGGCTGTTCGCAGCTGTCCAATGTGCAGAAGCTGCGTGATGCCATCGCATCAGCATGGACCAACATTCCTGTGGTCCAAGAATTCAGGCTGTTCCGGAGGCAAAAGGGTACTAGCTGGGTGTACCTAATAAACGGTATATTGGTGAATCAAAAACACAGTGGCTTGATTCATCCTGAAAAGTTGCCACATTCAACTGTTCAATCCTTGAAATATCGGAAGGTGAGAAAAGAGTAAGGGTTGAGCAATAGTCCTATGAATCTACGCTGATCATGGAACTGTAATGACAACGGTACTCATCCTGAAACATGCACTAGGGCTCCAGGTTTAAACTGCTATGTGTGATCTGCGTTCCATAATGATTCCAATAGGCGCACATGTCCCAACATGTAATACATGTTGGGACAGTCTAATATGACCTGACAGAGGAAAGAGATGGAAACTGACGATGTAATGGAATCATGCAAAATGTAGGCTATAAATGGAAGGATACGAAAACTAAAGTGACAGTTATTATGTATGTGGGTATTGCTGACGGTGGCTACCGATATGCTCAAAACTGAAACGTCCGGGCATAGTCTACAATTAAGACATTCTATAGCGCATAAATGAACTTCGTAGGTTAGGCACTACTGTTTCCATAGGCAACCCTGTTCCTGGAGTGTTGCAGGTAGTCTGGGATTTTGTTCCAACTAGGCACCACACCTGACCAACTGAGCTAATCGATCAGTTCAGTGGGATTGCCTGAATTCAACATACCTGTTCTTAAATCAAAAACCATGAAACGCCTGTACTACTCCGGGACCAGGGTTGCCTACCCCCCTTGGGATACAGCCTCAGCTTGGGTTTCCAAATTTCACCTTCCCTAAATTATGAAGCCACAGACCTACAACTACAATTCTGAATAACTATACAGTTGTTTATACTTCACTGTGGAAAAGAGGCTGAAATACCTGTCATGTTGACATGCTTTTCACTTTGCTGAAATATGACTTGTTTCACATTAGTCTCCAGCAATCATAAGGTAGAATGGATCTAAAACTACTGTCATTTATATTTACAATCCCCTCATCCAATCCCCTCATCCAATCCCCTCATCCAATCCCCTGATCCAAACGGAATACTCATTAACCCAGCTCTTATCAATAGCTTGGTGTTATTTCTATGGGGGAAAAAGAAAGTTGATGTTTTTCCACTTGGAACCTTATTCATTGTTTCCTCGCACATAAAGGAAGGTAGAATTATGAGGGAATGTCGGAATATGTGTATATGTAGACACATCTCTGACACACTTCCATTTCAGTGATCTCCACTCCACATCTCTGACAAACTTCCATTTCAGTGATCTCCACTCCACACCTCTGACAAACTTCCATTTCAGTGATCTCCACTCCACACCTCTGACAAACTTCCATTTCAGTGATCTCCACTCCACACCTCTGACAAACTTCCATTTCAGTGATCTCCACTCCACACCTCTGACAAACTTCCATTTCAGTGATCTCCACTCCAAACGTGTAACTGGCTGGCACAGCCTTTCCCCATGCTTAAGTTCAAGGTCAGATTACGTGTAGAGAGAAAAGTGAAGTTCCATTTACGCACGTCTGAATTCTCCCTTAAATGTCTTACAGCTTGTGTGTGTGTGTGCTGTACATGTAAGTGTGTGTGTGTCTGTTTGTTTGTGTGAGTGAGTGTTTGTATGCGGTGTGTGTGTGTGCTTGTGTGTGTGTGTGTGTGTGTGTGTGTGTGTGTGTGTGTGTGTGTGTGTGTGTGTGTGTGTGTGTGTGTGTGAGAAAGAGGGTGTGTTAATATGTTTTTGTGGTGTGTGTGTTTGTGTGTGTGTGTGTGTGTTTGTGTGTGCGTGTGTGCAATACTTGGCCGATGGGCAGAGACATGGGGTCTAACCTGGTCTGCCAACTCTGCTCTCAGAAGCAGAGAAAGAAAACTGAAAAACTTGACATTTTGGAAGCAGAGGGGAGACCAGTCAATCTGCATCTCAAAGGTCACTGTGTGTGTGTGTGTGTGTGTGTGTGTGTGTGTGTGTGTGTGTGTGTGTGTGTGTGTGTGTGTGTGTGTGTGTGTGTGTGTGTGTGTGTGTGTGTGTGTGTGTGTGTGTGTGTGTGTGTGTGTGTGTGTGTGTGTGTGTGTGTGTGTGTGTGTGTGTGTGTGTGTATGGGGGTGTTCAGTCCATCGAAGCCGTATGAGAAGAGCTGGGGAGATGGATAAACAAACGTGGTGTGACCACTGTGCAGAGAACAAACAGCACAGCAGGAAACCCTCAAAACAACTACATGTCTGGACCACAGAGAAACACAGAAAGAGAGACATTAGGGAAGGCCTACATTCAACCCCTCCAAAAAAAAGTGCTGTTAGGTGTGTATCAGTGAGGGTGTGAGAGGGTGAGACTGTGAATGACAGTTTGAACATGAGAGTGTGAATGACAGTATGGTGTGTTGTGAATGGTGTATTTGTGTGTGTGTGTGTGTGTGTGTGTGTGTGTGTGTGTGTGTGTGTGTGTGTGTGTGTGTGTGTGTGTGTGTGTGTGTGTGTGTGTGTGTGTGTGTGTGTGTGTGTGTGTGTGTGTGTGTGTGTGTGTGTGAGAAAGAGGGTGTGTTAATATGTTTTTGTGGTGTGTGTGTTTGTGTGTGCGTGTGTGCAATACTTGGCCGATGGGCAGAGACATGGGGTCTAAACCTGGTCTGCCAACTCTACTCTCAAAAGCAGAGAACGAAAACTGAAAAACTTGACATTTTGGAAGCAGAGGGGAGACCAGTCAATCTGCATCTCAAAGGTCACAGTGTGTTTTGGTTCTCTCTTTCCCTTTCTCTCTCTCTCTCCCTTCTCTCTCTCTCTCTCTTTCTCTCTTTCTCCCTTTCTGTCTCTCATTCACTCACTCACTTCTCTCTTTCTCTCTCTCTTTCTCCCTTTCTCTATCGCTCTCTCTCCCTTTTCCCTCTCCATCTCACTGTTTTTTCCTCTCTCTGTTTCTCTCCAGCTCTCTCGCTCTCTCTCTCTTTGTTTCTCTCCATCTCTCTCTCTCTCTCTCTCTCTCCCTCCTTCTCTGACTCTGGCTCAGCAGTGCGTTGAGGGAACATGCTGATGTATTGCTTTGTTAGCAATAGGACAGATGATAAGTAATTACAGCTTATGTAGTACGCCACCATGCTATAAATGAGGCAGACGGCTGTTCATCTAACTATGAACTGGGAAGGCATGATGGCATATCTGCCTTGTCTGTCACTTAAATATAACCACACTTAGAAAAAAAAGATGCTAGGGTTTTTTCGCTGTCCCCATAGGAGAACCCTTTGAAGAACCATTTTTGGTTCCAGATAGAACGCTTTTGGTTCCAGATAGAACCTTTTGAGTTAAACATAGAACCCCTTCCACAGAGGGTTCTACATGGATCCCAAAATGGTTCTACCTGGAACCAAAAAGGTTTCTCCTATGGGGACAGCCGAGGAAGCCTTTTGGAACCGTTTGGAACCCTTTTTTCTAAAAGTGCACAGATCTAGGATCAGCTTACCCTCCCCATCTCTTAAATAGAACCACTATGAGGGGGAAAACACAAAACTGACCTAAGATCTGTGTCAAGGGGACGTCATCTTACTCCTGCTGTCTATCTGTAGGCCTATGTGCAGTCATGACAGCAAACGAGCACAAGAACCTCTTGGAAACGTTCCCAGTAAACAACGGGCAACGATGAGACGCTAACACACACATTAACATCACCCACACATATACCACTTGACATGAAGGGTGTGTGTATGTCTGTGTGTGTGTCTGTGTGTGTGTCTGTGTGTGTGTGTGTGTGTGTGTGTGTGTGTGTGTGTGTGTGTGTGTGTGTGTGTGTGTGTGTGTGTGTGTGTGTGTGTGTGTGTGTGTGTGTGTGTGTGTGTGTGTGTGTGTGTGTGTGTGTGTGTGCTCATGAGAGTAAATAAGAACAATATTGGAAACCCTCAACATTGCCTGACCTGCTGCATGCTATTTGGTATTTTATTAGGATCGCCATTAGCTGTTGCAAAAGCAGCAGCTACTATTCCTTGGGTCCACACGAAACATGACGCATGACATAATACACAATATTAATTGACAAGAACAGAATCAATAAAACATTTTTTTTTAAAGGCACACATAGCATAAATGTGAAAAGACCTCTGGTGGCATGTCTGGTGTGGTAAGTGTGTCAGAGCTGTATGTAAGTTGACTATGCAAACAATTTTCAACACATCAATGTTTCTTATAAAAAGACGAAGTGAAGCAGTCAGTCTCTCCTCAACTCTTAACCAAGAGAGACTGGCATGCATAGTATTTATATTAGCACTCTGATTACAATGAAGAGCAAGACGTGCCCCTCTGGGCCAGCTGCAGCTTAACTAGGTCTTTCCTAGCATTATTTGTACCAAATACAATGTTCTTAGTTTTAGAGATGTTCAGGATCTGTTTATTATTGGTCACCCATTCCAAAACAGATTGCAACTCTTTGTTAAGGGTCTCAGTGACTTCATTAGCTGTGGTTGCTGATGAGTATGTGGTTGAATCATCAGCATACATGGACACACATGCTTTGTTTAATGTCGGTGGCAGGTCATTGGTAAAAATAGAAAAGAGTAGAGGGCCTAGAGAGCTGCCCTGCGGTACACCACACTTTATATGTTTGACATTAGAGAAGCCTCCATTATACAAAACCCTTTGAGTTCTATTAGATAGATAGTTCTGGTTGAGAAGCCATAACACATACGTTTTTTCAACTACAGGTTATGGTCAATAATATCAAAGGCTGCACTGAACTCTAACAGTACAGCTCCCACAATCTAGACAGTGATAAGCTTCCTCTTGAGCAGACAGCTTGATGAAATCCAGTCAATATTCAGGTCCCCAAGAAAGTAGACCTCTCTGATTACATCACATACACTATCAAGCATTTCACACATATTATTTAGATACTGACTGTTAGGACTTGGTGACCTATAGCAACACACCAATAGAAAAGGCTTTAGATGTGCCAAGTGAACCTGTAACCACAACACTTCAAAAACACTTGACATGAGATCTTCTCTAAGCATTACAGGGATACTATGGCTCTGAATACACATCAACACCTCCACCATAAGCATTTATGTATCTGCTATAGATGTTATATCCTTGTTTTGCTACTGCTGTATCATCAAATTAGTTATCTAAGTAAGTCTGTCAAAGCAGATGTAAGCAATGTCCCCCCACGCGCTCTGGCAGCTTTCATGGCTGGGATAACTCCTTTCCTCTTCTGCCACACAGCTTCAGGATATTCCTTGTTGAGGAAGATATACGTTCCTCTCAAGTTCTTGGCTCTTTCCAGAACAGCTACCTTGTCCTTGAACGTCAGGAACACAATGCATACAATGAATACAGTGCATTCGGAAAGAATCCTGACCCCTGACCCCTAATTCTTAATTTTAATTCTTAATTCTAATTCTTAATTCTAATTCTTAAATGGATTAAATGTTGTTGTTTTTTACCTCGTAAATCTCCATACTATACCCCATAATGACAAAGCAAAAACTGTTTTTTTAGAAATGTTTGCAAATGTATTAAAAATAAAGAAATGAACTGAAATATCACATTTCATAAGTATCCAAACCCTTTACTCGGTACTTTGTTGATGCAACTTTCGCAGCGATTACAACCTCAAATCTTCTTGGTTACGATGCTACAAGCTTGGCACACCTGTATTTGTTGAATTTCTCCCATTGTTTTCTGCAGATCCTCTCAAGCTCTGTCAGGTTGGATGGGGTGCGTCGCTGCACAGCTAATTTCAGGTCTCTCCAGAGATGTTCAATTGGGTTCAAGTGCGGGCTCTGGCTGGGCCACTCAAGGACATTCATAGACTTGTCCCAGAGACACTCCTGCGTTGTGTTAGCTGTGTGCTTATGTTAGTTGCCCTGTTGGAAGGTGAACCTTCGCCCCAGTCTGAGGTCCTGAGCGCTCTGGAGACGGTTTTCAACAAGGATATCTCTGTGCTCTGCTCATCTTTCCCTCGATCCTGACTAGTCTCCCAGACCCTCCTGCTGAAAAACATTCCCACAGCATGATGCTGCCACCACCATGTTTCTCTGTAGGGATAATGCCAGGTTTCCTCCAGACGTGACGCTTGGCATTCAGGCCAAAGGGTTCAATCTTGGTTTCATCAGACCAGAGAATCTTGTTTCTCATGGTCTGAAAGTCCTTTAGGTGCCTTTTGCCAAATTCAAGCGGGCTGTTATGCTTTTTACTGAGGATTGGCTTCCATCTGGCCACTCTACCATAAAGACCTGATTGGTGGAGTGCTGCAGAGATGGTTGTCCTTCTGGAAGGTTCTCCCATCTCCACAGAGAAACTCTGGAGCACTGTCAGAGTGACCATCGGGTACTTAGTCACCTCCCTGACCAATGCCTTTCTCCCTGGATT
Source organism: Salvelinus namaycush (assembly GCF_016432855.1). Lineage (NCBI taxonomy): Eukaryota > Metazoa > Chordata > Actinopteri > Salmoniformes > Salmonidae > Salvelinus > Salvelinus namaycush. The sequence continues at coordinate 10,257,246 of NC_052329.1, read as the reverse complement.
GCTCAGTTTGGCCGGGCGGCCAGCTCTAGGAAGGGTCTTGGTTGTTCCAAACTTCTTCCACTTAAGAATGATGGAGGTCATTGTGTTCTCGTGGACCTTCAATGATGCAGAAATGTTTTGGTACCCTTCCCAGATCTGTGCCTCGACACAATCCTGTCTCGGAGCTCTACGGACAATTCCTTCAAACTCATGGCTTGATTTTTGCTCTGACATTTACTTTCAACTGTGGGACCTTATATAGACAGGTGTGTGCCTTTCCAAGTCGTACCTAATCAATTGAATTTACCACAGCTGGACTCCAATCAAGTTGTAGAAACATCTGAAATATGATCAATGGAAACAGGATGCACCTGAGTTCAATTTTGAGTCTCATAGCAAAGGGTCTGAATACTTATGTAAATAAGGAATTTCTTTCAGCTTTCATGGCTGGGATAAGTTCTTTCCTCTTCTGGCACACAGCTTCAGGATAGTCCTTGTTGAAGAAGATATCCGTTCCTCTCAGGTTCTTGGCTCTTTCCAGAACAGCTACCTAGTCCTTGAACCTCAGGTTCTTGACCACTATCATCCTGGGCCTGTCTCCTGGGCCTGTGGTGGGTTTTCCAGTCCTGTGGGAGCGCTCCACCTCAATCTTCCTGTGGTCCATCTTCAATTTCTCAGAGATCATTTCCCTCACTTTGTCCTCAGACTCCGCTCAGGTCTCATGTGGAGATTCTGCAATTCCGTCCACAACCATGTTGTTCCGCCTTGATTGTCCATTGAGTCTGATTTATCCGCCATTGTTATCATGGATTCACTCACAGAACTGATGTCCTCTCTCAATGACATACTGTCATCTTGCCGTTCTCCTGTATAAACTCATTGAGCTGACCCTGGGAGAACTGCAGACTGTTCTTCAGGTCCTGGACCTCTCTGGTCAGGTTGTCCATTCTTTTATTAGTTGAATCGATCAGTTTTTGGACAAAACACTTGAAGCTTTTTTATTGTTAATGTAACAACTGCTTGTAGAACTATTTTTGTTCGTCTAAAATATCCTTCACGTGTGATAGAGAGACACCACTGTCCTCAACGGTACATCCCACCGGCTTTGGT
>NC_052329.1:10236157-10251157 GCF_016432855.1 Salvelinus namaycush | reverse complement strand
GGGTTCTGTGTTCCACTCAGGAAACAGAAGGAGTTCTACTCATCGTTACAGGGTTCTGTGTTCCACTCAGGAAACAGAAGGAGTTCTCCTCATCATTATAAGGTTCTGTGTTCCACTCAGGAAACAGAAGGAGTTCTACTCATCGTTACAGGGTTCTGTGTTCCACTCAGGAAACAGGAGTTCTCCTCATCATTATAAGGTTCTGTGTTCCACTCAGGAACCAGGAGTTCTCCTCATCATTATAAGGTTCTGTGTTCCACTCAGGAAACAGGAGTTCTCCTCATCATTATAAGGTTCTGTGTTCCACTCAGGAACCAGGAGTTCTCCTCATCATTATAAGGTTCTGTGTTCCACTCAGGAAACAGGAGTTCTCCTCATCATTATAAGGTTCTGTGTTCCACTCAGGAACAGAAGGAGTTCTACTCATCATTATAAGGTTCTGTGTTCCACTCAGGAAACAGGAGTTCTCCTCATCATTATAAGGTTTTGTGTTCCACTCAGGAACAGAAGGAGTTCTCCTCATCATTATAAGGTTCTGTGTTCCAGTCTGGAAACAGGAGTTCTCCTCATCATTATAAGGTTCTGTGTTCCACTCAGGAAACAGGAGTTCTCCTCATCATTATAAGGTTCTGTGTTCCACTCAGGAACAGAAGGAGTTCTCCTCATCATTATAAGGTTCTGTGTTCCACTCAGGAAACAGGAGTTCTCCTCATCATTATAAGGTTCTGTGTTCCACTCAGGAAACAGGAGTTCTCCTCATCATTATAAGGTTGTGTGTTCCACTCGGGAACCAGGAGTTCTCCTCATCATTATAAGGTTCTGTGTTCCACTCAGGAAACAGGAGTTCTCCTCATCATTATAAGGTTCTGTGTTCCACTCAGGAACAGAAGGAGTTCTCCTCATCATTATAAGGTTCTGTGTTCCACTCAGGAACAGAAGGAGTTCTCCTCATCATTATAAGGTTCTGTGTTCCACTCAGGAAACAGGAGTTCTCCTCATCATTATAAGGTTCTGTGTTCCACTCAGGAAACAGGAGTTCTCCTCATCATTATAAGGTTGTGTGTTCCACTCGGGAACCAGGAGTTCTCCTCATCATTATAAGGTTCTGTGTTCCACTCAGGAAACAGGAGTTCTCCTCATCATTATAAGGTTCTGTGTTCCACTCAGGAACAGAAGGAGTTCTCCTCATCATTATAAGGTTCTGTGTTCCACTCAGGAACAGAAGGAGTTCTCCTCATCATTATAAGGTTCTGTGTTCCACTCAGGAAACAGGAGTTCTCCTCATCATTATAAGGTTCTGTGTTCCACTCAGGAACAGAAGGAGTTCTCCTCATCATTATAAGGTTCTGTGTTCCACTCTGGAAACAGGAGTTCTCCTCATCATTATAAGGTTCTGTGTTCCACTCAGGAACAGAAGGAGTTCTCCTCATCATTATAAGGTTCTGTGTTCCACTCAGGAAACAGGAGTTCTCCTCATCATTATAAGGTTCTGTGTTCCACTCAGGAAACAGGAGTTCTCCTCATCATTATAAGGTTGTGTGTTCTACTCGGGAACCAGGAGTTCTCCTCATCATTATAAGGTTCTGTGTTCCACTCAGGAAACAGGAGTTCTCCTCATCATTATAAGGTTCTGTCTTCCACTCAGGAACAGAAGGAGTTCTACTCATCATTATAAGGTTCTGTGTTCCACTCAGGAAACAGGAGTTCTCCTCATCATTATAAGGTTCTGTGTTCCACTCAGGAACAGAAGGAGTTCTCCTCATCATTATAAGGTTCTGTGTTCCACTCAGGAAACAGGAGTTCTCCTCATCATTATAAGGTTCTGTGTTCCACTCTGGAAACAGGAGTTCTCCTCATCATTATAAGGTTCTGTGTTCCACTCAGGAACAGAAGGAGTTCTCCTCATCATTATAAGGTTCTGTGTTCCACTCAGGAAACAGGAGTTCTCCTCATCATTATAAGGTTCTGTGTTCCACTCAGGAACAGAAGGAGTTCTCCTCATCATTATAAGGTTCTGTGTTCCACTCTGGAAACAGGAGTTCTCCTCATCATTATAAGGTTCTGTGTTCCACTCAGGAAACAGAAGGAGTGTTGTCATTCTATCTTTTGTCTCCCCCTCCCTCCTTCTTTCCCTCTCTCTTTTTTCTTTGACTGTACCTGCTATCTCTAAACTCCTCCACCCCATCTCTCTCTCTCTCTCTCTCTCTCTCTCTCTCTCTCTCTCTCTCTCTCTCTCTCTCTCTCTCTCTCTCTCTCTCTCTCTCTCTCTCTCTCTCTCTCTCTCTCTCTCTCTCTCTCTCTCTCTCTCTCTCTCTCTCTCTCCTTTCCTTTCCTTTCCTTTCCTTTCCTTTCCTTTAGCGAAAACCCTTGTAAGCCTGACAGACATCTGTTCTCTTTGTGTCTCCTTCCTTTGAGGTTGACAGGGCGACAGCAAGAAATGAGAACAAGGAAACAGAGAGAAACCCAGAAATAGAAAGGGAGGAGAGTCTAACAGGTTGTCAGTCAGATATATATATATATATATAGAAAGAGAGAGAGAGAAGAGTCTAACAGGTTGTCAGTCAGATATATATATATATATAGAAAGAGAGAGAGAGAAGAGTCTAACAGGTTGTCAGTCAGATATATATATATATATATATATATATATATATATATATATATATATATATATATATATAGAAAGAGAGAGAGAGAAGAGTCTAACAGGTTGTCAGTCAGATATATATATACGTATATATAGAAAGAGAGAGAGAGAGAGAAAGGAAGAGAGAGAGCAGGTCAGTTTGATGACATGACATGTAAATGTGACTGTTATTTCCTTTTCAGAGTGTGCTTCCTGGGAATCTCAATTTCCTGCTCACTAGGGCGGAGTCTGTCTCCATAGTGATGATGTCATCCCGCCCTCCCCTTCGGTCATGGTTAACCCCACAGTGAACAGCACCCTGTAACTCTTTTCCTCATTGTTTTAAAAGGTCCCAGAATGGGCTGTGGTACTGTAATACTCCTCTGACTCCCCCCGCAAGTGCTTTTGTAAACATTGCCGTGACAGGTTGGATTGAACCAGAGGAGAGCAGAGAGACTTGTCCCCTGATCTGATGTGAGATAACAGAGAGAGAGAGAGAGGGAGGGAGGGAGGGAGGGAGGGAGGGAGAGAGAGAGAGAGAGAGAGAGAGAGAGAGAGAGAGAGAGAGAGAGAGAGAGAGAGAGAGAGAGAGAGAGAGAGAGAGAGAGAGAGAGAGAGAGAGAGTTGCCAAAAGAAAAGGGCAACCAATGAAGAACAAACACTATTGCAAATACAACACATATTTATGTTTATTTATTTTCCCTTTTGTAATTAAACTATTAGCACATCAATATAACACCGTACATATCCATAATATGACATTCAAAATGTCTATATTCCTTTGAAACTTTGTGTAATGTTTACTGTTCATTTCTGGTTGTTTTTTTTCACTTTTGTTTATTATCTTTTTCACTTGCTTTGGCAATATAAACATATGTTTCCCATGCCAATAAAGCCCGTTGAATTGAATTGACACAGACAGAGAGAATCCCTTCCCTCGGCCCAGCAGAGCAGTCCAGAGAGGAGAAGTGTTGTATGTGGCATTCTGCTGTTCTCTGAGACCTGCTGGGCTGGTTTTTGTGGGGTCATTAAAATTCCAGCTCCCTTCTGCACCTTCACCTTCACCACAGCTACAGCTCACAGCTACATGTTGGCTCTTGTCCACGAGCCGCCTCTCTCTGCTTCTGTCTCTCTCTCTCCCTCCCTCTCCCAAAACTCAGCTCACTTTCTATGTATAATCCCACTCTCACTCTCTTTCTCTCAAATTCAATGTAGTTTTCTCCCTGTTTGTCTCTCACTCTCTTTCTCTCAAATTCAATGTAGTTTTCTCCCTGTTTGTCTTTCAATCTCTTTGTCACTTTTCTGTTAATCTCATTTCTTGACCCATGTCTCTCTCTGCCCCACTCTCTCTCTCTCTCCCCCAACCTAGTCTCTCTCTGCCCCACTCTCTCTCTCTCTCCCCCAACCTAGTCTCTCTCTGCCCCACTCTCTCTCTCTCTCCCCCAACCTAGTCTCTCTCTGCCCCACTCTCTCTCTCTTTCCCCAACCTAGTCTCTCTCTGCCCCACTCTCTCTCTCTCCCCCAACCTAGTCTCTCTCTGCCCCACTCTCTCTCTCTCTCCCCCAACCTAGTCTCTCTCTGCCCCACTCTCTCTCTCTCCCCCCAACCTAGTCTCTCTCTGCCCCACTCTCTCTCTCTTTCCCCCAACCTAGTCACTCTCTGCCCCACTCTCTCTCTCTTTCCCCCAACCTAGTCTCTCTCTGCCCCACTCTCTCTCTCTCTCCCCCAACCTAGTCTCTCTCTGCCCCACTCTCTCTCTCTCCCCCCCAACCTAGTCTCTCTCTGCCCCACTCTCTCTCTCTCTCTCCCAACCTAGTCTCTCTCTGCCCCACTCTCTCTCTCTTTCCCCCAACCAAGTCTCTCTCTGCCCCACTCTCTCTCTCTCTCCCCCAACCTAGTCTTTATCTCTGCCCCACTCTCTCTCTCTTTCCCCCAACCTAGTCTCTCTCTGCCCCACTCTATCTCTCTTTCCCCCAACCTAGTCTCTCTCTGCCCCACTCTCTCTCTCTTTCCCCCAACCTAGTCTTTATCTCTGCCCCACTCTCTCTCTCTCTCCCCCAACCTAGTCTCTCTCTGCCCCACTCTATCTCTCTTTCCCCCAACCTAGTCTTTATCTCTGCCCCACTCTCTCTCTCTCTTTCACCCAACCTAGTCTCTCTCTGCCCCACTCTATCTCTCTTTCCCCCAACCTAGTCTCTCTCTGCCCCACTCTATCTCTCTTTCCCCCAACCTAGTCTCTCTCTGCCCCACTCTCTCTCTCTCTCCCCCAACCTAGTCTCTCTCTGCCCCACTCTCTCTCTTTCCCCCAACCTAGTCTCTCTCTGCCCCACTCTCTCTCTCTTTCCCACAACCTAGTCTCTCTCTGCCCCACTCTCTCTCTCTCTCCCCCAACCTAGTCTTTATCTCTGCCCCACTCTCTCTCTCTTTCCCCCAACCTAGTCTCTCTCTGCCCCACTCTCTCTCTCTCTCCCCCAACCTAGTCTCTCTCTGCCCCACTCTATCTCTCTTTCCCCCAACCTAGTCTTTATCTCTGCCCCACTCTCTCTCTCTTTCCCCCAACCTAGTCTCTCTCTGCCCCACTCTCTCTCTCTCTCTCTCCCCCAACCTAGTCTCTCTCTGCCCCACTCTCTCTCTCTCTTTCCCCCAACCTAGTCTTTATCTCTGCCCCACTCTCTCTCTCTTTCCCCCAACCTAGTCTCTCTCTGCCCCACTCTCTCTCTCTCTCCCCCAACCTAGTCTCTCTCTGCCCCACTCTCTCTCTCTCTCCCCCAACCTAGTCTCTCTCTGCCCCACTCTCTCTCTCTTTCCCCCAACCTAGTCTCTCTCTGCCCCACTCTCTCTCTCTCTCCCCCAACCTAGTCTTTATTTCTGCCCCACTCTCTCTCTCTTTCCCCCAACCTAGTCTTTATCTCTGCCCCACTCTCTCTCTCTTTCCCCCAACCTAGACTCTCTCTGCCCCACTCTATCTCTCTTTCCCCCAACCTAGTCTCTCTCTGCCCCACTCTCTCTCTCTTTCCCCCAACCTAATCTCTCTCTGCCCCACTCTCTCTCTCTCTCCCCCAACCTAGTCTCTCTCTGCCCCACTCTCTCTCTCTCTTTCCCCCAACCTAGTCTCTCTCTGCCCCACTCTCTCTCTCTCTTTCCCCCAACCTAGTCTCTCTCTGCCCCACTCTTTCTCTCTCTCCCCCAACCTAGTCTCTCTCTGCCCCACTCTATCTCTCTCTCCCCCAACCTAGTCTCTCTCTGACCCACTCTATCTCTCTCTTTTTCCCCCAACCTAGTCTCTCTCTGCCCCACTCTCTCTCTCGTTCCCCCAACCTAATCTCTCTCTGCCCCACTCTCTCTCTCTCCCCCAACCTAGTCTCTCTCTGCCCCACTCTCTCTCTCTCTTTCCCCCAACCTAGTCTCTCTCTGCCCCACTCTCTCTCTCTCTTTCCCCCAACCTAGTCTCTCTCTGCCCCACTCTATCTCTCTCTCCCCCAACCTAGTCTCTCTCTGCCCCACTCTATCTCTCTCTCCCCCAACCTAGTCTCTCTCTGACCCACTCTATCTCTCTCTCTTTCCCCCAACCTAGTCTCTCTCTGACCCACTCTATCTCTCTCTCTTTCCCCCAACCTAGTCTCTCTCTGCCCCACTCTATCTCTCTCTCCCCCAACCTAGTCTCTCTCTGCCCCACTCTATCTCTCTTTCCCCCAACCTAGTCTCTCTCTGCCCCACTCTATCTCTCTTTCCCCCAACCTAGTCTCTCTCTGCCCCACTCTATCTCTCTTTCCCCCAACCTAGTCTTTATCTCTGCCCCACTCTCTCTCTCTTTCCCCCAACCTAGTCTCTCTCTGCCCCACTCTCTCTCTCTCTCCCCCAACCTAGTCTTTATCTCTGCCCCACTCTCTCTCTCTTTCCCCCAACCTAGTCTCTCTCTGCCCCACTCTCTCTCTCTCTCCCCCAACCTAGTCTTTATCTCTCTGCCCCACTCTATAGCTCTCTCCCCCAACCTAGTCTTTATCTCTGCCCCACTCTCTCTCTCTCTTTCCCCCAACCTAGTCTCTCTCTGCCCCACTCTCTCTCTCTTTACCCCAACCTAGTCTCTCTCTGCCCCACTCTCTCTCTCTCTCTCCCCAACCTAGTCTCTCTCTGCCCCACTCTATCTCTCTTTCCCCCAACCTAGTCTTTATCTCTGCCCCACTATCTCTCTCTTTCCCCCAACCTAGTCTCTCTCTGCCCCACTCTCTCTCTCTCTCCCCCAACCTAGTCTCTCTCTGCCCCACTCTCTATCTCTCTTTCCCCCAACCTAGTCTTTATCTCTGCCCCACTCTCTCTCTCTTTCCCCCAACCTAGTCTCTCTCTGCCCCACTCTCTCTCTCTCTCCCCCAACCTAGTCTCTCTCTGCCCCACTCTCTCTCTCTCTCCCCCAACCTAGTCTCTCTCTGCCCCACTCTCTCTCTCTTTCCCCCAACCTAGTCTCTCTCTGCCCCACTCTCTCTCTCTCTCCCCCAACCTAGTCTTTATTTCTGCCCCACTCTCTCTCTCTTTCCCCCAACCTAGTCTTTATCTCTGCCCCACTCTCTCTCTCTTTCCCCCAACCTAGTCTCTCTCTGCCCCACTCTATCTCTCTTTCCCCCAACCTAGTCTCTCTCTGCCCCACTCTCTCTCTCTTTCCCCCAACCTAATCTCTCTCTCCCCCACTCTCTCTCTCTCTCTCCCCCAACCTAGTCTCTCTCTGCCCCACTCTCTCTCTCTCTCTTTCCCCCAACCTAGTCTCTCTCTGCCCCACTCTCTCTCTCTCTTTCTCCCAACCTAGTCTCTCTCTGCCCCACTCTATCTCTCTCTCCCCCAACCTAGTCTCTCTCTGCCCCACTCTATCTCTCTCTCCCCCAACCTAGTCTCTCTCTGACCCACTCTATCTCTCTCTCTTTCCCCCAACCTAGTCTCTCTCTGCCCCACTCTCTCTCTCTTTCCCCCAACCTAGGCTCTCTCTGCCCCACTCTCTCTCTCTCTCCCCCAACCTAGTCTCTCTCTGCCCCACTCTCTCTCTCTCCCCCCAACCTAGTCTCTCTCTGCCCCACTCTCTCTCTCTCTTTCCCCCAACCTAGTCTCTCTCTGCCCCACTCTCTCTCTCTCTTTCCCCCAACCTAGTCTCTCTCTGCCCCACTCTATCTCTCTCTCCCCCAACCTAGTCTCTCTCTGCCCCACTCTATCTCTCTCTCCCCCAACCTAGTCTCTCTCTGACCCACTCTATCTCTCTCTCTTTCCCCCAACCTAGTCTCTCTCTGACCCACTCTATCTCTCTCTCTTTCCCCCAACCTAGTCTCTCTCTGCCCCACTCTATCTCTCTCTCCCCCAACCTAGTCTCTCTCTGCCCCACTCTATCTCTCTTTCCCCCAACCTAGTCTCTCTCTGCCCCACTCTATCTCTCTTTCCCCCAACCTAGTCTCTCTCTGCCCCACTCTATCTCTCTTTCCCCCAACCTAGTCTTTATCTCTGCCCCACTCTCTCTCTCTTTCCCCCAACCTAGTCTCTCTCTGCCCCACTCTCTCTCTCTCTCCCCCAACCTAGTCTTTATCTCTGCCCCACTCTCTCTCTCTTTCCCCCAACCTAGTCTTTATCTCTGCCCCACTCTCTCTCTCTCTCCCCCAACCTAGTCTCTCTCTGCCCCACTCTCTCTCTCTCTCCCCCAACCTAGTCTTTATCTCTGCCCCACTCTATCTCTCTTTCCCCAACCTAGTCTCTCTCTGCCCCACTCTCTCTCTCTTTCCCCCAACCTAGTCTCTCTCTGCCCCACTCTCTCTCTCTCTCTCCCAACCTAGTCTCTCTCTGCCCCACTCTCTCTCTCTCTCCCCCAACCTAGTCTTTATCTCTGCCCCACTCTATCTCTCTTTCCCCAACCTAGTCTTTATCTCTGCCCCACTCTCTCTCTCTCTCCCCCAACCTAGTCTCTCTCTGCCCCACTCTCTCTCTCTTTCCCCCAACCTAGACTCTCTCTGCCCCACTCTCTCTTTCTCTCCCCCAACCTAGTCTTTATCTCTGCCCCACTCTCTCTCTCTTTCCCCCAACCTAGTCTCTCTCTGCCCCACTCTATCTCTCTTTCCCCCAACCTAGTCTTTATCTCTCTGCCCCACTCTATCTCTCTTTCCCCCAACCTAGTCTCTCTCTGCCCCACTCTATCTCTCTTTCCCCCAACCTAGTCTCTCTCTGCCCCACTCTCTCTCTTTCCCCCAACCTAGTCTCTCTCTGCCCCACTCTATCTCTCTTTCCCCCAACCTAGTCTCTCTCTGCCCCACTCTATCTCTCTCTCTCTCCCCCAACCTAGTCTCTCTCTGCCCCACTCTCTCTCCCCCCCAACCTAGTCTCTCTCTGCCCCACTCTCTCTCTCTTTCCCCCAACCTAGTCTCTCTCTGCCCCACTCTATCTCTCTCTCCCCCAACCTAGTCTCTCTCTGCCCCACTCTCTCTCTCTCCCCCCCAACCTAGTCTCTCTCTGCCCCACTCTCTCTCTCTTTCCCCCAACCTAGTCTCTCTCTGCCCCACTCTCTCTCTCTCTCCCCCAACCTAGTCTCTCTCTGCCCCACCATCTCTCTCTCTCCCCCAACCTAGTCTCTCTCTGCCCCACTCTCTCTCTCTTTCCCCCAACCTAGTCTCTCTCTGCCCCACTCTCTCTCTCTCTCCCCCAACCTAGTCTGTATCTCTCTGCCCCACTCTATCTCTCTTTCCCCCAACCTAGTCTTTATCTCTGCCCCACTCTCTCTCTCTCTCCCCCAACCTAGTCTCTCTCTGCCCCACTCTCTCTCTCTCTCCCCCAACCTAGTCTTTATCTCTGCCCCACTCTATCTCTCTTTCCCCAACCTAGTCTCTCTCTGCCCCACTCTCTCTCTCTTTCCCCCAACCTAGTCTCTCTCTGCCCCACTCTCTCTCTCTCTCTCCCAACCTAGTCTCTCTCTGCCCCACTCTCTCTCTCTTTCCCCCAACCTAGTCTCTCTCTGCCCCACTCTCTCTCTCTCTCCCCCAACCTAGTCTCTCTCTGCCCCACTCTCTCTCTCTCTCCCCCAACCTAGTCTCTCTCTGCCCCACTCTCTCTCTCTTTCCCCCAACCTAGTCTCTCTCTGCCCCACTCTCTCTCTCTCTCCCCCAACCTAGTCTTTATCTCTGCCCCACTCTCTCTCTCTTTCCCCCAACCTAGTCTTTATCTCTGCCCCACTCTCTCTCTCTCTCCCCCAACCTAGTCTCTCTCTGCCCCACTCTCTCTCTCTCTCCCCCAACCTAGTCTTTATCTCTGCCCCACTCTATCTCTCTTTCCCCAACCTAGTCTCTCTCTGCCCCACTCTCTCTCTCTTTCCCCCAACCTAGTCTCTCTCTGCCCCACTCTCTCTCTCTCTCTCCCAACCTAGTCTCTCTCTGCCCCACTCTCTCTCTCTCTCCCCCAACCTAGTCTTTATCTCTGCCCCACTCTATCTCTCTTTCCCCAACCTAGTCTTTATCTCTGCCCCACTCTCTCTCTCTCTCCCCCAACCTAGTCTCTCTCTGCCCCACTCTCTCTCTCTTTCCCCCAACCTAGTCTCTCTCTGCCCCACTCTCTCTCTCTCTCCCCCAACCTAGTCTTTATCTCTGCCCCACTCTCTCTCTCTTTCCCCCAACCTAGTCTCTCTCTGCCCCACTCTATCTCTCTTTCCCCCAACCTAGTCTCTCTCTGCCCCACTCTCTCTCTCTCTTTCCCCCAACCTAGTCTCTCTCTGCCCCACTCTATCTCTCTTTCCCCCAACCTAGTCTCTCTCTGCCCCACTCTCTCTCTTTCCCCCAACCTAGTCTCTCTCTGCCCCACTCTATCTCTCTTTCCCCCAACCTAGTCTCTCTCTGCCCCACTCTCTCTCTCTCTCCCCCGACCTAGTCTCTCTCTGCCCCACTCTCTCTCCCCCCCAACCTAGTCTCTCTCTGCCCCACTCTCTCTCTCTTTCCCCCAACCTAGTCTCTCTCTGCCCCACTCTATCTCTCTCTCCCCCAACCTAGTCTCTCTCTGCCCCACTCTATCTCTCCCCCCCAACCTAGTCTCTCTCTGCCCCACTCTCTCTCTCTTTCCCCCAACCTAGTCTCTCTCTGCCCCACTCTCTCTCTCTCTCCCCCAACCTAGTCTCTCTCTGCCCCACTCTCTCTCTCTCTCCCCCAACCTAGTCTCTCTCTGCCCCACTCTCTCTCTCTTTCCCCCAACCTAGTCTCTCTCTGCCCCACTCTCTCTCTCTCTCCCCCAACCTAGTCTGTATCTCTCTGCCCCACTCTATCTCTCTTTCCCCCAACCTAGCTCTCTCTGCCCCACTCTATCTCTCTCTCCCCCAACCTAGTCTCTCTCTGCCCCACTCTATCTCTCTTTCCCCCAACCTAGTCTCTCTCTGCCCCACTCTATCTCTCTTTCCCCCAACCTAGTCTCTCTCTGCCCCACTCTATCTCTCTTTCCCCCAACCTAGTCTCTCTCTGCCCCACTCTATCTCTTTCTCCCCCAACCTAGTCTTTATCTCTGCCCCACTCTATCTCTCTTTCCCCCAACCTAGTCTTTATCTCTCTGACCCACTCTCTCTCTCTTCCCCCCAACCTAGTCTTTATCTCTGCCCCACTCTATCTCTCTTTCCCCCAACCTAGTCTCTCTCTGCCCCACTCTATCTCTCTTTCCCCCAACCTAGTCTTTATCTCTCTGCCCCACTCTATCTCTCTTTCCCCCAACCTAGTCTCTCTCTGCCCCACTCTATCTCTCTTCCCCCCAACCTAGTCTTTATCTCTCTGCCCCACTCTATCTCTCTTTCCCCCAACCTAGTCTCTCTCTGCCCCACTCTATCTCTCTTTCCCCAACCTAGTCTTTATCTCTTTCTCTCTCTCTCTTTCCCCCAACCTAGTCTTTATCTGTTTCTCTCTCTCTTCCCCAAACTAGTCTTTATCTCTCTCTCTCTATTCCCCAAACTAGTCTTTATCTCTCTCTCTCTCTATTCCCCAAACTAGTCTTTATCTCTCTCTCTCTATTCCCCAAACTAGTCTTTATCTCTCTTTCTCTCTCTATTCCCCAAACGAGTCTTTATCTCTCTCTCTCTCTATTCCCCAACCTAGTCTTTATCTCTCTCTATATATATATATATATATTCCCCAAACTAGTCTTTATCTCTTTCTCTCTCGCTCTCTTCCCCAACCTAGTCTTTATCTCTCTCTATATATATATATATTCCCCAAACTAGTCTTTATCTCTTTCTCTCTCGCTCTCTTCCCCAACCTAGTCTTTATCTCTCTCTCTCTATTCCCCAACTTAGTCTTTATCTCTCTCTCTCTTCCCCAACCTAGTCTTTATCTCTCTCTCTCTATTCCCCAACTCAGTCTTTATCTAACTCTCTCTATATTCCCCAACTTAGTCTTTATCTCTTTCTCTCTCGCTCTCTTCCCCAACCTAGTCTTTATCTCTCTCTCTCTATTCCCCAACTTAGTCTTTATCTCTCTCTCTCTTCCCCAACCTAGTCTTTATCTCTCTCTCTCTCTATTCCCCAACTTAGTCTTTATCTCTCTCTCTCTTCCCCAACCTAGTCTTTATCTCTCTCTCTCTTCCCCAACCTAGTCTTTATCTCTCTCTCTCTCTTCCCCAACCTAGTCTTTATCTAACTCTCTCTATATTCCCCAAACTAGTCTCTATCTCTCTCTCTCTTCCCCAACCTAGTCTTTATCTCTCTCTCTCTCTTCCCCAACCTAGTCTTTATCTCTTTCTCTCTATTCCCCAAACTAGTCTTTATCTAACTCTCTCTATATTCCCCAAACTAGTCTCTATCTCTCTCTATATATATATATATTTCCCAACCTAGTCTTTATCTCACTCTCTCTCTATTCCCCAACCTAGTATTTTTCTCTGTCTTTCTCTCCCTCCCTCTCTCAATCTTGTCTTTATCTCACACTTTCTTTTTCTGTCTTTTCTCGTTCTCCACTGAGGCATGTTCTCTGCTCTCTACAGATGTCACCTTCATTTAAATATCTGAGAAACAAACAGAAAAAAGTAAAACCTGCCTGTACTCCTCACAACACCATTTTACTAAACAACAATATCCCTCTGCAGGCAGCAATGGCTACCTGAAGTCTCTGTAGCTAGTAGAGTGGAGAGGAATGGTTGGTTGGCTTTGAAGAGGTCTTGAATGACCCTTACCTTCTTGAATGACCCTTTTATCAGCACATTCACCCAGTGTGTGTGTGTGTGTGTGTGTGTGTGTGTGTGTGTGTGTGTGTGTGTGTGTGTGTGTGTGTGTGTGTGTGTGTGTGTGTGTGTGTGTGTGTGTGTGTGTGTGTGTGTGTGTGTGTGTGTGTGTGTGTGTGTGTGTGTGTGTGTGTGTGTGTGCGTGCCTGTGTGTGTATTCTAGTTCAAGAGCAGGACATTGTTCCTTACTTCCTGCCCTCTTAAGCCTTGTCCTTTTGTTTTGGGTGACCCTCATCCCCCATCTCCCCCTCACTCACCCCTTTAACCTTTCTACCACTCACCCCACCTCTCATCCCCCTCTACCCCTCTACCCCTCTACCCCCAACACCCCTTCTCATCCACCTCTACCCCCACCACCCACTCTCATCCACCTCTACCCTCCCTTACCCATGTAGCTTTTCAATTCAATTAAATTCTCTCTCCATCTCCTTCTCTCTCCTCTCCTCTCTCTCTCTCTCTCTGTCTCCTCTCCTCTCTCTCCCTTTCTCTCCTTCCTCTCTTTCTCTCTCTCTCAAATCAAAGGGCTTTATTGGCATGGGAAACATATGTTCACATTGCCAAAGCAAGTTAAATAGATAATAAACAAAAGTGAAATAAACAATCAGAAATGAACAGTAAACATTACACTCACAAAAGTTTCAAAGGAATAAAGACATTTCAGATGTCATATTATGTCTATATACAGTGTTGTAACGATGTGCAAATAGTGCAAAAGGGAAAATAAATAAATATAGGTTGTATTTACAATGGTCTTTGTTCTTCACTGGTTGACCTTTTCTTGTGGCAACAGGTCACACTGTGGTATTTCACTCAATAGATATGGGAGTTTATCAAAATTGGATTAGTTTTCGAATTCTTTGTGATCTGTGTAATCTGGGGGAAATATGAGTCTCTAATATGGTCATACAGTTGGTAGGAGGTTAGGAAGTGCAGCTCAGTTTCCACCTCATTTTGTAGGCAGTGTGCACATAGCCTGTCTTCTCTTCAGGGCCAGGTCTGCCTACAGCAGCCTTTCTCAATAGCAAGGCTTTGCTCACTGAGTCTGTACATAGTCAAAGGTGTCCTTAATTTTGGGTCAGTCACAGTGGTCAGGTTTTCTGCCAGCTTGTACTGTGTTTAGTGCCAAATAGCATTCTAGTTTGCTGTTTTTTTTGTAAATTCTTTCCAATGTGTCAATTAATTATCTTTTTGTTTTTTCATGATTTGGTTGGGTCTAATTGTGTTGCTTTCGTGGGGCTCTGTGGGGTGTGTTTGTGTTTGTGAACAGAGCCCCAGGACCAGCTTACTTAGGGGACTCCTTACCATGTTCATCTCTCTGTAGGGGATGGCTTTGTTATGGAAGGTTTTGGGAATCACTTCCTTTTAGGTGTTTGTAGAATTGAACGTCTCTTTTCTGTATTTTGATAATTAGCCGGTTTCGGCCTAATTCTGCTCTGCGTGCATTATAGCATTATATGTTTTTTTTACGTTTCTCCCTCAGGCGTTAACCATTACCTCTCTCAACAGGCCAAATGAAAACACACCACACTCACATATATTACATATTACAAAATGGTTTGCTATAGCCATGATACGAAATTCTGACTGATCTCTTTCTTGAGGGTCATAGGAAGAGATATAGTGTACTGATATTACAATCACAAAAGAGTACAGTATGTTTTGGCTATCCCTAGAGGTCAGCAGGTCAGTGTCACCTTGGGGTGAAGGAGAGAGACCTGGCTACACCTAGAACTTCAGAGTAGGTCAGTGTCACCTTGGACTGAAGCAAAAAGTGACTTCCATGAACTGGAAGTCTCTAAAGGGGAAGGTTAACAATATACACTACCTTTAAAAAGTTTGGGGTCACTTAGAAATGTCCTTGTTTTTTAAAGAAAAGCACATTTTTTGTCCATTAAAATAACATCAAATTGATCAGAAATACAGTGTAGACATTGTTAATGTTGTAAATGACTATTGGAGCTGGAAACGGCAGATTTTTTGTGTAATATCTAGATACGTAGGTGTACAGAGGCCCATTATCAGCAACCATCACTCCTGTGTTCCAATGGCACTTTGTGTTAGCTAATCCAAGTTTATAATTTTAAAAGGCTAATTGATCATTAGAAAACCGTTTTGCAATTATGTTAGCACAGCTGAAAACTGTTCTGATTAAAGAAGCAATAAAACTGTCCTTC
>NC_052329.1:10166157-10231157 GCF_016432855.1 Salvelinus namaycush | reverse complement strand
GTGTCCTGTCACAGGCCTGTTTACTGTCCTACCATAATCCCCTTCGTCCTGTACATCTACTGGAAATGCTGTTTGAATATATGCTAACAACCAGAAACCTTTCCAGTCAGTCAGTATCACAGAAACAAAGAGGGGGGAGACCACCCAACTCCCTGCACTTAGTAGACATATTTATACTACTGGTCAGGCGCCTGACGAACGCAGCACAACTTCCTGCTTTTCCTCCCCCTATGACACACCAGTTTCGTTTTTTCCTCCTCTCTCTCTCTTGATCCTTTGATGCCAAATCCCATCCCTCGACCGGGCGAGGAGCGCCGTGAGTGGCTGAGAGGACTGAGCGTTCCTTGCAACAGCTGCGACTTGCCTCTATCCAACACAGGAGTTGGCGGAATTGAGCTCAGTGCAGAACGACGAAACAGCGGCTTTGTCACGCATTGCCCCAGCCCCGGACCAGCAGCCCAAACGCAGATCGACATATCGCTACATTCATGACCGGACAGGGATTAAGTGGCGAAGGAGACAATTTCACAGAAGAGATTGAACGGATTTTACGCAGGTAGGAATATGATATGTGTGTGTCTGGACGCTTTGTATTCTAAACGGGCTCTGTGAAAGCAACGCTATAATAAATCACCCAGCCGGGACGTCTATGCAGCAGTATGTGTTGGAGATCGACTATATTGTAGCCTAGTTATTTTGCGCAGTACACCAGATCTTCATGATTGCTGGAAGGGCATTTTTACATTTTCTAAATGATATAGCAGTCTACTACGTTCTGCAGATCGGCTTTAGTGTAGTTCATCTCAAACATCCACCGTGTTTTCGCGGATAAAACCTACCGAAATGCGGGTATTAACATCGTAGGCTAGGACCTATACGATTTATATAGAAGATGTAGGCTTTTTGATGTGCGTTACAACGGGAAAATGCAGTGTCAGGATCGGGTCTTTGTGCTATTCGACGCAGTCCCCCTCGTCTCTGTGTGTGTCTGTAGGCCTACGTGCAAACTTGCTCGAGCAGCGATTTATAACTGGCACGTATTCCGTAGACCCCGTGTATCTACCTCCTGTGATCAAAATACTCTCTCGAGAACGTTTTGTTATCGTGCGACAATGATTGTATCGCGCAGTACAGTAGTTTATACGCGCTGTGATTGCATCATGACGCCCGTCATTGACAGAACAATAATATAATCAAATTGTTTCTAAGTTTGGGAGACTTCCCTAACCTATCTATTCAATATTCTAGATTGAAGGGCTATCAATGGTCAACGTTATAGTTTCTGTTTTATCAGTTTAACATTACCCAGGAAAGTAAACGATGGGTTTTCCAAGATTGCGCTTATTGTTTTACACCCAATAAAATGCAATGGTTATTGACTCTGTCAAGGTTGCTGACTAACAGTTGATCAAATGACACATGCCCAGGACTTTCGAAACCTATGAGGCATACATTTGAGTTATTATTTTCCATCTATGGTTATTTCTCTCACACTCTGTCTCTCTTCTCATTTCTCTATCTATCTTTCAGGACTGCCGGGTTTTAGGAGTGCCCCTGGTGACCATGGATAAAGCTTTGCATATCCTACAGAAACCGACAGACTCAACCGACAAGGCCCTTGGCGGTGGAACGGGAATAGCTCTGGATATGAGTATAGGGGACCGGGAATTCACGGAACAATCTATTAGACTTAGCAATAAAATCCCGTTAGTGAAGCCCTATTTAAAAAATAAACACAAACAGAGGAAACTGGACTCAAAATGCCTCCGTGCGCTCCAGGACCCGATCCTGACCACATTACTGAGTACGGAAGCTCTTGTTACGGGAGACGGAGTGTTTGTCCCCAGGAACCCTCCACCAAGGACAGCTGGGAACCTGTGCACTGCTGTGGTGGTCAAACAGGCACGGATTGGTGGGCCTGTGTGCCGGAAAGAATCGTCAGCTACCGGTGTAACGGCTATGATTACCGGCGACACGGAACTGGCGGACGCCGCCGAGTTGGAGGAGACAGAGGGGGGGGTAACCAAGGTACCGGTAGATCTCCAGCGTGTGACAGTAGACTCTAACGAGCGCAGATTCCAGCTCAAACTTCACCCGCGGGCGCGAGATGTGGCGGCGGCACCCCCCACACCTGATACCCCTCTAGTATCCCCTCCAAGCCAGGGGGGAAACACGATGATTGACCTATTTGCTTCTAAAGCCTTGCGGGGGGCAACTTGCCTCACCATTAAAGACAGTAAGAAAACTCCCAGTCTTCAGGCCGACAAAGGCGAGATATTTCAGGATAAAAGCGAAGAGGCCTCCCTGGATCTAGTGTTTGATCTGCTAACCCAGCTCCAGTATCACACGCACCAAGCCGACTCCGTTTCCATCTGCGTGGATTTCCTGCAGGGGTTGTGTGTGTACGGGAGTGACTGCGCTTACCACCATACTGTGCTGCCCTACCACTGGCAGATCTGCAGGAGTGATACTGAAAGCTGGCAAAGCCTTGCGGATGATTCACAGGATCAGTTGGAGAGGCTTTATTGCAACCCGGACAATGAACAAGTCAGGCTCAAGTTTCAGTAAGTGCTTTTATTTAGTTACAGTGGTTCCTCCAGTTTTATGTTCTATATGAATGTAGCCTCATAGAGCTGAGATTGTATTTACAGTTTTAAGACAGGAGTGCTTTGATATGAAAAAGGTATGGTGTTTGATATCTCAGTTTCAGTAGTGTGTGTGTTGTAATGATTAACTGACTGAGTCGTTTTGGTTCCCGACTTCCCCTATCTCAGTTCTTATTTTTAATTGTCATTCTTATGGCACGTTGAGTTCCTGCAATAGCGTGTGTGCTCTTTCTGCTCCCAAACCCAGCCTTCTCATTGGTTGAAACAGCTCAAACCAGGAAGTGCTGTACCCATGGCAGCTTAGAGCTGGGAACTTGCATGACCTACTGCTGCCTGGCGCGGTCACTGACACACACGCACTGGCTGTCTCTCTCACGAACACACACACGCACTGGCTGTCTCTCTCACGAACACACACACACACACAAGCACTTGGCAGGCACTAGCAGACAGGCATACAAAGTGTGCTCTGATTCAAGCTATACACCCCACATTCACACAATGACACAGTTAGCTATGTCACCACACACACCTCACAAGTTATTCAGGGAACTGAGGGGCCCGTGTATGTGTCTCTGTGTGTGACTGCGTGTGTGTGTGTTGTTGACTTTAGGTTTTAAAGTGAAACTACATGCAAACCTTCCCACCCACAGGATATGCACCTGTCCATGAGAACCCAAATGAAGTCAAGCTCTTATTTGAATATGCAACATACTCACATGGGTCTAAAGTTACTGTATTAGGTGTTGGTGATAGCAACTTAGTTGAGTAGTGTCAGTTTCCAAACATTATAAATGGCCAGTCTGTATACAGAGCCAAAATACCACAGTAACTACCAGTGTAATCACCTATAGAATGGCTGTGTACCAGTGTAATCACCTATAGAGTGGCTGTGTGCCAGTGTAATCACCTAGAGAGTGGCTGTGTACCAGTGTAATCACCTATAGAATGGCTGTGTACCAGTGTAATCACCTATAGAGTGGCTGTGTACCAGTGTAATCACCTATAGAGTGGCTGTGTACCAGTGTAATCACCTATAGAATGGCTGTGTACCAGTGTAATCACCTATAGAATGGCTGTGTACCAGTGTAATCACCTATAGAATGGCTGTGTACCAGTGTAATCACATAGAGAGTGGCTGTGTACCAGTGTAATCACCTATAGAATGGCTGTGTACCAGTGTAATCACCTATAGAATGGCTGTGTACCAGTGTAATCACCTAGAGAATGGCTGTGTACCAGTGTAATCACCTAGAGAATGGCTGTGTACCAGTGTAATCACCTAGAGAATGGCTGTGTACCAGTGTAATCACCTACAGAATGGCTGTGTACCAGTGTAATCACCTAGAGAATGGCTGCGTACCAGTGTAATCACCTAGAGAATGGCTGCGTACCAGTGTAATCACCTATAGAGTGGCTGCGTACCAGTGTAATCACCTAGAGAATGGCTGCGTACCAGTGTAATCACCTATAGAGTGGCTGCGTACCAGTGTAATCACCTATAGAGTGGCTGCGTACCAGTGTAATCACCTATAGAATGGCTGTGTACCAGTGTAATCACCTAGAGAATGGCTGCGTACCAGTGTAATCACCTATATAGTGGCTGCGTACCAGTGTAATCACCTATAGAATGGCTGTGTACCAGTGTAATCACCTATAGAGTGGCTGTGTACCAGTGTAATCACCTTCTTCTTTATTGCTTACTGTTGTGAAGTGTTAGACCATCCAATTTCAAACAGCGGTCTCCAATACGCTCCCGGCATGGTCCCGACATGCTCAGAATTTATATTCACATTTAAGCAAGTAAAACGGTACTTATTTTCCAGAGTCTATCAGATGTGGATCTGGAAGACCCCCCCCCCCCCCCCCCCCCCATTAAACACACACACACCCCCTGGGTGATGTTGTGTTGCCATAGTAACCGAATGCAGTTGATAACAGCTGTTATCTGAAGAGCAGCAGAGGACAAAACAAGCCAGGCCGTCAACATGGCAACAGACTTATTTGGCAGCCGCTGCCGTGTGTGTTTGTGAGAGATGGAGTGAGAGTTGGCTGGCATGTGTCAGTATTTGTGTGTGAGGAACAAGCTCTCACAGTCTCACGTGAGAATTAAACGTTCATCCATGTTTCTCACATGGCAAATTTCAAAGTGTTTAATGTTACGTTTAGGCAATAACTCTGAATGGTTAAGGTTAGTTATTGACTCTGAATGGTTAAGGTTAGGCATTAACTCTGAATGGTTAAGGTTAGGCATTAACTCAATGGTTAAGGGTTACGGTTTGCAATAGGCTAAAGACAAAAATATCAAAAACAACTTCCTGTCACTGGATTCGAACAAACTTTTGAACCACAGCCATCCGCTGTTCCCGTCCACAATGCCCGAGCAAAACTGAAACCATCTTGAAGGTAACAGCGCACGTTGTTGCCGCTTAGTGCACGATTTCCACGTCATCTCCCGACGTCCTCAGACATGGATGGACGTGGAATAATGACTTGTATCACGGGTGACCTGTCTGGGTTGAGAGGGCATGTGTGTGACTGTGAACATGGGAGAGGGAGTTAATAATTCCTTCTGTATGTGTGTCTGTGTTTACCATCTCAACATGTTTCTATGTCCTATACAGTATGTGAATGATTTGAGTCGGACTGTCTGTCAGTCAGTGCGTGTGATGCAGGACTAGTGGCCAGAGGTTGGGCTGTAAAGTGTCCACTCAGTCCCATTCCTCTCCGGACACAAACGGTCATGTCTCCCCCTCATCTCACCTCCGCTCCTCCATTACGGCTGGGCGACATATCAAATTAATTCTATTTTTTTTTGTAGTTTTATTGTTTTAGTTATAACAATTGTGACGCAAGGGGGAGTAGTTTACATCAGGAAAGGTGACAACTTTTAATTGTCACTTAGATATTACTGCACGGTCGGAACTAGAAGCACAAGCATTTTGCTACACTCGCATTAACATCTGCTAACCATGTGTATGTGACCAATAAAATTTGATTTGATTTGACTTCTGTCGGCTCCCCAGCGTCGAGATTCGTGCCCTCTAATTGTCTCAAAGTCATGTTCTCGGCCGTTGACGAGCATTGTGATTCTACAAGTAGAAATGGCCAGTTTGTCGGTACCAAGTCGGAACACAGCAGGGGCGTCTTTTGTTCCTCGTACTGTGACAGTGACCGATCAGCAGTCAGATCTGTGTGTGTGTGTGTGTGTGTGTGTGTGTGTGTGTGTGTGTGTGTGTGTGTGTGTGTGTGTGTGTGTGTGTGTGTGTGTGTGATATAATAGAGGAGTACTTAAAGGCATACTGCTAAGAATGCTAGTTCATTACTTTCCACCCGAAACAGCCAGAAGAGGACTGGCCACCCCTCAGAGCCTGGTTCCTCTCTAGGTTTCTTCCTAGGTTTTGGCCTTTCTAGGGAGTTTTTCCTAGCCACAGTGCTTCTACATCTGCATTGCTTGCTGTTTGGGGTTAGGGTTAGGGGGGGTTCCGTCATGGTTGTATGAGACTATAGGTTAATCCCATCCAAATAATACCCAGGAAGGAAGGACTCAACTCTCATCCTCTTGTCTCAGGATTCCTCTAGCCATCTACAGTTACATAGAGAGAGGAATAGTCATCACTTAACACATGATTTGCTTTTTACCTACCCTCATCCCCGTGACAGGAATATTTTATGTAATGTGTGTGTGTGTGTGTGTGTGTGTGTGTGTGTGTGTGTGTGTGTGTGTGTGTGTGTGTGTGTGTGTGTGTGTGTGTGTGTGTGTGTGTGTGTGTGTGTGTGTGTGTGTGTGTGTGTGTGTGTGTGTGTGTGAGAGCCTTTTGTTGGACATGCAGTAAATGGTTCACACGTCATTAACTGACACAGAGTCACTGAGCACCAAGGACAGAGTGACCTGACACCAGGTGTATGTGATTTGCTTCTGTCCGTGTGTGCGTGCGCTGTGTTCGTGTCTTTGTGCCACTGTTTGTCAGAAAATATAATTTCTCAGACAATGTGTAGCCTGACCTGTGTGTGTGTGTGTGTGTATCCTTTGTGCGTGTGGGTGAATGTTTTCTTGCGTGTGTGTGTGTGCTACTTGCGTGTGTGGTGTGTGCTACTTGCGTGTGTGTGAGGAGATAACGTGTCAGACTGCCTATGAAATGATTCACTGGGGCGAGGTCTGGGTTGCCCTGCCTTCCATTACTCAGCCTCTACCTTCTCTCTCTGTCTCTCTCTCTGTCTCTCTCTCTCTGTCTCTCTCTGTCTCTCTCTGTATCTCTCTCTTCTCTCTCTGTCTCTCTCTTCTCTCTCTCTCTCTCTCTCTCTCTGTCTCTCTCTGTCTCTCTCTGTATCTCTCTCTCTCTCTCTGTCTCTCTCTTCTCTCTCTGTCTCTGTCTCTCTCTGTCTCTCTCTCTCTGTCTCTCTCTCGGCCTGTGAGTGTTCGTGCCTGCAGGCTTCCGTACGCCTATTCTGAAGCTATTTCCTCTCCTATCCCTCCAGCATCTCTTGTTTTCTCTCTCTCCCTATCCTCACCCTGCCCCTCTCAAATTTTACCTCTCATCAACCTCTCCCCACAAACTGGGTGATGGAGGGAAGGGAAGTGAAGTGAGTGTGTTGTGGTTTCTGGTAAACTGAACCAAATACAGGAGAAGGAACAGTGTTTAATCTCTCTATATGAGGAAGTGAGGATGACCCAGTGTGTACACCTTGTCCTCCTCACCAAAGTGACTTCTTGTATGTATGTGTCACTGGGGTATGTGTGTCATGGTGTAACATTTGGAGCACACATCAACCTCAGTAGGATCGGTTCACTGGCTTGTGTGTGTGTGTGACTGCGTGTGAATTTATCTGGTTCTAGTCAGTGACGCTCTCGGGAGCGTGACTGATGCGGGCATGCAGGTGTGACCGTCAGAAAGTCCTGGGGTGTGTACAAGCGAGTTTGAGCTGCCTTAAATTGTGCTGATGTCTGTGGGTGAGAGAGGGATTGGTATAGGGTTGGATCTAGAGGCCACCCTCTGTCTCTTTGTCTCCTCACACTCCCATGTCTGAGATCACAAACCCAAGCTGCCCCAGAGGTGTGTGTGACAGAGTCCTGAAGGGGGGGGCTAATTATCAGTGTCCCCCCCCCCCCCCTTTATTTGAAACACTCCAGGCTTGAACTCATTACATCTGTCATTTCAACTACAGTGTCTGTCTGTCTGTCGTGGGTGTAGGTGTCTGTCTGTGTCAATCCTAACTTCAGTTGACTGTGCCCTGCATTCATGGAGGTGTGTGTGTGTGTGTGTGTGTGAGCGTGTGTGTGTGACCTAATCGTTTCACCTGACAATAATGCATCCCCATAGTTGGCCAGGCGTTTCCCCTGTTACCGTGGTGATTCCAGTACTGCTCTGTGATTGGTCCTTTGGGACATCAAAGGGTGTTGTAACCATGACCTTCCTCCAAGATGTCACAGCTCCAACTGACTCAAACTCCTCCTACTCACTCTGTACCTCCCTCCCTCCCTACTCCCTCCCTCCCTCCATCTCTTTTTCTCACACTCCTCCTCTCTGTCTACACTCCTCTTTTCAACCCCATCTCTCTCACGCTTTCTGTTCTTCTCTCACCCCAGGGCGAAATTACTTTTTAGTCTTCTCAAATGAGCAAACAGTTCTCAGCCGCTCTCACTGTTCTCAGGGTATGACCTGAAATGAATTTGAGGTGTGTGTGTGTGTGTGTTCAGTAAGGGTGTGTCTTTGCACCTCTGGAAAGGCCAAATTTTAAGCCAGGCTTTGAGTGCTGGCTCTTCCAAAAAGGTGTGTGTCTTTGGACTGTGTCTGGCATTTGATTGGCTCTCTTAATGAACTCCAAGACTCACTCTGTGCACTTAATTTAACCAGCGGAATTTTATTTTTAGAATGAAGCTACGTATCTGGCCCAGAGAGAAAGGGTGAGGGCTGGAGGGAGACAGGG
Organism: Salvelinus namaycush; assembly: GCF_016432855.1. Taxonomy (NCBI): domain Eukaryota; kingdom Metazoa; phylum Chordata; class Actinopteri; order Salmoniformes; family Salmonidae; genus Salvelinus; species Salvelinus namaycush. The sequence goes on along the minus strand of NC_052329.1, from coordinate 10,222,623 downwards.
AAAGGGCTGGAGGGAGACAGGAGGAGAGAGAGAGGGGAAGGGCTGGAGGGAGACAGGAGGAGAGAGAGAGGGGAAGGGCTGGAGGGAGACAGGAGGAGGAAAGAGAGAGGGGAAGGGCTGGAGGGAGACAGGAGGAGGAGAGAGAGAGGGGAAGGGCTGGAGGGAGACAGAGGAGGGGAAGGGCTGGAGGGAGACAGGAGGAGCAGAGAGAGAGTGTGTGTGTGTGTATATATGTGTATCTATATGGTATATTGTAATTAACTTGTTATAAGCCCTTGTTTTCAGCTTGTAGCTGCTCTAGGTGTGTAATATAATCAGAAGGAGGGGGCTCTGTAGTGAAGTGTACTGTGATGTCTGGAATGAGATGATTGTTCTATTTGGAGGCCGTGTGTGTTTGTGGAGAGATGGAGTGTAGCGTGATTGGCTGTAGTTCCATTCTGCTCATAAATGTGACAGTTCACACATTCCTCATGACTATTGTTTTACTAACCTTGTAGGGGCACACACAATTGATTCCTATTAAAAATCTTATTTTACCTAACCTTAACCCCAAAACCTAACACCAATTCCAACCCGAAACCATCTAGAAATAGCATTTTTCCTTGTGGGGACTGGCAAAATGACTTCTATTCCCCACAAGTATAGTTCAATCAAATCCTATTTTATTTGTCACATGCTTGGTAAACAACAGGTGTAGACCAACATGAAATGCTTACTGACGGGCCCTTCCCAACAATACAGAGGGAACATAAGCAAAGATGTCCACACACTAGTCTTGGGCGGTATACCGTATATAGGAGTATTTGAGAAAAAGTTTTTTTTAATACAGTAATCCCTCGTTTATCGCGGGGGTTACGTTCCGAAAATGACCCGCGATAAGTGAAATCCGCGAAATAGAAAACTTTTTTTTTTTTTACAATTAGCAACTATTACATGTATACAAATACAGTGACTCACGTGTAGGCCGTTTCACTGCTCTTCAGACTGGGCCGCTGCATCCTGACTGCGCTCTGCAGTGTTCTCTTCTTCTGAAGCCCGCGGTGCAGGTGTGTTTGTTCGGGAGAAGAACATAGTGATAGGCAGCTGTTGTCGCTCTTTTTTCTTCTTTGCAAAAAGATCCTTGTACACCGACATGCCACCATCGATTACGTTGGAGAACTGTAATGAACGGCTCATCAAAGGGTCCCATTCCTCAGCTACTCGCTTAAGTTCAGTGGCCATTCGCACCATGGTTGCTAAGCGACCAAGCGTTAGTCCTTCCTCCTCATCTCTCGTGTCCTCTTCTCCCTCTTCTCTTTCATCGTCGCTTTGTGGCTTTGTCATTTCTGCCAGCTCTGCATCGACAAAATGATAGCACAATTCGTAGCATGTTTTGATACAAGAAGCGGGAGTGAGTTTTTAGCGAATCAGAATGCAGAGCACAATGCACCAAAAAAAAAAAAAAAATGCATTATGAAAATCCGCGAAATAGCGAATCCGCGATAAGTGAACCGCGAAGTGGCGAGGGATCACTGTATTGTCAAAATGATTTTTTCTTCAATAAATGTTAATATTTGTAGCAAATGTTTAAGTTAATATCTGCAGTCCATAACGTTCTAAAACTAAGTACGAGTCTCTGTTGTGTGGCTCACGAGGTAATGAAGTTAAACTTGTCTGCAATTCACTACTAAATGTTAGCCATCAGATATCTAGTAATGTCTTTCTGCCAGAAGTCAGAGAGCTCTGGATGAGTTGTGTACAGCTGACATGTTTCTCCCTGTGCTTCCTACTGGTGTGTTCTCTTTTCTCCTCTGTTCTTCTCCCATCTGGTCCGTGTGCACATGCTGCTGTTCCTTCCCGAAAAACATGGATCACAACTTTGTTCTTTTGCACAATTTCTCTTGTTCACTTATGCTTGTAAATGTCCACACTCACTGAAAATGACATACTAGCTATGCTTGTTTAACTTCATGAGCTGTATTTGCCTTTCTTTGCAATTAGCTTGTTCGTTTTTGCTCGTTAGCATTTAGCGAACAGCATCTGTGATTTTGCTATTAGTTTGTGCAAATGTTGTTAGCATTTCGGTAATAGAGGCCCAATGGACTTTTCTTGCATTTTAACGCCCCCTTGTGTGCTATGCCGGTAATACCGTAAATCCAGGGATGAGACAATGACGGTATGAACACATCTGTATACTGCCCGAGCCTAAAAAACACACAGAGCCCTGCCAGAGGGCCATGCTCTCGTTAGTGTTGTGTGGCAGGCAGAGACAGTTCTGTACTGAGAGAGGAGTCAAATGAGGGAAGACAGAGAGTGAAAGAGAACCGAGGGAGCAGAACAAAGAAGAGGAGAGAACAGAGAGAACGGAACATACTCTACTTTGACAATGCAGCCCGTTCCTGCCTCTCTCCTGTTCTCTCTCTGTATTTGTCTTCATCCTCTTTCTGTTCCTCTTCCTCCTTTCCTGATGCCTTCTCTCACCTCTCATTTGTCATGTATTATCATGTATGTTGCTGGTCCAATCATTAAAAAAAATATATATATATATTCTTTCCCAAAATACCTGTGACAACTCTTTTGTTAACAAACAATTTTGTTCTTGCAAAGTGAACAAAAGCGTTTATTCTTTACCAGAACCTAAAATTACTTTAGTGTTACCCATATGATAGAAATGGATAGATAGCAGGCTGGTGGTTGTGATGCACGAGAGAGCAGTAGCAGATCCCTATTTCAGTTCCTCACACGCACCGCCACACTCCTAGTTAGTGTAAACAGAAACGGTAATCAATCTGTGAGAAATATGTGTGTGCGTGAGAAATGTATTCACGTTTCTGTAAAAACCAACGACTGTATGTTTTCAAGAGCAGTGTAGCAATGTGTGTGTCTCAGAAAACCGCTGAATGATTTGTTTATTGGGTAAAACTATGACTTGACACTTTTTTGGTAAAGTGAGTTTCACTTCTCTCAGCTGTTGTGAGTCAATGAACGCATAACTGTAGAGTCGTGTGGTTGAGCCTGAGCTGGGCATAGGATGGTGTGTTTGCGGGGCGTTTGTATTCATTTTGACAGATTATTCCTCTGCCTCTTTGTTTATAATTAAAACGTGATATTTTGGCTATCATAGGTAGCTGAGCTGTGAACTATGTACTGGACAGTGGACTAGAGTCTAGTGGCTAGCTGAGCTGTGAACTATGTACTGGACAGTGGACTAGAGTCTAGTGGCTAGCTGAGCTGTGAACTATGTACTGGACAGTGGACTAGAGTCTAGTGGCTAGCTGAGCTGTGAACTATGTACTGGACAGTGGACTAGAGTCTAGTGGCTAGCTGAGCTGTGAACTATGTACTGGACAGTGGACTAGAGTCTAGTGGCTAGCTGAGCTGTGAAGGAAAATGTATCTTGTAAGCTACACAAACCACACAGGCCACCAAAACACACACCAAAGGAGTCAGCATGCTTCAGTTCGGCTGGCTCCTAGCAGAACCCGGCTGGCCCCTAGCAGAACCCGGCTGGCCCCTAGCAGAACCCGGCTGGCCCCTAGCAGAACCCGGCTGGCCCCTAGCAGAACTCGGCTGGCCCCTAGCAGAACTCGGCTGGCCCCTAGCAGAACCCGGCTGGCCCCTAGCAGAACCCGGCTGGCCCCTAGCAGAACCCGGCTGGCCCCTAGCAGAACCCGGCTGGCCCCTAGCAGAACCCGGCTGGCCCCTAGCAGAACTCTGCTGGCCCCTAGCAGAACTCGGCTGGCCCCTAGCAGAACCCGGCTGGCCCCTAGCAGAACCCGGCTGGCCCCTAGCAGAACCCGGCTGGCCCCTAGCAGAACCCGGCTGGCCCCTAGCAGAACTCTGCTGGCCGAACCGATCGAGTTTGCTCGCATACTCCCTTAAAAGACCTTTGCTTGAAAAACGTGGCAATAGTACTGTTTGTCCATTTTGAGACACCATAGCCAGTATACACTTCCTTAAAATAGTCCGAATGAATCTAAGATAACTCAAGAAATCTGTCATTAATTTTGACGTTTTTGACGAAGAGATCTTAGTCACGCAATTTGACATCTAACTAAGATGTTTAGTACAGTATGTCTCAATGAAAACATGTGCATGAAACAAAGACTTTATTGAAGAATCCCTACTGTTGACCAATCACCGACGAAGGGGCTTAGACTTCGGCTCCGAACTTGGGCTTGCCTCCAGAAGAAATGTTGTGTGCCCGAACAGCCGAGAAAATCCTCACCAAAGACCAAACAAACAACGTCACAGAATGTCGTCATCAATATATGCACAAACTCTTCTGAACTGTTTTGGCTGGGAAGCATGCGGGAGAGCCTTAACTGTCCACACACAGTTTGTCACACCTGTCACACATACACGCACAGCTTGTCACACCTCTCTGTCTCTGCCTGTCCAGACTCCTTTAACCTCAAATTCCATTAGTCTCCCAGCCACGATCAATCAGCCCATTAACACAGCCACAGCACAGCTAGCCTACAGTGTGTGTGTGTGTGTGTGTGTGTGCATGACATATTTGTGTGTATGCCTGCATGCGTTGCTCATGCATGTGTAAGGGGCATGTCTGACCCAGAAAAGAGCTTGCCAGGGGCCCGAGGGGTGCTAGTGGGTCGGTGGTAGGGGGCGGGGTGGTAGGATTTGACCCAGACTAGCACAGACAAAGACAGAGGTCTCTCTCAATTCAATTCATTTCAAGGGGCTTTATTGGCATGGGAAACATATGTTGACATTGCTAAAGCAAGTGAAATAAATAATAAACAAATGTGAAATAAACAATAAAAATTAACAGTAAACATTACACTCATAAAAGGTTCCAAAGAATAAGGACATTTCAAATGTCATATTATGGATAGGTACGGTGTTATATTGATGTGCAAATAGTTTAATTACAAAATGGAAAATAAATAAACATAAATATGGGTTGTATTTACAATGTTGTGAAAACAGGTCACACTGTGGTATTTCACCCAGTAAATATGGGAGTTTATCAAAATTGGATTTGTTTTCAAATTCAGTTTAAAAAAAAAACATTTTTCAAATGTGGGGTTCTGTGGGGTCTGTTTGTGTTTGTGAACAGAGCCCCAGGACCAGCCTGCTTAGGGGAGTCTTCTCCAGGTTAATTTCTCTGTAGGTGATGGCTTTGTTCTGGAAGGTTTGGAAATTGCTTCCTTTTAGGTGGTTGTAGAATTTAGCGGCTCTTTCTGGATTTTGATAATTAGAGGGTATCGGCCTAATTCTGCTCTGCATGCATTATTTGGTGTTCTACGTTGTACATGGAGGATATTTTTGCATGCAGAGTCTCAATTTGGTGTTTGTCCCATTTTGTGAGCAGACCCCAGATCTCTCTCTCTCGTGATCCATCATTACATAAGGCTGATCTTGACCTAGATAGCACATTTACAGTTGACCGCAGCGTGTGATATCTGGCGGCTTTATGTGATGTTGCATGATGAATGTGTCCGTCAAGTGATATTGGCTGTGTGTGTGGGGGGTACTGACCATGTGTCCTCTTCTCTCCTAGGGGTCGTGTGTTTTCTTTAGACTTCACTACGATGCGTGTATGTGACCTGGAGTTCGACCGTGTCAGACGGTTGACCACTCCCTCCAGCCCTGCCGCCCCGCCCCCAAACACAAACCCCACCCCTAACTGCCACACAGTGTGGAAATACTACTGCAGAGACAACTTCGGCTGGAGAGAATACTCTGAGGTGAGTGAGTGTGTGTTTTAAGAGCAGGGGTTGGAACCAAAAGTATTTTCCAAAAGTTCTTCTCTGAACAGAACCACGATTATTTTCTTTCCGTTCCACCGTTCCGACCAGGAAAATACATTTCTGAACCGGTCGAACTCCAAACAATGTATCGGTTTATATGGTTCCTTTCTGTTTCCTCTTTTAACCTTTGAACTCTCCTTTCTGTTTCCTCTTTTAACCTTTGAACTCTCCTTTCTGTTTCCTCTTTTAACCTTTGAACTCTCCTTTCTGTTTCCTCTTTTAACCTTTGAACTCTCCTTTCTGTTTCCTCTTTTAACCTTTGAGCTCTCCTTTCTGTTTCCTCTTTTAACCTTTGAACTCTCCTTTCTGTTTCCTCTTTTAACTTCTCTGGGATATGTGGGTCCCACTTGGCCAAAAGCCAGAAAAAATGTAGCGTGCCAAATTCAAATAAATTACTATAAAAATCTATCTTTCATGAAATCACACATGAAAGTCACCAAATTAAAGCCACACATGTTGTGAATCCAGCCAACATGTCTCATTTCAAAAAGGATTTACGGCGAAAGCACACCAAACGATTATGTTAGCTCAGTACATAGCCACAGAAAAACATAGCCATTTTCCCAGCCAAAGATAGTCACAAAAAGCAGAAATAGAGATAAAATGAATCACTAACCTTTGATGATCTTCCCAGCTCTGTAGATTCTGCTGTGAGGAGGCAGAGTCATTAGACCATTTATTTTGGTATTGTCCGCATGTAGCTCGTTTTTGGTCACAGGTCCAGGAATGGTTGAAGAATTGCAACATTTGCGTAGAACTAACGCTACAGATAGCAATACTGGGGGATTTGAAAAGCCATAGTCAATCAATCAATAATATAATAATTATTTTAGCAAAAATGTTTATTTTTAATTTACAATCCGTGGAAGCTATGAGAATAGGAAGATTCAAATCTTTTGTGAAGCATCACAGCACAGTTGAAAAATATATGGCAAATAAAAATCCGAAATGGATGATGTTGGAAGATAGATGGGAAAGGTTGAGTGGAGCTGAAGGGTGGGACTAATAACAAGATAAACAATGTAGGGCATACGGGATCTGTGAAATGTGTATAGGTGCGGAGCTATTGTGAAATAGCACAGTTACAAGTGGAAATCAAACTGGATGGACAACAGAAATAGAGGAAGGACTAAGAACAAACAAGAGAGAACTATTATAAAGTAGACTGTGTCTGTAAAATGTGTATAAGATGTATAAATTGAAGGTAAAAACAGAAATGTTTATCAGTTTACTCCAATTGGGGGATCGGTGGTAGGGTTTGCGGGGAATAATAATAAAGGTATACTCTTTAAAAAAGTATGTATGTCTATGTAGGTATGTGTATGTATATATGTGTATATGTATGCATACGTGAATGGATATATATATTTACCCAAAAAAATATGGGGGATTGGAAATGATGCAGACAATTACATTGGAAGCAACATTATTTCCGCAATATTAAGCTGATCCACCCCCCAAAAAAAAAAAAAAAAAACCTTTGATGATCTTCATTAGATGACACTCATAGGACATCATGTTACACAATACATTTATGTTTTGTTCGATATTGTGCATATTTATATCCACAAATCTCGGTTTACATTGGCGCCATGTTCAGAAATGCCTCCAAAATATCCGGAGAAATTGCAGAGACACGTCAAATAACAGAAATACTCATCATAAACTTTGATGAAGATACATGTTTTACATAGAATTAAAGATACACTTGTTCTTAATGCAACCGCTGTGTCAGATTTCAAAGACTTTACGGAAAAAGCACACCATGCAATAATCTGAGACGGCGCTCAGATATAACAACATTTCTCCGCCATGTTAGAGTCAACAGAAATACGAAATGACATCATAAATATTCCCTTACCTTTGATGATCTTCATCAGAATGCACTCCCAGGAATCCTAGTTCCACAATAATGTCCATTACTTATGTCTAAGTAGCTACTTTTGCTAGCATGTTTAGTGCACATGTCCAAACGCAGATGCAGGCGAACTCTGACGAAAACTTCAAAAAGTTATATAACGGGTCGAATAAACTGGTCAAACTAAGTAGAGAATCAATCTTCAGGATGTTGTTATCATAACTATCCAATAACGTTCCAACCAGAGAATTCCTTTGTGTCTCTAGAAGTTATGGAAAGCAAGACGATATCGTTTGGAACGCGCGTGACCAGGAACTGGCATTCTGCCAGACCAATGACTGAAACAGCTCCCACCCGGCTCAACATCACAGTAGAGGCTTCATTCCACGTTCTACAGACTGTTGACATCTAGTGGAAGGCGTAGGAAGTGCAAACATATCCATATCTTACAGGGAATTGAATAGGCGATGAGTTGAACATTGACCAGTCTCAGAATTCTCACTTCCTGTTTGGATTTTTTCTCAGGTTTTTGCCTGCCATATGAGTTCTGTTATACTCACAGACATCATTCAAACAGTTTTAGAAACGTCAGAGTGGTTTATATCCAATAGTAATAATAATATGCATATATTAGCATCTGGGACAGAGTAGGAGGCAGTTCACTATGGGCATGCAATTCATCCAAAAGTGAAAATGCTTCCCCCTATCACAAAGAAGTTAACCTTTGAACTCTCTGTTTCCTTTTTTAACCTGTGAAATCTATCATTTTTGACATTTTAGTTCCTTAAATGACTTCACCAATCAGTGCGGATAGAGCAACTTGCTATGGAGCGGGCAAGCTAGTTGTTTACATGCATAATGGACAGACAAGTATATAGGGCATGGGTGTTGAGAGAGGATGGAGGATGAGGCTTCAAGAAGCTCTGAGCAACTTGATATGACCATCTTGTTTATGACATGTATTATCTGAATTAGGCCCACAGAATTATGCCTAGGAGTCGTTTCTATGGAGGAACTTTGAACTTCCGAGAGTTGGACGGACCAGAGCTAGCTAGCTAACAAGCTTATGTTTGCAGAGCGGCAGCAGAATTAAAATAAAAACAAGTCTTAACTTTTTGTAGTTAATCAAATCCAATGTGAAATGTGATAACTATAATATTCTTAACTAGCATTGAAAAAGTGAATCAATTTTTCTGTAATAAAAAATCTCTCCCTAATTTCTGAATCATGCTTGTAACGTCCGTACAGTAGCCTGTGGTTTGAAGGGGGAAGGGCAGGTAGCCTAAACACACACTGGCAACGATTTTCAGCTGGCAGTCTGACACTGGAAGAAGTTTCTGAGTGACTGAGTGAGGACTTTGCTTAGGGGCTTTGTTGGTTAGAAAACAATGCCCGGAACGTAAAATAACTTCATTAACCAGTTCCCATGCTTTTAAAATAACGATTCTGTTCCGGAACAGTATAGATCATTTTCGTTCCGGTTTTGTTCCCTGAACCGGTTCCAACTCCTGGTACAGAGCTCTCTCTTTCTTCGTCTTTCGCTCTCTCCGTCTCTCTCTCTCTCCGTCTTTGTCTGTATGTCTGTCTAAAGCAGATTCATGTCAAAAGTTTTAGTTAAACAATATTAGGTGGAACAACTTTGAATCACATTATTATTCCTGATGAATAAATCACCACAATAAATAATACCTCCAATTAAACGTCGATCCCTCCCTTCTCTTTCTCCCCCCCGCCCCCTCCCTCCAGCCGGTAGTGCGTCTGATAGAGGAGGCTAGTGGTCGTGGTCTGAAGGAGGTCCGTTTCATCACCCTACAGAACCAGTACATCCTCAACATCAGAGAGGGCTTCCAGCAGAACGCCGTGTTCGGCTTCCGACGCCAGATCAAGAAACGACCCCTCTTCCTGTCCTCCATGGTCCTCACGCCACATCTACAGTGAGTACAGGACTACCTCTATACTAGTTTCAGATCTACTATATTACTATAACACTTATATACTCCATTACTACAATACTATAACACTTATATACTCCATTACTACTCTACTATAACACTTATATACTCCATTACTACTCTACTATAACACTTATATACTCCATTACTACAATATTATAACACTTATATACTCCATTACTACAATATTATAACACTTATATACTCCATTACTACTCTACTATAACACTTATATACTCCATTACTACAATATTATAACACTTATATACTCCATTACTACAATATTATAACACTTATATACTCCATTACTACTCTACTATAACACTTATATACTCCATTACTACTCTACTATAACACTTATATACTCCATTACTACAATATTATAACACTTATATACTCCATTACTACTATATTATAACACTTATATACTCCATTACTACTCTACTATAACACTTATATACTCCATTACTACAATATTATAACACTTATATACTCCATTACTACAATATTATAACACTTATATACTCCATTACTACAATATTATAACACTTATATACTCCATTACTACTCTACTATAGCGCGTATATACTCCATTACTACTCTACTATAGCGCGTATATACTCCATTACTACAATACTATAAGACTTATATACTCCATTACTACAATATTATAACACTTATATACTCCATTACTACTCTACTATAACACTTATGTACTCCATTACTACTCTACTATAGCGCGTATATACTCCATTACTACAATACTATACCACTTATATACTCCATTACTACTATACTATAACACTTATATACTCCATTACTACTATACTATAACACTTATATGCTCCATTACTACTATACTATAGCACTTATATACTCCATTACTACTATACTATAGCACTTATATACTCCATTACTACTCTACTATAGCACGTATATACTCCATTACTACAATACTATAACACTTATATACTCCATTACTACAATACTATAGCGCGTATATACTCCATTACTACAATACTATAACACTTTTATACTCCATTACTACTATACTATAACACTTATATACTCCATTACTACTATACTATACCACTTATATACTCCATTACAGCGCGTATATACTCCATTACTACTATACTATAACACTTATATACTCCATTACTACTCTACTATAGCGCTTTTATACTCCATTACTACAATACTATAACACTTTTATACTCCATTACTACTATACTATAACACTTATGTAGTCGATTAGATTTAGCACACGCTCTTATCGAAAGCTCCCCATGAGCAATCTCCCACTTGAGTGTTGAAAAAGTCTGACAAAATGTGATTGTGAGGTGAACTGTCCTGTTAACATTTACATGGCATAGTACACTGGAGCCTGCTGCTACCATAACAACTTGTCTTGTATGGATGGTACCAGGGCACTGCACACTGGGGTTGGACATGATGTGCCAGCACAGTGACCACACACTCTCTTCTCTTACTTAGCTAGTGTCACTGTGAAACAGTGTTCCATAGAGCCAGTCAGTCAGTCCTGCCTGGAAGTAGCAGTCAGTCAGTCCTCCCTGGAAGTAGCAGTCAGTCAGTCCTGCCTGGAAGTAGCAGTCAGTCAGTCCTGCCTGGAAGTAGCAGTCAGTCAGTCCTGCCTGGAAGTAGCAGTCAGTCAGTCCTGCCTGGAAGTAGCAGTCAGTCAGTCCTGCCTGGAAGTAGCAGTCAGTCAGTCCTCCCTGGAAGTAGCAGTCAGTCAGTCCTCCCTGGAAGTAGCAGTCAGTCAGTCCTCCCTGGAAGTAGCAGTCAGTCAGTCCTCCCTGGAAGTAGCAGTCAGTCAGTCCTCCCTGGAAGTAGCAGTCAGTCCCCAGTGTAATGTGGCAAATTGATCTAACTACCAGAACACAGTGCTGCCCTGTCCCTGCCAGTCCTATCAGTCCAGTACTACTGCTACTGGGGGGAGCTAGACTGTGCTGTTCCAACCAGACCTGGAACAAACAGATGGAAAGAGAGAGATAGAGACAGAAGAATGAGAGAGAACAAGGAAGAGGGCGAGACAGAAGAAAAAGGGAACGGATGGAAAAGAAAATGGGGAAAGAGAGAGGTGTAAATGGCTTCCAGACAGGGGCAGCAGCATGACTGAACGAGTGTGAAACGTGACTGAGGAGTTGGAATGCGAGCAAGGGATTTGTCCCCTGGACTTTTTCATCCGTTTCCTTCTTTACATCTACGGCTGCTGCTTGACTGTTCTGTTCTCCTCTTCTCTAGTCACGAGTCATGAGTCTCCTCTTCTCTAGTCATGAGTCTCCTCTTCTCTAGTCACGAGTCATGAGTCTCCTCTTCTCTAGTCACGAGTCATGAGTCTCCTCTTCTCTAGTCACCATGTCATGAGTCTCCTCTTCTCTAGTCACGAGTCATGAGTCTCCTCTTCTCTAGTCACGAGTCATGAGTCTCCTCTTCTCTAGTCACGAGTCATGAGTCTCCTCTTCTCTAGTCACCATGTCATGAGTCTCCTCTTCTCTAGTCACCATGTCATGAGTCTCCTCTTCTCTAGTCACCATGTCATGAGTCTCCTCTTCTCTAGTCACCATGTCATGAGTCTCCTCTTCTCTAGTCACCGAGTCATGAGTCTCCTCTTCTCTAGTCACCATGTCATGAGTCTCCTCTTCTCTAGTCACCATGTCATGAGAGAGAGAGGAGCCTCTGCAGCTATCACATTCTCAGACAGTCATGCTGGTTGTACGTGTGTGTGTGTGTGCGTGTGTGTGTGTGTGTGTGTGTGTGTGTGTGTGTGTGTGTGTGTGTGTGTGTGTGTGTGTGTGTGTGTGTTAGCTGTAAACAGTTGAACATGATATGATTAAAACACATGCAATCTTACTGTGTTTGAGTTCAGTGTGCATGCCTGTGTGTGTGTGTGTGTGTGTGTGTGTGTGTGTGTGTGTGTGTGTGTGTGTGTGTGTGTGTGTGTGTGTGTGTGTGTGTGTGTGTGTGTGTGTGTGTGTGTGTGTGTGTGTGTGTGTGTGTGAGTGCTGCTGAGCACAGAGGTGGAAGTCATTAGCTTGATTGGCACTGTGGCTCTATCTGCTTGCAAGTTATTTCTCACTTGGTCAAATAGATCTCTAACTCTCACGCGCACACACACACACACACAGGCACGTACACACACACACACACAGGCACGCGTACACACACACACACACACACACGTACGTCTGTTCACCTTGTCTTAAACACATTCTCCCTTCAATGTTTCACCTCTTGCTTTCCATCTGTTGTCCTCTTTCCCTGCATCTATCCATCCCTTTATCCTCCCTCTTCCCTCGTGCTATCTGGTTATTTCATTTCACATTCTCTCTCTCTTCCCTGTGATCTTCTCAGAACACATGCGGAATAAAGCATCTGATTTGTGGGGACAGATTTCAGCTTGACACTCAAACAGAGCGAGACAGAACTGAGATGAAAGATGAGAGACTCAGAAGGGAGAGAAAGAAACTGTCACTGTGCCACAGAGAATGACACACACACACACACACACACACACACACACCGCGATAAGGCTAATACCATTAAGACATGTAGTCTGAGCGAGAGAGAATAACATGACAGCGATCCTACAGTTAGTGACTAAAATGCCAGATGGGCCATCGCTTTTCTTTTCTCTCTGTGTGAGTTCTCTGACAGCCTCCTGATATGCTATTGCTTTGTGTTTTTCTCATCCTGCGCCAGCTCCTCATTTCTCAGAAGCTCATAGTCTTCTCCTTGGCTGCTGCAGTAGAGTATCGCCTGCTTCTAGCACTATGACATCATCATCGGTGACAGGGATCGTTTTGTTTCTAATGCAGGATGTGGTGGAGCTTCAGTTTTATTGGTCATTCACCGTTAGCATAGGTTATTATGAAATAAAACCTCATTGAATGATTCCGGATGTGGTTTATAATTCTAGAAGGGATCCATGTACAGTTGGAAGTAGGAAGTTTACATACACTTAGGTTGGAGTCATTAAAACTCGTTTTTCAACCACACCACAAATGTATTGTTAACAAACTGTAGTTTTGGCAAGTCGGTTAGGACATCTACTTTGTGCATGACACAAGTAATTTTTCCAACAATTGTTTACAGACAGAATATTTCACTTATAATTCACTGTATCACAATTCCAGTGGGTCAGAAGTTTACATACACTAAGTTGACTGTGCCTTTAAACAGCTTGGAAAATTCCCCAAAAGGATGTCATGGCTTTAGAAGCTTCTGATAGGCTAATTGACATCATATGAGTCAATTGGAGGTGTACCTGTGGATGTATTTCAAGGCCTACCTTCAAACTCAGTGCCTCTCTCAGTGCCATCATGGGAAAATCAAAATAAATCAGCCAAGAAAAATTGTAGACCTCCACAAGTCTGGTTCATCCTTGGGAGCAATTTCCAAATGCCTGAAGGTACCACGTTCATCTGTACAAACAATAGTACGCAAGTATAAACACCATGGGACCACGCAGCCGTCATACCGCTCAGGAAGGAGATGCGTTCTGTCTCCTAGAGATGAATGTACTTTGGTGCGAAAAGTGCAAATCAATCCCAGAACAACAGCAAAGGACCCTGTGAAGATGCTGGAGGAAACAGGTACAAAAGTATCTATATCCACAGTAAAATGAGTCCTATATCGACATAACCTGAAAGGCCACTCAGCAAGGAAGAAGCCACTGCTCCAAAACCGCCATAAAAAGCCAGACTACGGATTGCAACTGTACATGGGGACAAAGATTGTACTTTTTGGAGAAATGTCCTCTGGTCTGATGAAACAAAAATAGAACTCTTTGGCCATAATGACCATCATTATGTTTGGAGGAAAAAGGGGGACGCTTGCAAGCCGAAGAACACCATCCCAACCATGAAGCACGGGGTGGCAGCATCATGTTGTGGGGGTGCTTTGCTGCAGTAGGGACTGGTGCACTTCACAAAATAGATGTCATCGTGAGGTAGGAAAATGATGTGGATATATTGAAGCAACATCTCAAGACCTCAGCCAGGAAGTTAAAGCTTAGTCGCAAATTGGTCTTCCAAATGGACAATGACCCCAAGCATACTTCCAGAGTTGTGGCAAAATGGCTTAAGGACAACAAAGTCAAGGTATTGGAGTGGCCATCACAAAGCCCTGACCTCAATCCTATAGAAAATGTATGGGCAGAACTGAAAAAGCGTGTGCAATCAAGGAGGCCTACAAACCTGACCCAGTTACACCAGCTCTGTCAGGAGGAATGGGCCAAAATTCACCTAACTTATTGTAAGAAGCTTGTGGAAGGCTATCCGAAACGTTTGTCCCAAGTTAAACAATTTATAGGCAATGCTACCAAATACTAATTGAGTGTATGTAAACTTCTGACCCACTGGGAATGTAATGAAAGAAATAAAAGCTGAAATAAATAATTCTCTCTACTATTATTCTGACATTTCACATTCTTAAAATAAAAGTGGTGATCCTAACTGACCTAAGACAGGGAGTTTTTACTAGGATTAAATGTCAGGAATTGTGAAAAACTGAGTTTAAATGTATTTGGCTAAGGTGTATGTAAACTTCCGACATCTACTGTATATTCCCAGATATGCTGTGTAACTCTGTTCCTCCCTCTCTTTTCTAGGACTCTTGGTGGCCTCTCCTCCTTTTCCCCCTCCTCCACTGTGGATCTGTCCGTTTCTCTCCCTCTCTCTCCGTCCTCCACCAACACTCCCAGCGTATTCCCAGAGACCTGGTTACCCATGACAACCAGCCAGGACTTCCTGCAGGTTCCGGTATCCTGTGACGACCGGAGCTATCGGACTGTCTACACCCTCTTCCACAAGACGGTGTCCGAAACCAAGTTCCGCATCCTTAAGATCCTCCGCGTTCAGAACCCCTTCCTCTGGGAGAAATACAAGAGGTGAGTTATCGTACCGTTATTACACAGGTTCACCTGTGTCCTCGTGGAGGTAAGGAGATGGTTGACTTAGTAGTTACAGTTGTTAGTTGGTTATGACTGTCTGAATCAGAGCTCATTAGTTCCTGTTGATAGATGGCTGGTTTGCCTTGGCTGCTACACTGATCTCGCATTAGGCCAGACCTAGGGAAAAGCTGGATGTCTGATCTCGCTTTAGACCAGACCTAGGGAAAAGCTGGATGTCTGATCTCGCTTTAGGCCAGACCTAGGGAAAAGCCGGATGTCTAATCTCGCTTTAGACCAGACCTAGGGAAAAGCTGGATGTCTAATCTCGCTTTAGACCAGACCTAGGGAAAAGCCGGATGTCTAATCTCGCTTTAGACCAGACCTAGGGAAAAGCCGGATGTCTAATCTTGCTTTAGACCAGACCTAGGGAAAAGCTGGATGTCTGATCTCGCTTTAGACCAGACCTAGGGGAAAGACTGATGGCTGTCTGCTGTGGCTCTGAATGCGCTGGAAGGGGTCTGTTCCAGGCTAAACGACTCTGATACCAGAATGCACCAGAATGCTTTCAATTGGGGCCAAAGAGGTCATTGATGTTGTGGATATTGAGAGCAGTGTGCTAACCACTAGGCTAATCTAACTTCTTTAAGAGCTAAGCTCCCACGTTGGTTAGCCTTGTGGTGTTTCAATATGACAGGAAGCCGGGCTGTGTACGTGTGTTCAGAACACGTACTCAGCTGCGCTCTCACCATTAGTGTAACCCACTAGTGAAGGTGTGTTCAGAACACGTACTCAGCTGCGCTCTCACCATTAGTGTAACCCACTAGTGAAGGTGAGTTCAGAACACGTACTCAGCTGCGCTCTCACCATTAGTGTAACCCACTAGTGAAGGTGTGTTCAGAACACGTACTCAGCTGCGCTCTCACCATTAGTGTAACCCACTAGTGAAGGTGTGTTCAGAACACGTACTCAGCTGCGCTCTCACCATTAGTGTAACCCACTAGTGAAGGTGAGTTCAGAAGAACAGGAAGTGGTTCCTTGATTATTATTATTATTTTTAAATACATCCGGTTGCCATAGATACGGCAGAAGGAGAGGATGAGTCACGGTGGGTAGTGGGTAGGTGTTGGTTGGTGGTGTGGGTGGGTGGGTGTGAGTATTTCCTACTTGGTAGAAGCAGTGAATCAAATAGACTGAACTATAGAGTTAAAGCTGTTTCACTGTATCCTGTTCAAAGTGTAAACATTAAATTACTAGACCTAAAGACATCATGACCCTCTCCCCCTAACAGGAAGAAGGAGTACATGTCTCGTCGTCTCTCGGAGATGGACAGGATGCTGAGCGAGCGTCACCTGTTCCATGGCACCTCCACTGAGGTGGTGGAAGGCATCTGCAAACACAACTTTGACCCGCGTGTCAGTGGCAAACATGCCACCATGTTCGGACAAGGCTCCTACTTCGCCCGCAAGGCCGTCTACTCCCATAACTTCTCCAAGCGCTCTCCTAAAGGGATCCACTCCATGTTCCTGGCCAAAGTCCTCACTGGCAGGTTAGTTGTCTTTATGGGGCACAGCACAGAAACACGTCACACAGCACAGAAACACGTCACACAGCACAGAAACACGTCACACAGCACAGAAACACGTCACACAGCACAGAAACACGTCACACAGCACAGAAACACGTCACACAGCACAGAAACACGTCACACAGCACAGAAACACGTCACACAGCACAGAAACACGTCACACAGCACAGAAACACGTCACACAGCACAGAAACACGTCACACAGCACAGAAACACGTCACACAGCACAGAAACACGTCACACAGCACAGAAACACGTCACACAGCACAGAAACACGTCACACAGCACAGAAACACGTCACACAGCACAGAAACACGTCACACAGCACAGAAACACGTCACACAGCACAGAAACACGTCACACAGCACAGAAACACGTCACACAACACAGAAACACGTCACACAACACAGAAACACGTCACACAACACAGAAACACGTCACACAACACAGAAACACGTCACACAGCACAGAAACACGTCACACAGCACAGAAACACGTCACACAGCACAGAAACACGTCACACAGCACAGAAACACGTCACACAGCACAGAAACACGTCACACAGCACAGAAACACGTCACACAGCACAGAAACACGTCACACAGCACAGAAACACGTCACACAGCACAGAAACACGTCACACAGCACAGAAACACGTCACACAGCACAGAAACACGTCACACAACACAGAAACACGTCACACAGCACAGAAACACGTCACACAACAGAGAAATGTGTTTAAAGAAAACACTTCCAAAAAACAATAGACCACTACTGGTTAGTCATCCATGATAGATCCATTTGGTGAGCACTGGCAGAACTTGTTGTTCCTCTTCCCTGTGTCTTCAGGTTTACAGTGGGGAACCCCTCCATGCGTCGGCCGCCCCCACTCAGCCCCCGGGACCCCTCCAGTGACCTGTACGACTCGTGTGTAGACAACTGGGTGGACCCCCAGATCTATGTTATTTTCAACGACGACCAGAGCTACCCCTACTTTATCATCCAGTACGAAGAGGTTCCCAGTACTGTGGCTATCTGAGAACAGACCAGACTAAACCAAACCAGTACTGTGACTATATGAGAACAGACCAGACTAAACCAAACCCAGTACTGTGACTATATGAGAACAGACCAGACTGAACCAAACCCAGTACTGTGACTATATGAGAACAGACCAGACTGAACCAAACCCAGTACTGTGACTATATGATAACAGACCAGACTGAACCAAACCCAGTACTGTGACTATATGAGAACAGACCAGACTAAACCAAACCCAGTACTGTGACTATATGAGAACAGACCAGACTAAACCAAACCCAGTACTGTGACTATATGAGAACAGACCAGACTAAACCAAACCAGTACTGTGGCTATCTGAGAACAGACCAGACTAAACCAAACCCAGTACTGTGACTATATGAGAACAGACCAGACTAAACCAAACCCAGTACTGTGACTATATGAGAACAGACCAGACTGAACCAAACCCAGTACTGTAACTATATGAGAACAGACCAGACTGAACCAAACCAGTACTGTGACTATATGAGAACAGACCAGACTGAACCAAACCCAGTACTGTGACTATATGAGAACAGACCAGACTAAACCAAACCCAGTACTGTAACTATATGAGAACAGACCAGACTAAACCAAACCCAGTACTGTGACTATATGAGAACAGACCAGACTGAACCAAACCCAGTACTGTGACTATATGAGAACAGACCAGACTAAACCAAACCCAGTACTGTGACTATATGAGAACAGACCAGACTAAACCAAACCCAGTACTGTGACTATATGAGAACAGACCAGACTAAACCAAACCCAGTACTGTGACTATATGAGAACAGACCAGACTAAACCAAACCCAGTACTGTGACTATATGAGAACAGACCAGACTGAACCAAACCCAGTACTGTGACTATATGAGAACAGACCAGACTAAACCAAATCCAGTACTGTGACTATATGAGAACAGACCAGACTAAACCAAACCCAGTACTGTGACTATATGAGAACAGACCAGACTAAACCAAACCCAGTACTGTGACTATATGAGAACAGACCAGACTGAACCAAACCCAGTACTGTGACTATATGAGAACAGACCAGACTAAACCAAACCCAGTACTGTAACTATATGAGAACAGACCAGACTGAACCAAACCCAGTACTGTGACTATATGAGAACAGACCAGACTGAACCAAACCAGTACTGTGACTATATGAGAACAGACCAGACTGAACCAAACCCAGTACTGTGACTATATGAGAACAGACCAGACTAAACCAAACCCAGTACTGTGACTATATGAGAACAGACCAGACTAAACCAAACCCAGTACTGTGACTATATGAGAACAGACCAGACTAAACCAAACCCAGTACTGTGACTATATGAGAACAGACCAGACTAAACCAAACCCAGTACTGTGACTATATGAGAACAGACCAGACTGAACCAAACCCAGTACTGTGACTATATGAGAACAGACCAGACTAAACCAAACCCAGTACTGTGACTATATGAGAACAGACCAGACTAAACCAAACCCAGTACTGTGACTATATGAGAACAGACCAGACTAAACCAAACCAGTACTGTGACTATATGAGAACAGACCAGACTAAACCAAACCCAGTACTGTGACTATATGAGAACAGACCAGACTAAACCAAACCCAGTACTGTGACTATATGAGAACAGACCAGACTGAACCAAACCAGTACTGTGACTATATGAGAACAGACCAGACTGAACCAAACCCAGTACTGTGACTATATGAGAACAGACCAGACTAAACCAAACCCAGTACTGTGACTATATGAGAACAGACCAGACTGAACCAAACCAGTACTGTGACTATATGAGAACAGACCAGACTGAACCAAACCCAGTACTGTGACTATATGAGAACAGACCAGACTGAACCAAACCAGTACTGTGACTATATGAGAACAGACCAGACTGAACCAAACCCAGTACTGTGACTATATGAGAACAGACCAGACTAAACCAAACCCAGTACTGTGACTATATGAGAACAGACCAGACTGAACCAAACCAGTACTGTGACTATATGAGAACAGACCAGACTGAACCAAACCCAGTACTGTGACTATATGAGAACAGACCAGACTAAACCAAACCCAGTACTGTGACTATATGAGAACAGACCAGACTAAACCAAACCCAGTACTGTGACTATATGAGAACAGACCAGACTGAACCAAACCCAGTACTGTGACTATATGAGAACAGACCAGACTAAACCAAACCCAGTACTGTGACTATATGAGAACAGACCAGACTAAACCAAACCCAGTACTGTGACTATATGAGAACAGACCAGACTAAACCAAACCCAGTACTGTGACTATATGAGAACAGACCAGACTAAACCAAACCCAGTACTGTGACTATATGAGAACAGACCAGACTGAACCAAACCCAGTACTGTGACTATATGAGAACAGACCAGACTAAACCAAATCCAGTACTGTGACTATATGAGAACAGACCAGACTAAACCAAACCCAGTACTGTGACTATATGAGAACAGACCAGACTAAACCAAACCCAGTACTGTGACTATATGAGAACAGACCAGACTGAACCAAACCCAGTACTGTGACTATATGAGAACAGACCAGACTAAACCAAACCCAGTACTGTAACTATATGAGAACAGACCAGACTGAACCAAACCCAGTACTGTGACTATATGAGAACAGACCAGACTGAACCAAACCAGTACTGTGACTATATGAGAACAGACCAGACTGAACCAAACCCAGTACTGTGACTATATGAGAACAGACCAGACTAAACCAAACCCAGTACTGTGACTATATGAGAACAGACCAGACTGAACCAAACCAGTACTGTGACTATATGAGAACAGACCAGACTGAACCAAACCCAGTACTGTGACTATATGAGAACAGACCAGACTAAACCAAACCCAGTACTGTGACTATATGAGAACAGACCAGACTAAACCAAACCCAGTACTGTGACTATATGAGAACAGACCAGACTAAACCAAACCCAGTACTGTGACTATATGAGAACAGACCAGACTGAACCAAACCCAGTACTGTGACTATATGAGAACAGACCAGACTAAACCAAATCCAGTACTGTGACTATATGAGAACAGACCAGACTAAACCAAACCCAGTACTGTGACTATATGAGAACAGACCAGACTAAACCAAACCCAGTACTGTGACTATATGAGAACAGACCAGACTGAACCAAACCCAGTACTGTGACTATATGAGAACAGACCAGACTGAACCAAACCCAGTACTGTGACTATATGAGAACAGACCAGACTGAACCAAATCAGAGACACTTCGTACTTCACCATCAGTATGAGAAGTTAACCAGTACTGTCAGTATCTGAGACCTGAGCCCAGGAACCAAACAACCAAGACTCTGGATATATTTACCGTGGTTTCTCCCAACACCAGTCATCCACAGCAGCTCCCGTCTGTATTCGGTTGGTTTGAAGCCCTGGCTTATGGGGCAGCCATTCTGGGACTTCTTAAACTGGACTGTAGATGGAGTTTCATTTGGACCCAGAATAGATATTTGCTTTAGTGTCTGACATTTTGGATTCACATCGGAATTGAGCAGTGGATTCACATCGGAATTGAGCAGTGGATTCACATCGGAATTGAGCAGTGGATTCACATCGGAATTGAGCAGTGGATTCACATCGGAATTGAGCAGTGGATTCACATCGGAATTGAGCAGTGGACAGTGTCACTGAGACTGTGTTGGAGTGACAACATAAGTTTTCTGTTTAAAACCAAACCCCCTAACACCCCCATCTCTCTCTTTAAGACTCTCTCTCTCTCCCCCCTTTCTCACCCCCTTTCTCTCTCTCTCTCTCCCCCCTTTCTCTCTCTCTCTCTCTCTCTCTCTCTCTCTCTCTCTCTCTCTCTGAGGGCAGACATTGTTTGCTGAGACAAGCTGTACATATGTTCTCCTTGTTTATATTTGAACTTGCGTGCCTTTTGTTCATAAAAATGTTTATTTATGTTAGTTAATGTAACATTGAGTAAATAAAGAATCTAAAAGAGAAAATCATAGAACTGTCCAAGGTGATTTATTGAAGTTGTATATTTCATTGGCAGTTGACTACACTCTTTCTCCAGCCTCAGCAACCTTTATGTAAGACCATAATGCTATTTGGTGTTAGTGATAATACCGGAGATGACGGTGTTTTGAGGATACATTTGGTAGAGGGCCGGCAAACCGTGTCAATGTATCCTCCAAACACCGGATTCCAGGGCATTATCACTTTTATACAACGGGTTACCAACATATTCAAATAATGAATTTATTCACACTATTTAATCTTTCCACGAGATATAGTCCCGACACAAATCTAGGGTTTCTACCCAAGGCGGATGGTCGTTTGTTCTATTGGTTAGGTTGCCAGAGCCCTGACCCAGTCGGGTTATAAATATCTATGGACGCGACACAGACGTGTTAAATGTTCCGTTGCCAGCGTTCTGATCCCTTGCTTGATAGCTAGCCAACTACGGCTAACACAGTCAGGTCAAACAGTGCAGACAGAATAACAACATAGTAACCGCATCTGCGTCTGTTTTACATTTATTTTGGATACATCCATAACAATGAGCTAATGATGCGAGTCTTAAAGTAAGGGGAGATGATGTCTAGATGCTTTTTACCGAGGAGATCAAGTTTATACATTTCCTGGTTGGGTTGATGAGACAGTGTATTGCGCAGTGAGATGGAACAGGAAATAGGCATTTCAATGTCATAGCCTTGTGGCATAGACACCGGCTGGAAAGCAGTTTTACCCAATCAGCATCCAAGACCCACCCGTTGTATAAAATAATATAATTATGCATGATATTTGATACATTATAGCAGAAAACCATGATTATGGTTTCATGTGTCTGTCTGGTCACCCTGTTCTCATTTGAAGCATGTGGAGGAAAAATAATTTCCCTGTCAACCCCTTCCCGCCCTTACTCTCAACACCAATCCCCCTTCTCTCTCTTCCTATGCTTTTTTCTCGTCTGTCCCCTCCCTCTTCCCTCCTCTTTTGCGTCTCTCCCCCATTCCCCAGAGTGCCTGAGTTCTGAGGTTAATGGAGTCCAGAACTCCAGAGAGCGGGCCTGGCAGAGGAAGCAGCCTTCCCCAGCCTGGAGGCTGCATGCTGGGGGAACAACAGCAGGCCTCCTCTCCTGGATCCCATCTAACCAAGCTCCTTGGCCAATCTTCCCTCTACTTGATTTATTTGAACAACAAAAACATAAGTCTCAGTAGTGATGTGTTGCACCAGATTTATCTAACAGCTCATTTAAACCTCAGTCCCTCTCTATTTATCACACTTTCTCTTGTTTCTCACATCCCCCCTCTCTGTTTCTCACATTCTACCCTACCCTCTCTCTGTTTCTCACATTCTACCCTACCCCACATTCTATCACACATTCTACCCTCTCTCTCTCCATCTCTGTTTCTCACATTCTACCCTACCCCCTCTCTGTTTCTCACATCCCCCCTCTCTGTTTCTCACATTCTACCCTACCCCCTCTCTGTTTCTCACCCCCCGTTTCATTTTTCTTTACAGCTCATGTTCTGCTGTAGCATCGCCTGTCCCTTATACACGCTCCTCTATATTCTCACAATCTCCCCCTCCCTCTCGCTATCTTTTGTGTTTTCTCTCCTCTGTCTCAGGTTACTGTGTCGTGTAAGTATGTCGTGCTGAGCTCTGCTCTTCAGGCTGGAAAGGGGGAGGAGAAAGAGAAAGAAACTAAGGGAGGAGTTATTTTCTCTCTCTTCGTGCCTCCTTAAGCTGCGTGCCTGTCTGCTCTCCTCATGTGCATGCAAGATTGTGCAGGTTGCCTTTTTTTCTCCCCCCTCCTCTCCTTCCTCCCTCCTCTCTTTTCCTCCCCTTCCTCTCTTCTCCTCCCCTTCCTCTCTTCTCCCTCCCTCCTCTCCTCCTCCCTCTCTCCTCTCTTCTCCTCCCCTTCCTCTCCCCTCTGCTCTTCCCTTTTTCTGTCTTCTACCTTTTTCTTCCTATTCTCCCTCCTTACTTTTCTATTCTTCAATTCTCTGACTCCGCTCTTCCCTATTTTTCTTCTTTCCCTTCCTTGTCCTCTCTCTCTCTCTCTCTCTCTCTCTCTCTCTCTCTCTATATATATATATATATATATATATATATATATATATATATATATATATATATATATATATATATTGCTCTCTCTTTCCCCCCCTCCATCTCTCTATTCCTCCCCCCCTTCACTCTCTCTGCTCTGGAAGTCATGCGGCGGGCACAGGCAGGCTGGGTTTGTTTGCCTGACTGCCCTCCAGGAATTATAGCTGGGACACAGAAACACTCCTTTATAAGCCCACAGGCTGTTGGAGCCACTGCAGAGAGGATAGGGGGAGAGGAGGAGGAGGAGGGAAGACCGAATGAGAGGAGCGATGAGGAGAGATCGAGAGGAGGATTGTGACAAGGGAGGCTAATCGATTGAGGCCTGCTGAAGTGTGATACTGTACTAAACGTTGATGACTTATTGATCCATCCAGACTGGATTAAAACTCGCTGGATCGGGGATCGTTTAGGAAGCCTGTCCTGCGTCCGCCCTCTCTCTCTCTCTCTCTCTCTCTCAGGTGTACTAAACACTGCAGGCAGCACTAGAGATATGAACTCACATACTGGTTTGCAGATAGTTGTGAGACTGCAGTATAGGGTTCAGTGAATAATTAAGAATGTTATTGTTGCTCCAATGAACGGCAAACCTCACCACTTCTCTCTCTCTCTCTCAGACATACAAACACATCATTTCATTCTACTTGTGCACACACATATAACCAAATGATCCTATATGCAGGTAAACACACACACACCTGTACTAAGGGACGTTTGCCTACAGCTCATTAGAACGCACAGCTCAATTATTCAGTAGGTCTGAACAGGTTTTGTCTGGAGGAATAGAAGAAAGATGGACAGATGGAGGTGAAGATGGAGGGATGGAGGTGAAGATGGAGGGATCGAGGTGAAGATGGAGGGATCGAGGTGAAGATGGAGGGATCGAGGTGAAGATGGAGGAATAGGGGTGGAGGTGGTGGGATGGGATAGAGGTGGAGGGATTGGGGTAGGGATGGAGGGGTGAAGGTGGAGGGATATGGGGGTAGAGGTGGAGGGATATGGGGTGGAGGGATATGGGCTGGAGGGATATGGGGGTGGAGGGATAGAGGTGTGGAGGTGGAGGGATTGGGGTAGGGGTGGAGGGATATGGGGATGGAGTGGTAGAGGTGGAGGTAGAGGTGTGGAGGGATGGGGTGGAGTGGTAGAGGTGGAGGTAGAGGTGTTGAGGGATGGGGTAGAGGTGGAGGGATTGGGGTAGAGGTGGAGGGGTAGAGGTAGAGGTGGAGGGATATGGTGGTGGGGGAGGGGTAGAGGGATGGAGATGGTGGAGGGATATGGAGGTAGAGGGGTGGAGGTGGAGGGGTAGAGGTGTGGAGGGATATGGGTGGAGGGTTGGAGGTTGAGAGGTGGAGGGATATGGGTAGGGGTGGAGGGATATGGAGATGGAGGGATTGGGGTGGAGGTGTAGGGGTAAAGATGGAGGGGTGGAGAGGTGGAGGGGTGGAGGTGGAGGGATTGGGGTGGAGGGGTAGGGGTGGAGTGATGAGGGATGAAGGGGTGGAGGGAAAGGGGTGGAGGTGGAGGGATGGAGAGAGAGAGATGAAGGGCCAGGGATGGGTGGAGTAAATTGAACCCTAAACCTATACAGAATAAAATGCAAAAAAGTTTTGGTGATGTGGGACTTTTTGTCCTTTCCAGCATGTCCATCTAGTGACTAGTGATGTTCAGGGCACATAGCTCCAAGCTGTACCCCATTCTGGCTTCAAGCTCCGGTCCACAGTGCTCTGTTTTTGTCACTCTCACACACACATTCACCCCTTTGTACACTCCAACACACACACACACAGACACAGATATAGACACACACACAGACACATAGACACACGGACACACACGTAGACACACACACATACACATACAGTATAAGCAAATACACACACGTCCTGCTTTAAGCTCAGGTCTATATTGCTCCCATGATGCCCAGCTGTAACCAATGAACATTCCAGTAGAGCCTTTTTCCCCTCTATCATTTCACGTGTCTGCTCTGAGCCTTTAGGAGGACCAGCAAACAAATAAGTGCAGGCTTGTGTCCGAACTTTGTTTGACCTTTTTATGGCGACCCAGTACTCGTGACCTTTTAGACCCCACACTGAGGAAGGGGGTGGGGGGGGGGATTAGACATAGCATGGTTGTTCGACCTCCACCTCTCCTCTGGGTGTCTTTCTCTCTGTGACCTCTGAACTATTAGTCAACCTACTTGCTTATTGTCACGTCTGGCTGTGTAGTCTCTTGACTGTAAGACTGACGTTGAACGGCAGCTGGGTTTATCTTATATGACATTTATTGAGCACTCCTTTAGAAATGACAAGATCTCCCTGAGCTTAGTCCTGTCTATGATGATGTCACTTCTCTCCTTTTAGGAAAGAACAGCATCAGTCTTACTGGGCATGCTCTGTAGAGCTCCACCTTTTGTCTCTTTCATAAACCTTTACATACCTAGTAAGTATTTCATCATCTCTTTTTAGTTACAGTATCTCTCTATCTATCTGTCTGTCTGTTTCTCTGTCTGTCTGTCTCTGTCTCTGTCTCTCTCGAATTAAAGGGGTAGGAGGGGGAGGACTTTTAAAATTGAAGGAATGAGAGGTTAGGGGGGGAGTCTTCTAGGAATTGGTCCATTAGGAGCCAAAGCAGGTGGGAACATTTAAACTGAAATCATCTGTTTAGAGCTCTGGTCCCTCAGCCTGCTGGATAAATCTAGTTCTGTTTTATCCAGATCTGTTCCCTCAGCCTGCTGGATAAATCTAGTTCTGTTTTATCCAGGTCTGTTCCCTCAGCCTAGTGGATAGATCTAGTTCTGTTTTATCCAGATCTGTTCCCTCAGCCTAGTGGATAGATCTAGTTCTGTTCTATCCAGATCTGTTCACTTAGCCTCAGCCTGGTGCAGTCCTGTTGCTGTGGATTGGGGCATGTTCCCTCCTCTGCTTCCTGAAGTCAACAATCAACTCCTTTGTTTTGCTGAAGTTGAGGGAGAGGTTGTTGTCATGACACCACAATGCCAGTTCACTTACCTCCTCCCTATAGGCTGACTGGTCATTGTCGGTTATCAGGCCTACAACCGTGGTGTCGTCATTAAACTAGATGGTGGAGTTGGTGTGGTGCAAAGCAACACAGTCGTGGGTGAACAGGGAGTACAGCAGAGGACAGAGGACACACCCCTGGGGGGCCCCTGTGTTAAGAGTCTGTGTGGAGGAGGTGTTGTCATGCCGTGACCTGTCAAACTGAGAGCTGGAGAGAGAGGAGGCACATAACAGTCCTGGTGACTAAGAAAATGCACTCTGTTCACACATGTGAGGGAAACAGTGTGATATGCAGGTTTATTGCCTATTGCATTCACCAATCCAGCCAGATCAGACCAGATCAGTGATGACCTCACAACAAAGAGGAAGGCTGGGTTCAGAAGGGCAACAGTGACTGTTCTGTTCTTAGCTGAGGGTCGTGCCACAGCTACATGGCTTCTGCCTTAATGATGCTCAGTTACATGACGACAAGTCAAGATCCCTCATCTCCCTGAAACATGTGAATGGACCTCACTTGCCTGTTTGTTACAAATGAATAATTAACTGCAGGTTTCTAGTTGTGCTTTAACATAGTGAACCTTTGTACTCTCGGACTGAGGCTTGTTGAGGGTGAACATTCTGGAACCTGTAGAGTTCTACACTCTAAAAGGGTTGTTTGGCTGTCCCCATAGGAGAACCATTTGAACAAGCCTTTTTGGTCCCAGCCTTTTAGTTCCAGGTAGAACCCTTTTGGGTTCTATGTTGAACCCTTTCCACAGAGGGTTCTACATGGAACCCAATAGGGTTCTACGTGGAATCAAAAAGGGTTCTCCTATGGGGACAGTAGTTGTGGATGAGAACGTTCTGCTGTAAGATCCCAGAACAACCCCCTCTCTCTGGGTGTTCCATAAGCTGACATCTGGGGATTAGGAAGGGAGAGGTGGATGGATGGAGGGAGGGAGCTAGGGAGAGAGGAAGGGGTGGGAGGACTCAGGAAGTGGCAGGGTTGGTAGGGGCTCATTCCCAGTGTATACAGGTGGAATTAATGGGAAGCAACAGGAAAGGGCTGAATGTGTTTTACCTCCCTAAAGCCTAAAGGATTACAACACACACACACAAGCTCTCTCTCTCTCTCTTTCTCTCGCTCTTCTCTTTCTCTCTTTCTCTCTCTTCATCTCGCTCTCTCTTTCTCTCTCTCTCTCTCTCACACAATCTGATAACTCTCTCTCTCTCACACTCACTCACTCACTCACACACACACACACACACAAACTAACTCTGTTTTCTCTCACACACATTACAAACTAAATTCATTGTGACATTGATAATCTCACTTCAATATGCAAAACTAGGGCTAAGGACTGTACAGTATTGTGGTTTATGAATGGGAGAGGCCGCTATGCAATCCTTCTTTCCCCTGAGAGACCCCAGACTGCTTCTCACCACCTGAGATTGAGTCTTTATCACAGAGACGGGAGGGAAGGAGGGAGAACTTCCAAAGTGTATCCAAAAACTAGAAAAGAAAAGGGGAAGAAACAAAAAGCCCTTATCCTGGAAGTATCTCAGGACGAGGGTACGCTGAAGTGTTGCTTTGCCGGGGTGAGGGAAAATAGGGTTGGGGGGGAAGAAGAGAGGAAGGGTGGGGAGAAGGTGAGTGGAGGGGTGGGGTGGAGGGATGGGGAGAAGGGGAGAGAGAGGAGGGGCGGGGAGAAGAGAGAGAGAGTGGCACCCATTTCCTGTTCTAAAGAGCTGGGAAGTACTTGGATATGCTGGGTTCCCTGTGGGAGAGGGGCGGCATGGTGAGTGTGCGTACGTGCCACGCGGTGTGAGCTCTCGTAGACGTGAAAAAAGAGGAACAGGATGCTCAATCCTTCAGGAATGCGTACAGCCCAGCTATACGTCTGCAAAACTCATCCCTCCCTCTCTCTCCCTATCTCTCTCTTGCCCTCTCTAGAGGGGGGGTGGGGGAGAGAAAGAAATAAAGAGAGATGGTGAGAATGAAAGCAAGAGATAAATAGGAAAGGAGAGCCAGTGGGACATACAGGAAGACAGGCAGGCAGACTGACAGACACAGGCAGACAGAGAGACAGAGGGGATGACAGCAATAAGAGTTAGATATCTAACCATGGCCCTCCACCCCTCCAGTAGTTTCGATTAAAGAATAAGAGTCATTACCTCAGGTTTATCTATAGATAGCCTCAATCAGTCACACACACCCAGACATAGCCTACACCAAGTCTCACACAGCCTATGTACGCACACACTCAATCAGCCCACTTCCCTCTCTCTCTCTCTCTCTCTCTCTCTCTCCATCCTCTATCTCTCTCCCAAACTCTGCCCTGCCCGTTCTCCTGTGTAAAACAGCTGTTCTCCATCCATTCAGCCCAACTCAGGGACAGACATCTGGCTGCAGCTCAGTTAACTCACTACAGAAGGACATCATTCCAGGGACCTGCAGTCACACTGTCAGTCAGTCAAGCCATACAATAAATAGCCATCCAATTAGTTATTTAAATGTTCAACCAATTAGTTAGCAAGTCAATCAGTGAGCTAAAAGCTATGAGTTAGCAAGTCAATCAGTGAGCTAAAAGCTATGAGTTAGCAAATCAATCAGTGAGCTAAAAGCTATGAGTTAGCAAGTCAATCAGTGAGCTAAAAGCTATGAGTTAGCAAGTCAATCAGTGAGCTAAAAGCTATGAGTTAGCAAGTCAATCAGTGAGCTAAAAGCTATGAGTTAGCAAGTAAATCAGTGAGCTAAAAGCTATGAGTTAGCAAGTCAATCAGTGAGCTAAAAGCTATGAGTTAGCAAGTCAATCAGTGAGCTAAAAGCTATGAGTTAGCAAGTCAATCAGTGAGCTAAAAGCTATGAGTTAGCCGACCGGTAATCAGTCACCTAATCAGCAGGTTTGAGGAGTAACTGTTACATGTAATCACTTAAGTTACCAGCAAAAATATTTTAATCAAATTACAAATACTTTTGAAAAATGAGATGATTACTTCTTGGACTACTTAAAAATGTAGAAAGGATATTTGCGGGGAAAAATACATGATGACACCTTTCTGTTTTCTCAATGACATTCAATTCAGTATTGGAAAAAAGGCGCTTGTTCCACCTGAACGATTCTGACCACCAATCAGAGACCACTATGATGACACACCAAATGATGACCACCAATCAGAGACCACTATGATTACCACCAATCAGAGACCACTATGATGACACACCAAATGATGACCACCAATCAGAGACCACTGATGACACACCAAATGATGACCACCAATCAGAGACCACTATGATGACACACCAAATGATGACCACCAATCAGAGACCACTATGATGACACACTAAATGATGACCACCAATCAGAGACCACTATGATGACCACCAATCAGAGACCACTGTGATGACACACCAAATGAGTTTGATGGATCCTTTTTGTCATCTTTTACTGCCTCATAAGGGGAAAGTAATCCAAAAGTAACTGAAAGTAATCAGTTTGGGTAATCCAAAAATTACATTACTGATTACAATTTTGGACAGGTAACTAGTAACTTTAACAGATTACATTTAGAAAGTAACCTACTCAACCCTGCTAATACGTTACAAGTAAACAACTCATTCAACCAATGAGTTTCTGAAACATTGATTCTGACGAAGTCTGGTGAGAAAAAAAGTTGGAAATGGAGGCTACCAATGAGTAACCATTAAGCCAATTAGCCATTTCTCCAGTCATCCTATCAGTGAGTTCCCACAAGTCAGTCAGCTGCGTGCTGCTTTTCATCAGGTACTGTTGCTGTTTTTCCTGTATCCATGGCAATAACCCCAGGGGGGGTCATGGTCCCTAATCAACCCATATAGTTTTGTCAGTTATAACGACCCGTCTGATAGGCCTGATGCACATACGCATGGACACACTTACGCAAGCGAGCACACACACACACACACACACACACCGTCACCCAATAAACAGGGTTGACGAGGTGCTGGGGGGGACAGGATATTGGTCGGCTCAGCTCTGGAGTGTGTCCTACACAGACCCTAAACACGAGAGAGAGAGAGCTCTAAACTAGGCCCAGGGTTCTATACAAAGGGTTGTCTGTTCTGAACTTGCTCAGCATTTCCAGTTCCTCCACCCCACCAACACACACCAGCAGATATGTTGCACTGTGTTCTATAAGGGGCTTCCATCACACCAGCAGATATGTTGCACTGTGTTCTATAAGGGGCTTCCATCACACCAGCAGATATGTTGCACTGTGTTCTATAAGGGGCTTCCATCACACCAGCAGATATGTTGCACTGTGTTCTATAAGGGGCTTCCATCACACCAGCAGATATGTTGCACTGTGTTCTATAAGGGGCTTCCATCACACCAGCAGATATGTTGCACTGTGTTCTATAAGGGGCTTCCATCACACCAGCAGATATGTTGCACTGTGTTCTATAAGGGGCTTCCATCACACCAGCAGATACGTTGCACTGTGTTCTATAAGGGGCTTCCATCACACCAGCAGATATGTTGCACTGTGTTCTATAAGGGGCTTCCATCACACCAGCAGATATGTTGCACTGTGTTCTATAAGGGGCTTCCATCACACCAGCAGATATGTTGCACTGTGTTCTATAAGGGGCTTCCATCACACCAGCAGATATGTTGCACTGTGTTCTATAAGGGGCTTCCATCACACCAGCAGATATGTTGCACTGTGTTCTATAAGGGGCTTCCATCACACCAGCAGATATGTTGCACTGTGTTCTATAAGGGGCTTCCATCACACCGCAGATATGTTGCACTGTGTTCTATAAGGGGCTTCCATCACACCAGCAGATATGTTGCACTGTGTTCTATAAGGGGCTTCCATCACACAGAGATTCATACTAACCACTAAGTAGATAAAAATGTATAACAAAATGAATTCACATTTTCTCTGCAGATTATAATAGATCTAAACATTACAGGGGTTTCACCCTGTTTTCTAAGAGAGACACGATCAACCTATTTCTGCTGCTGAAATGTGGGAACAGGTGGGAGCCCCGCGGGTGTCCCTTTAGAGCTGAGAAGAACAACAAATTCTTCTTCTTCCCTCTCCGTTCTGTTCACTGCAGCTGCCTGCGTAGTTGTGATTCTCAGAGGGTGAATGAAGGGAGTTGGTAGGCAGGGTGTTGTCAAGGCAACCGGCGCGAGGG
Source organism: Salvelinus namaycush (assembly GCF_016432855.1). NCBI lineage: Eukaryota > Metazoa > Chordata > Actinopteri > Salmoniformes > Salmonidae > Salvelinus > Salvelinus namaycush. Next base: position 10,190,159 of record NC_052329.1, on the reverse strand, counting down.
TCACCTCCACAAACACGATCACTGATCACTGCTGTAAATGCGTCACCGGAATTCCGTTGTCGGAACCTTTCACGACAGAGGATTAGGAGTGGGAAAAGAGGACTAGAATAAAGAACCACTGGCAACAAAACTAAATCAACTCAGTCAACTGCTCAATCACTCTCAAATTCAGTCAGTTACTTAATAATTCTCAAATTCAGTCAGTCACATTTATAGGTTACACTTTTAAAAACAGGATTTGAAAATCATGCTAACACAAACCTGGTAATTAAACTACAGAGGATTCATGTGGGAAATACCATTATGGATTTTAATATTAAGGGTCATAACATTATGGGTCATAACATTACATAACATTATGGGTCATAACATTATGGGTCATAACATTACGTAACATTATGGGTCATAACATTACATAACATTATGGGTCATAACATTGCAGGTCATAACATTATGGGTCATAACATTATGGGTCATAACATTACGTAACATTATGGGTCATAACATTATGGGTCATAACATTACGTAACATTATGGGTCATAAAATTACATAACATTATGGGTCATAACATTATGGGTCATAACATCATGGGTCATAACATTACGTAACATTATGGGTCATAAAATTACATAACATTATGGGTCATAACATTATGGGTCATAACATTACGTAACATTATGGGTCATAACATCATGGGTCATAACATTACGTAACATTATGGGTCATAACATTATGGGTCATAACATTATGGGTCATAACATTACGTAACATTATGGGTCATAAAATTACATAACATTATGGGTCATAACATCATGGGTCATAACATTACGTAACATTATGGGTCATAAAATTACATAACATTATGGGTCATAACATTATGGGTCATAACATTACGTAACATTATGGGTCATAACATCATGGGTCATAACATTACGTAACATTATGGGTCATAACATTATGGGTCATAACATTATGGGTCATAACATTTCGTAACATTATGGGTCATAACATCATGGGTCATAACATTAGGTAACATTATGGGTCATAACATTACATAACATTATGGGTCATAACATTGCAGGTCATAACATTATGGGTCATACCATTATGGGTCATAACATTACATAACATTATGGGTCATAACTTTATGGGTCACAACATTATGGGTCATAACTTTATGGGTCATACCATTAAGAGTCATACCATTATGGGTCATAACATTGTGGGTCATAAAATTGTGGGTCATAACATTATGGGTCATAATATTAAGGATCATAACATTATGGGCCATAACATTAAGGATCATAACATTATGGGTCATAATATTATAGGTCACAACATTATGGGTCATAACATTATGGGTCATAATATTACGGGTCATAAAATTATGGGTCATAATATTATGGGTCATAACATTATGGGTCATAATATTAAGGATCATAACATTATGGGTCATAATATTATAGGTCACAACATTATGGGTCATAATATTAAGGATCATAACATTATGGGTCATAATATTATAGGTCACAACATTATGGGTCATAACATTATGGGTCATAACAATTTTGGTCATAACATTAGAGTCATAGCATTATGGTCATAACATTAGAGTCATAGCATTATGGTCATAACATTATCGTTCATAACATGACATAACTACAATGTTTCAGTAAGGTAAGACCCAAATGCAAACTGTTGAAGTAACAATGTTTATTACAGCAACAGCGGCAGGCAGGAAGGGGACGATAATCCAGAGTAGTGGGATAAAGGTACAGGACGGCAGGCAGGAAGTGGACGATAATCCAGAGTAGTGGGATAAAGGTACAGGACGGCAGGCAGGAAGTGGACGATAATCCAGAGTAGTGGGATTAAGGTACAGGACGGCAGGCAGGCTCAGGGTCAGGTCATGCAGAGGTTGATAATCCAGAGTGGTTTGGCAAAGGTACAGAACGGCAGGCAGGCTCAGGGGCAGGCAGGCGGGCTCAGGGGCAGGCAGGCGGGCTCAGGGGCAGGCAGGCGGGCTCAGGGGCAGGCAGGCGGGCTCAGGGGCAGGCAGGCGGGCTCAGGGGCAGGCAGGCGGGATCAGAGTCAGGACAGGCAAGGGTCAAAACCAGGAGGGCGAGAAAAAGAGAGACTGGGAAAAGGCAGGAGCTGAGATACAAAACGCTGGTTGACTTGACAAACAAGATGAACTGGCAACAGACAGACAGAGAACACAGGTATAAATACACAGGGGATAATGGGGAAGATAGGCGACACCTGGAGGGGGGTGGAGACAATCACAAGGACAGGTGAAACAGATCAGGGCGTGACACAACATTATGAGTCATAACATTATGGGTCATAACATTATGGATCATAACATTATGGATCATAACATTATGAGTCATAACAACATTATGAGTCATAAAATTACGGATCATAACATTATGGGTCATAACATTACGGATCATAACATTATGGGTCATAACATTACGGATCATAACATTTTGGGTCATAACATTGTGGGTCATAACGTTGCCCCTACTCAAGCTGCATACTGGACCATATTCCAACTAAACTACTGAAAGAGCTGCTTCCTGTGCTTGGCCCTCATATGTTGAACATAATGAACGGCTCCCTATCCACAGGATGTGTACCAAACTCACTAAAAGTGTCAGTAATAAAGCTTCTCTTGAAAAAGCCAAACCTTAACCCAGAAAATATAGAAAAAACTATCGGCCTATATCAAATCTCCCATTCCTCTCAATTTTTTTTGAAAAAGCTGTTGCGCAGCAACTCACTACCTTCCTGAAGACTAACAATGTATACGAAACACTTCAGTCTGGTTTTAGACCCCATCATGGCACTGAGACTGGACTCGTGAAAGTGGTAAATTAACTTTTAATGGCGTCCGACCAAGGCTCTGCATCTTCCTCGTGCTCCTAGACCATAGTGCTGCTTTTGATACCATCGATCACCACATTCTTTTGGAGAGATTGGAAACCCAAATTGGTCTACACGGACAAGTTCTGGCCTGGTTTAGATCTTATCTGTCGGAAAGATATCAGTTTGTCTCTGTGGATGGTTTGTCCTCTAACAAATCAACTGTACATTTCGGTGTTCCTCAAGGTTCTGTTTTAGGACCTATTGTTTTCACTATACATTTTACCTCTTGGTAATGTCAATCGAAAACATAATGTTAACTTTCACTGCTATGAGGATGATACACAGCTGTACATTTCAATGAAATATGGTGAAGCCCCAAAATGTCCCTCCCTGGAAGCCTGTGTTTCAGACATAAGGAAGTGGATGGCGTGGATGGCCTACCTATCTTTCCGATTTGGTCCTGCCGTACATACCTACACGTATGCTACGGTCACAAGACGCAGGCTTCCTTATTGTCCCTAGAATTTCTAAGTAAACAGCTGGAGGCAGGGCTTTCTCCTATAGAGCAACATTTTTATGGAATGGTCTGCCTATCCATGTGAGAGACGCAGACTCGGTCTCGACCTTTAAGTCTTTATTGAAGACTCATCTCTTCAGTAGGTCCTATGATTGAGTGTAGTCTGGCCCAGGGGCCAGGGGTGTGAAGGTGAATGGAAAGGCACTGGAGCGACGAACCACACACCTGGCCGGTTCCCCTCTCTCCACTGGGATTCTCTGCCTCTAACCCTACTACAGGGGCTGAGTCACTGGCTTTCTGATGCTCTTCCATGCTGTCCCTAGGAGGGGTGCATCACTTGACGTGATCTTCCTGTCCGGGTTGGCGCCCACCTCGGGTTCGTGCCGTGGGGGAGATCTTCGTGGGCTATACAGGACCTCTCCTGTCTCAGCCTCCAGTAATTATGCTGCAATAGTTTGTGTCTGGGGGCTACCTTGTCCCGGACCTGCTGTTTTCGACTCTCTCTCTCTTCCGCACCTGCTGTTTCTAACTCTGAATGATTGACTATGAAAAGCCAACTGATATTTACTTTGAGGTGCTGCGCTGTTGCACCCTCTACAATCACTGTGATTATTATTATTTGACCCTGCTGGTCATCTATGAACGTTTGAACATCTTGACCATGCACTGTTATAATCTACATCGGCTGATGTAAAAAGGGCTTCATAAATACATTTGATTGATTGATTGATTATGGTCATAACATTATGGGTCATATCATTATGTGTCATAGCATTTTGGGTATTTCAATTTCTGGTGAGACTCCCTCTTCTTCCACTGTCTGTTATTGTGGCTTGTCTAATGCCCTCTCGGGACTTCTCCCTCTTTTCCCTCTGTCCTCCCTCTATTCCTCCCTACAGTATTCCCTCTCTTCTCTGTGACGTCTACGCGGGGTCTGTGTGTCTGCAGAGAACCCAGGGATAGTTTTACTGTCTGGGTGTTTCTACTGCTTCACATGCAAATGCAACAGAGATTAAAAACAAATGCTTAATTACTAGTTGGGAATAGAACTGAGCCAATGACCAAACAGTCAACAGAAAACCAATTTAGGGAGGAAGCAGAGGATGGTGGTGGAAAGTGGGAGGGAGGAAGAGAGCATAAAAAACATTTACTTTTGAAGATGTGTGAATATGCACTTTCTCGTGTGAGGTGGTGAGGAAGTATTCAATGCTCTGGCTTGTTGAGACTTTGTGTGTGCAAGGTTGGGTAGGTTACTTTCTAAATGTAATCCGTTACAGTTACTAGTTACCTGTCAAATTGTAATCAGTAAATACATTTTTGGATTATCCAAACGCAGTAATGTAATCTGATTACTTTCAGTTACTTTTGGATTACTTTCCCCTTAAGAGCCATTAGAAGATGACAAAAAGGATCCATCAAAAAAAATTGGTGCGTCATCATAGTGGTCTCTGATTGGTGGTCATCATCTGGTGTGTCATCACAGTGGTCTCTGATTGGTGGTCATCATTTGGTGTGTCATCATAGTGGTCTCTGATTGGTGGTCATCATCTGGTGTGTCATCACAGTGGTCTCTCATTGGTAGTCATCATCTGGTGTGTCATCACAGTGGTCTCTGATTGGTGGTCATCATCTGGTGTGTCATCATAGTGGTCTCTGATTGGTGGTCATCATCTGGTGTGTCATCACAGTGGTCTCTGATTGGTAGTCATCATCTGGTGTGTCATCACAGTGGTCTCTGATTGGTGGTCATCATCTGGTGTGTCATCATAGTGGTCTCTGATTGGTGGTCATCATCTGGTGTGTCATCACAGTGGTCTCTGATTGGTGTGTCATCATAGTGGTCTTTGATTGGAGGTCATCATCTGGTGTGTCATCATAGTGGTCTCTGATTGGTGGTCATCATTTGGTGTATCATCATAGAGGTCTCTGATTGGTGGTCAGACTCACTCAGGTGGAACAAACGTAAACATAAACTTCAATGCTTCAAGGTCTCCAGGTCACCAGGCTGCTCATTATTATGTGCACCTGTCACCATCTTTACGTCCACCAGCGCCTCATCAGACTCAGCTGGACTCCATCTCCTCCCTGATTACCTTCCCTATATCTGTCACTCCGTTTGGTTCCTTCCCCAGGTGTTATTGTTTCTGTTTCAGTGTTCATGTCTGTATGCTACCTGTGTTTCTTGTTTTGTTCATTTCTTTATTAAATACACTCCCTGAACTTGCTTCCCGACTCCCAGCGTACACGTTACAGTAACGTCAAGCTTTTAATTGTTTCAATAAAATAATGATTTTCAAATCTTGAGCGAGCGTTGCTCCTTTTACTTGTCAAGGAATTTTGTAAACAACTTCCCAATTCCAAACTGATCCCAAGGTCCTACCGTCTCCAAGGCACTTGTGCACATCTGAAAAGATAAAAAATTGAGCCGACTTGAATTTGGTCATCTCTCTGTTGCTTTTTCCATTTGACATGTCTTCCTGTAATGGAAGCATAGAAAGACAAAACAATGGAGAGGAATTGAGAAACGTTAACATTGCGTGCATATCTCCAAGTCCCATTTGTTCAGTGGTAGTTGATTGGGTGGTAGCATGATTAGATACACACCCAACCAGCATGCCTGACTAGACCCTTATTCAGCCCCTTATCGCTGTACTAAGAAGAGGGGAAGAAACCATCAGCATTGGTATACAGTACAACACAGGGTGGGTCTGTGTTTGGCTGGCCCTCTCAGTGTAGGTCTGTGATTGGCTGGTTATTGAATTTAAGCCCTGGTTGTGGATGGACAGATTTCCTCCCTCTGTTTCAGCGGTGGAGAGGAGTGACATTCATTTGTTCCTCTCTTGCCACAGCAGGGTGGTCCTTCTCTAGATAACATGTGATACTGATCAGATTGGGATGACTGGCTGGAGCACTGCCCAGTGAAATACACACAGACACACACACACACACACACACCAGAATGAGAGAGAGGGAAATGAAGAGGTACTCCACCCTTCTCTTCTGCTGAAGAGTTGATGAACTGGCTAAAAACAAAAATACATTCAATTCAGATGTTTTCTTTGTGTGTTAGCTTTGTTTTTCAAATGGGACGAGATTAAAGGGAAATACATTTGAAATGATAACATCTCATTATCTCATGGTATTCTTTGAGAGAGAAGTCTGCTGAGTGAGATGTTTCACTATGTTTGTGAAGGACTGTGTGTGTTCCATAGTCAGCCAGCCCTGCCCTTTGCTCCTGTCATTTAAGTAAGTCGTGTCTGATGTGATATCAGACTATTGACCACCGTTCTGATGTGGTATCAGACTATTGAACACCGTTCTGATGTGGTACCAGAATGTTCTGATGTGGTATCAGACTATTGAACATCGTTCTGATGTGGTACCAGAGTATTGAACACCGTTTTGATGTGATATCAGACTATTGAACATCGTTCTGATGTGGTACCAGAATGTTCTGATGTGGTATCAGACTATTGAACATCGTTCTGATGTGGTACCAGAGTATTGAACACCGTTTTGATGTGATATCAGACTATTGAACATCGTTCTGATGTGGTACCAGAATGTTCTGATGTGGTATCAGACTATTGAACACCGTTCTGATGTGGTATCAGACTATTGAACACCGTTCTGATGTGGTATCAGACTATTGAACACTGTTCTGATGTGGTATCAGACTATTGAACACTGTTCTGATGTGGTATCAGACTATTGAACACCGTTCTGATGTGATATCAGACTATTGAACACTGTTCTGATGTGGTATCAGACTATTGAACACCGTTCTGATGTGGTATCAGACTATTGAACACTGTTCTGATGTGGTATCAGACTATTGAACACCGTTCTGATGTGGTATCAGACTATTGAACACCGTTCTGATGTGGTATCAGACTATTGAACACTGTTCTGATGTGGTATCAGACTATTGAACACTGTTCTGATGTGGTATCAGACTATTGAACACCGTTCTGATGTGGTATCAGACTATTGAACACCGTTCTGATGTGGTATCAGACTATTGAACACTGTTCTGATGTGGTATCAGACTATTGAACACTGTTCTGATGTGATATCAGACTTTATCAGTGACTTCAAATGAAGATACCGTTTAGTTGTGCGTTATTTCTGTTGAAGGCAGCGTGACGTGAGAGGGGTTTTCCAGAGGTCATTGTCGTGGTCCAGACGAGTTCAGCCCAGTCTCTGTGTGGCTGCACTAATCTGTTTTAATGATGTCTTACAGCCAACCCACACACACACAGCCAGGGTGCTCCCTAGACCGCCTTCCCGGCGGCTGGCGGGGTGTGTGTCACGATATGGACCGTGTTAGACGGGAGCTATCCTACCAACACGCTCCGGGGGTTTTAGTTCACAGTTTCTGGGAAAATAAATGCCTTTGTGATGCTCCACACTGTGAGGTTTCTAATCGCCTCACGCATCATCAATGACTCTCCCGTGTGATGGGTGTCCTTGTGTTTCACGCACTGGCACGAGTGGAGACTGTGGCCTTCCTTACTCACTGAATGGCTCGGAATGAACAACTTGTCTGTCAACTATACCCTTGTGAGACCTTGGTAATCTTTGTCTTAAAACAATAATAAACTTAATCCCAAATTTCAACTGATTACACATAGACTGCTTAATATTGCTCTGTCTCTCTCTCTTCTGTCTCTCTCTCTGCTCTGTCTCTCTCTCTCTCTGTCTCTCTCTCTGTCTCTCTCTCTCTCTCTCTCTCTCTCTGTCTCTCTCTCTCTCTCTCTGTCTCTCTCTCTCTGTCTCTCTCTCTCTCAATTCAATTCAATTCAATTGACTTTATTGACATGGCAAGTTCATTATTACTTACATTGTCAAAGTATACATATCGAAAAATAAAAATCAAATATATATGTATATATATACAAAATATATATATATTTATATATAAATAAATGGTGGAACCAACAGTAATAATAATAGTAGTAGTGGACATGGGATTACCATTAACAACAACTACAACAACAATATTAATCAGAACAACAATACATTAAATCAATGGTAGTAGACCAGTGTCAACATGACTTGAGAAGACATCTCTCTCTCTCTCAGACCCTGACTGACGACCCTGACTGACTACTGCGTGACTGCTCTGCCTCAGCCACACCGCTCTTATTTGAAGTGATCTGGCGGAGCGCTCTCACGACATCCGCTTCTCGTATTTGTTACACAGAGCACTGAGACAGGGTTACCCTACTGGATCTCAGGCAAATCCATTCTACACACACACACGTATAGCAACCTTGTAAAAAAGACACACACACGCAGGCACACACCACTCAATATGTATTTGAGCTGATCTCCCCGCTATGAAGCACATAACTTTCCGCTTCTTCACTTCCTGGGAATGCGTGAGTAAGAGAGCAGGCTGTATACAGTGAGTCAGAGAGCAGGCTGTATACAGTGAGTCAGAGAGCAGGCTGTATACAGTGAGTAAGAGAGCAGGCTGTATACAGTGAGTCAGAGAGCAGGCTGTATACAGTGAGTCAGAGAGCAGGCTGTATACAGTGAGTAAGAGAGCAGGCTGTATACAGTGAGTAAGAGAGCAGGCTGTATACAGTGAGTCAGAGAGCAGGCTGTATACAGTGAGTCAGAGAGCAGGCTGTACACAGTGATTAAGAGAGCAGGCTGTATACAGTGAGTCAGAGAGCAGGCTGTATACAGTGAGTTAGAGAGCAGGCTGTATACAGTGAGTAAGAGAGCAGGCTGTATACAGTGAATAAGAGAACAGGCTGTATACAGTGAGTCAGAGAGCAGGCTGTATACAGTGAGTCAGAGAGCAGGCTGTATACAGTGAGTCAGAGAGCAGGCTGTATACAGTGAGTAAGAGAGCAGGCTGTACACAGTGAGTAAGAGAGCAGGCTGTATACAGTGAGTAAGAGAGCAGGCTGTATACAGTGAGTCAGAGAGCAGGCTGTATACAGTGAATAAGAGAACAGGCTGTATACAGTGAGTCAGAGAGCAGGCTGTATACAGTGAGTCAGAGAGCAGGCTGTATACAGTGAGTCAGAGAGCAGGCTGTATACAGTGAGTAAGAGAGCAGGCTGTACACAGTGAGTAAGAGAGCAGGCTGTATACAGTGAGTCAGAGAGCAGGCTATATACAGTACAGTGAGTAAGAGAGCAGGCTGTACACAGTGAGTAAGAGAGCAGGCTGTATACAGTACAGTGAGTAAGAGAGCAGGCTGTATACAGTACAGTGAGTAAGAGAGCAGGCTGTATACAGTGAGTAAGAGAACAGGCTGTATACAGTGATTAAGAGAGCAGGCTGTACACAGTGAGTAAGAGAGCAGGCTGTATACAGTACAGTGAGTAAGAGAGCAGGCTGTACACAGTGAGTAAGAGAGCAGGCTGTATACAGTGAGTCAGAGAGCAGGCTGTATACAGTGAGTAAGAGAGCAGGCTGTACACAGTGAGTAAGAGAGCAGGCTGTATACAGTGAGTAAGAGAGCAGGCTGTATACAGTGAGTAAGAGAGCAGGCTGTATACAGTGAATAAGAGAGCAGGCTGTACACAGTGAGTAAGAGAGCAGGCTGTACACAGTGAGTAAGAGAGCAGGCTGTATACAGTACAGTGAGTAAGAGAGCAGGCTGTATACAGTACAGTGAGTAAGAGAGCAGGCTGCATACAGTACAGTGAGTAAGAGAGCAGGCTGTACACAGTGAGTAAGAGAGCAGGCTGTATACAGTGAGTAAGAGAGCAGGCTGTATACAGTACAGTGAGTAAGAGAGCAGGCTGTATACAGTACAGTGAGTACGAGAGCAGGCTGTATACAGTGAGTAAGAGAGCAGGCTGTACACAGTACAGTGAGTAAGAGAGCATGCTATATACAGTACAGTGAGTAAGAGAGCAGGCTATATACAGTACAGTGAGTAAGAGAGCAGGCTGTACACAGTACAGTGAGTAAGAGAGCAGGCTGTATACAGTGAGTAAGAGAGCAGGCTATATACAGTGAGTAAGAGAGCAGGCTATATACAGTACAGTGAGTAAGAGAGCAGGCTATATACAGTACAGTGAGTAAGAGAGCAGGCTGTACACAGTACAGTGAGTAAGAGAGCAGGCTGTATACAGTGAGTAAGAGAGCAGGCTGTATACAGTACAGTGAGTAAGAGAGCAGGCTGTATACAGTGAGTAAGAGAGCAGGCTGTATACAGTACAGTGAGTAAGAGAGCAGGCTGTACACAGTACAGTGAGTAAGAGAGCAGGCTGTATACAGTACAGTGAGTCAGAGAGCAGGCTGTACACAGTGAGTAAGAGAGCAGGCTGTACACAGTGCAGTGAGTAAGAGAGCAGGCTGTATACAGTACAGTGAGTCAGAGAGCAGGCTGTACACAGTGAGTAAGAGAGCAGGCTGTACACAGTACAGTGAGTAAGAGAGCAGGCTGTATACAGTACAGTGAGTCAGAGAGCAGGCTGTACACAGTGAGTAAGAGAGCAGGCTGTACACAGTACAGTGAGTCAGAGAGCAGGCTGTATACAGTGAGTAAGAGAGCAGGCTATATACAGTACAGTGAGTCAGAGAGCAGGCTGTATACAGTACAGTGAGTAAGAGAGCAGGCTGTAAACAGTACAGTGAGTCAGAGAGCAGGCTGTAAACAGTACAGTGAGTAAGAGAGCAGGCTGTACACAGTACAGTGAGTAAGAGAGCAGGCTGTAAACAGTGAGTCAGAGAGCAGGCTGTAAACAGTACAGTGAGTAAGAGAGCAGGCTGTATACAGTACAGTGAGTAAGAGAGCAGGCTGTATACAGTACAGTGAGTAAGAGAGCAGGCTGTATACAGTACAGTGAGTAAGAGAGCAGGCTGTAAACAGTACAGTGAGTAAGAGAGCAGGCTGTATACAGTGAGTAAGAGAGCAGGCTGTAAACAGTACAGTGAGTAAGAGAGCAGGCTGTAAACAGTACAGTGAGTAAGAGAGCAGGCTGTATACAGTACAGTGAGTAAGAGAGCAGGCTGTATACAGTGAGTAAGAGAGCAGGCTGTAAACAGTACAGTGAGTAAGAGAGCAGGCTGTAAACAGTACAGTGAGTAAGAGAGCAGGCTGTAAACAGTACAGTGAGTAAGAGAGCAGGCTGTAAACAGTACAGTGAGTAAGAGAGCAGGCTGTATACAGTGAGTAAGAGAGCAGGCTGTAAACAGTACAGTGAGTAAGAGAGCAGGCTGTATACAGTACAGTGAGTAAGAGAGCAGGCTGTAAACAGTACAGTGAGTAAGCGAGCAGGCTGTAAACAGTACAGTGAGTAAGAGAGCAGGCTGTAAACAGTGAGTCAGAGAGCAGGCTGTATACAGTACAGTGAGTAAGAGAGCAGGCTGTAAACAGTACAGTGAGTAAGAGAGCAGGCTGTATACAGTACAGTGAGTAAGAGAGCAGGCTGTATACAGTACAGTGAGTAAGAGAGCAGGCTGTATACAGTACAGTGAGTAAGAGAGCAGGCTGTAAACAGTACAGTGAGTAAGAGAGCAGGCTGTATACAGTACAGTGAGTCAGAGAGCAGGCTGTATACAGTACAGTGAGTAAGAGAGCAGGCTGTATACAGTACAGTGAGTAAGAGAGCAGGCTGTATACAGTACAGTGAGTAAGAGAGCAGGCTGTAAACAGTACAGTGAGTAAGAGAGCAGGCTATATACAGTACAGTGAGTCAGAGAGCAGGCTGTAAACAGTACAGTGAGTCAGAGAGCAGGCTGTATACAGTGAGTAAGAGAGCAGGCTGTATACAGTGAGTAAGAGAGCAGGCTGTATACAGTGAGTAAGAGAGCAGGCTGTAAACAGTACAGTGAGTCAGAGAGCAGGCTGTAAACAGTACAGTGAGTCAGAGAGCAGGCTGTATACAGTGAGTAAGAGAGCAGGCTGTAAACAGTACAGTGAGTCAGAGAGCAGGCTGTAAACAGTACAGTGAGTAAGAGAGCAGGCTGTATACAGTACAGTGAGTCAGAGAGCAGGCTGTATACAGTGAGTAAGAGAGCAGGCTGTAAACAGTACAGTGAGTCAGAGAGCAGGCTGTAAACAGTACAGTGAGTCAGAGAGCAGGCTGTAAACAGTACAGTGAGTCAGAGAGCAGGCTGTAAACAGTACAGTGAGTCAGAGAGCAGGCTATATACAGTACAGTGAGTAAGAGAGCAGGCTGTAAACAGTACAGTGAGTCAGAGAGCAGGCTGTATACAGTGCAGTGAGTAAGAGAGCAGGCTGTAAACAGTACAGTGAGTAAGAGAGCAGGCTGTATACAGTACAGTGAGTAAGAGAGCAGGCTGTACACAGTACAGTGAGTAAGAGAGCAGGCTGTATACAGTACAGTGAGTAAGAGAGCAGGCTGTATACAGTACAGTGAGTAAGAGAGCAGGCTATATACAGTACAGTGAGTAAGAGAGCAGGCTATATACAGTACAGTGAGTAAGAGAGCAGGCTATATACAGTACAGTGAGTAAGAGAGCAGGCTATATACAGTACAGTGAGTAAGAGAGCAGGCTGTATACAGTACAGTGAGTAAGAGAGCAGGCTATATACAGTACAGTGAGTAAGAGAGCAGGCTATATACAGTACAGTGAGTAAGAGAGCAGGCTGTAAACAGTACAGTGAGTAAGAGAGCAGGCTATATACAGTACAGTGAGTAAGAGAGCAGGCTATATACAGTACAGTGAGTAAGAGAGCAGGCTATATACAGTACAGTGAGTCAGAGAGCAGGCTATATACAGTACAGTGAGTAAGAGAGCAGGCTATATACAGTACAGTGAGTAAGAGAGCAGGCTATATACAGTACAGTGAGTAAGAGAGCAGGCTGTATACAGTACAGTGAGTAAGAGAGCAGGCTGTATACAGTACAGTGAGTAAGAGAGCAGGCTGTATACAGTACAGTGAGTAAGAGAGCAGGCTGTATACAGTACAGTGAGTAAGAGAGCAGGCTGTATACAGTGAGTAAGAGAGCAGGCTGTATACAGTACAGTGAGTAAGAGAGCAGGCTGTATACAGTGAGTAAGAGAGCAGGCTGTACACAGTACAGTGAGTAAGAGAGCAGGCTATATACAGTACAGTGAGTAAGAGAGCAGGCTATATACAGTACAGTGAGTAAGAGAGCAGGCTGTACACAGTACAGTGAGTAAGAGAGCAGGCTGTATACAGTGAGTAAGAGAGCAGGCTATATACAGTGAGTAAGAGAGCAGGCTATATACAGTACAGTGAGTAAGAGAGCAGGCTATATACAGTACAGTGAGTAAGAGAGCAGGCTGTACACAGTACAGTGAGTAAGAGAGCAGGCTGTATACAGTGAGTAAGAGAGCAGGCTGTATACAGTACAGTGAGTAAGAGAGCAGGCTGTATACAGTGAGTAAGAGAGCAGGCTGTATACAGTACAGTGAGTAAGAGAGCAGGCTGTACACAGTACAGTGAGTAAGAGAGCAGGCTGTATACAGTACAGTGAGTCAGAGAGCAGGCTGTACACAGTGAGTAAGAGAGCAGGCTGTACACAGTGCAGTGAGTAAGAGAGCAGGCTGTATACAGTACAGTGAGTCAGAGAGCAGGCTGTACACAGTGAGTAAGAGAGCAGGCTGTACACAGTACAGTGAGTAAGAGAGCAGGCTGTATACAGTACAGTGAGTCAGAGAGCAGGCTGTACACAGTGAGTAAGAGAGCAGGCTGTACACAGTACAGTGAGTCAGAGAGCAGGCTGTATACAGTGAGTAAGAGAGCAGGCTATATACAGTACAGTGAGTCAGAGAGCAGGCTGTATACAGTACAGTGAGTAAGAGAGCAGGCTGTAAACAGTACAGTGAGTCAGAGAGCAGGCTGTAAACAGTACAGTGAGTAAGAGAGCAGGCTGTACACAGTACAGTGAGTAAGAGAGCAGGCTGTAAACAGTGAGTCAGAGAGCAGGCTGTAAACAGTACAGTGAGTAAGAGAGCAGGCTGTATACAGTACAGTGAGTAAGAGAGCAGGCTGTATACAGTACAGTGAGTAAGAGAGCAGGCTGTAAACAGTACAGTGAGTAAGAGAGCAGGCTGTATACAGTGAGTAAGAGAGCAGGCTGTAAACAGTACAGTGAGTAAGAGAGCAGGCTGTAAACAGTACAGTGAGTAAGAGAGCAGGCTGTATACAGTACAGTGAGTAAGAGAGCTGGCTGTATACAGTGAGTAAGAGAGCAGGCTGTAAACAGTACAGTGAGTAAGAGAGCAGGCTGTAAACAGTACAGTGAGTAAGAGAGTAGGCTGTAAACAGTACAGTGAGTAAGAGAGCAGGCTGTAAACAGTACAGTGAGTAAGAGAGCAGGCTGTATACAGTGAGTAAGAGAGCAGGCTGTAAACAGTACAGTGAGTAAGAGAGCAGGCTGTATACAGTACAGTGAGTAAGAGAGCAGGCTGTAAACAGTACAGTGAGTAAGAGAGCAGGCTGTAAACAGTACAGTGAGTAAGAGAGCAGGCTGTAAACAGTGAGTCAGAGAGCAGGCTGTATACAGTACAGTGAGTAAGAGAGCAGGCTGTATACAGTACAGTGAGTAAGAGAGCAGGCTGTATACAGTACAGTGAGTAAGAGAGCAGGCTGTATACAGTACAGTGAGTAAGAGAGCAGGCTGTATACAGTACAGTGAGTAAGAGAGCAGGCTGTAAACAGTACAGTGAGTAAGAGAGCAGGCTGTATACAGTACAGTGAGTCAGAGAGCAGGCTGTATACAGTACAGTGAGTAAGAGAGCAGGCTGTATACAGTACAGTGAGTAAGAGAGCAGGCTGTATACAGTACAGTGAGTAAGAGAGCAGGCTGTAAACAGTACAGTGAGTAAGAGAGCAGGCTATATACAGTACAGTGAGTCAGAGAGCAGGCTGTAAACAGTACAGTGAGTCAGAGAGCAGGCTGTATACAGTGAGTAAGAGAGCAGGCTGTATACAGTGAGTAAGAGAGCAGGCTGTATACAGTGAGTAAGAGAGCAGGCTGTAAACAGTACAGTGAGTCAGAGAGCAGGCTGTAAACAGTACAGTGAGTCAGAGAGCAGGCTGTATACAGTGAGTAAGAGAGCAGGCTGTAAACAGTACAGTGAGTCAGAGAGCAGGCTGTAAACAGTACAGTGAGTAAGAGAGCAGGCTGTATACAGTACAGTGAGTCAGAGAGCAGGCTGTATACAGTGAGTAAGAGAGCAGGCTGTAAACAGTACAGTGAGTCAGAGAGCAGGCTGTAAACAGTACAGTGAGTCAGAGAGCAGGCTGTAAACAGTACAGTGAGTCAGAGAGCAGGCTGTAAACAGTACAGTAACTCAGAGAGCAGGCTATATACAGTACAGTGAGTAAGAGAGCAGGCTGTATACAGTACAGTGAGTAAGAGAGCAGGCTGTAAACAGTACAGTGAGTCAGAGAGCAGGCTGTATACAGTGCAGTGAGTAAGAGAGCAGGCTGTAAACAGTACAGTGAGTAAGAGAGCAGGCTGTATACAGTACAGTGAGTAAGAGAGCAGGCTGTACACAGTACAGTGAGTAAGAGAGCAGGCTATATACAGTACAGTGAGTAAGAGAGCAGGCTGTATACAGTACAGTGAGTAAGAGAGCAGGCTATATACAGTACAGTGAGTAAGAGAGCAGGCTATATACAGTACAGTGAGTAAGAGAGCAGGCTATATACAGTACAGTGAGTAAGAGAGCAGGCTATATACAGTACAGTGAGTAAGAGAGCAGGCTGTATACAGTACAGTGAGTAAGAGAGCAGGCTGTATACAGTACAGTGAGTAAGAGAGCAGGCTGTAAACAGTACAGTGAGTAAGAGAGCAGGCTGTAAACAGTACAGTGAGTAAGAGAGCAGGCTGTAAACAGTGAGTCAGAGAGCAGGCTGTATACAGTACAGTGAGTAAGAGAGCAGGCTGTATACAGTACAGTGAGTAAGAGAGCAGGCTGTATACAGTACAGTGAGTAAGAGAGCAGGCTGTATACAGTACAGTGAGTAAGAGAGCAGGCTGTATACAGTACAGTGAGTAAGAGAGCAGGCTGTAAACAGTACAGTGAGTAAGAGAGCAGGCTGTATACAGTACAGTGAGTCAGAGAGCAGGCTGTATACAGTACAGTGAGTAAGAGAGCAGGCTGTATACAGTACAGTGAGTAAGAGAGCAGGCTGTATACAGTACAGTGAGTAAGAGAGCAGGCTGTAAACAGTACAGTGAGTAAGAGAGCAGGCTATATACAGTACAGTGAGTCAGAGAGCAGGCTGTAAACAGTACAGTGAGTCAGAGAGCAGGCTGTATACAGTGAGTAAGAGAGCAGGCTGTATACAGTGAGTAAGAGAGCAGGCTGTATACAGTGAGTAAGAGAGCAGGCTGTAAACAGTACAGTGAGTCAGAGAGCAGGCTGTAAACAGTACAGTGAGTCAGAGAGCAGGCTGTATACAGTGAGTAAGAGAGCAGGCTGTAAACAGTACAGTGAGTCAGAGAGCAGGCTGTAAACAGTACAGTGAGTAAGAGAGCAGGCTGTATACAGTACAGTGAGTCAGAGAGCAGGCTGTATACAGTGAGTAAGAGAGCAGGCTGTAAACAGTACAGTGAGTCAGAGAGCAGGCTGTAAACAGTACAGTGAGTCAGAGAGCAGGCTGTAAACAGTACAGTGAGTCAGAGAGCAGGCTGTAAACAGTACAGTAAGTCAGAGAGCAGGCTATATACAGTACAGTGAGTAAGAGAGCAGGCTGTATACAGTACAGTGAGTAAGAGAGCAGGCTGTAAACAGTACAGTGAGTCAGAGAGCAGGCTGTATACAGTGCAGTGAGTAAGAGAGCAGGCTGTAAACAGTACAGTGAGTAAGAGAGCAGGCTGTATACAGTACAGTGAGTAAGAGAGCAGGCTGTACACAGTACAGTGAGTAAGAGAGCAGGCTATATACAGTACAGTGAGTAAGAGAGCAGGCTGTATACAGTACAGTGAGTAAGAGAGCAGGCTATATACAGTACAGTGAGTAAGAGAGCAGGCTATATACAGTACAGTGAGTAAGAGAGCAGGCTATATACAGTACAGTGAGTAAGAGAGCAGGCTATATACAGTACAGTGAGTAAGAGAGCAGGCTGTATACAGTACAGTGAGTAAGAGAGCAGGCTATATACAGTACAGTGAGTAAGAGAGCAGGCTATATACAGTACAGTGAGTAAGAGAGCAGGCTGTAAACAGTACAGTGAGTAAGAGAGCAGGCTATATACAGTACAGTGAGTAAGAGAGGAGGCTATATACAGTACAGTGAGTAAGAGAGCAGGCTATATACAGTACAGTGAGTCAGAGAGCAGGCTATATACAGTACAGTGAGTAAGAGAGCAGGCTATATACAGTACAGTGAGTAAGAGAGCAGGCTATATACAGTACAGTGAGTAAGAGAGCAGGCTGTATACAGTACAGTGAGTAAGAGAGCAGGCTGTATACAGTGAGTAAGAGAGCAGGCTGTACACAGTGAGTAAGAGAGCAGGCTGTATACAGTGAGTAAGAGAGCAGGCTGTATACAGTGAGTCAGAGAGCAGGCTGTATACAGTGAATAAGAGAACAGGCTGTATACAGTGAGTCAGAGAGCAGGCTGTATACAGTGAGTCAGAGAGCAGGCTGTATACAGTGAGTCAGAGAGCAGGCTGTATACAGTGAGTAAGAGAGCAGGCTGTACACAGTGAGTAAGAGAGCAGGCTGTATACAGTGAGTCAGAGAGCAGGCTATATACAGTACAGTGAGTAAGAGAGCAGGCTGTACACAGTGAGTAAGAGAGCAGGCTGTATACAGTACAGTGAGTAAGAGGGCAGGCTGTATACAGTACAGTGAGTAAGAGAGCAGGCTGTATACAGTGAGTAAGAGAACAGGCTGTATACAGTGATTAAGAGAGCAGGCTGTACACAGTGAGTAAGAGAGCAGGCTGTATACAGTACAGTGAGTAAGAGAGCAGGCTGTACACAGTGAGTAAGAGAGCAGGCTGTATACAGTGAGTCAGAGAGCAGGCTGTATACAGTGAGTAAGAGAGCAGGCTGTACACAGTGAGTAAGAGAGCAGGCTGTATACAGTGAGTAAGAGAGCAGGCTGTATACAGTGAGTAAGAGAGCAGGCTGTATACAGTGAATAAGAGAGCAGGCTGTACACAGTGAGTAAGAGAGCAGGCTGTACACAGTGAGTAAGAGAGCAGGCTGTATACAGTACAGTGAGTAAGAGAGCAGGCTGTATACAGTACAGTGAGTAAGAGAGCAGGCTGCATACAGTACAGTGAGTAAGAGAGCAGGCTGTACACAGTGAGTAAGAGAGCAGGCTGTATACAGTGAGTAAGAGAGCAGGCTGTATACAGTACAGTGAGTAAGAGAGCAGGCTGTATACAGTACAGTGAGTAAGAGAGCAGGCTGTATACAGTGAGTAAGAGAGCAGGCTGTACACAGTACAGTGAGTAAGAGAGCATGCTATATACAGTACAGTGAGTAAGAGAGCAGGCTATATACAGTACAGTGAGTAAGAGAGCAGGCTGTACACAGTACAGTGAGTAAGAGAGCAGGCTGTATACAGTGAGTAAGAGAGCAGGCTATATACAGTGAGTAAGAGAGCAGGCTATATACAGTACAGTGAGTAAGAGAGCAGGCTATATACAGTACAGTGAGTAAGAGAGCAGGCTGTACACAGTACAGTGAGTAAGAGAGCAGGCTGTATACAGTGAGTAAGAGAGCAGGCTGTATACAGTACAGTGAGTAAGAGAGCAGGCTGTATACAGTACAGTGAGTAAGAGAGCAGGCTGTACACAGTACAGTGAGTAAGAGAGCAGGCTGTATACAGTACAGTGAGTCAGAGAGCAGGCTGTACACAGTGAGTAAGAGAGCAGGCTGTACACAGTGCAGTGAGTAAGAGAGCAGGCTGTATACAGTACAGTGAGTCAGAGAGCAGGCTGTACACAGTGAGTAAGAGAGCAGGCTGTACACAGTACAGTGAGTAAGAGAGCAGGCTGTATACAGTACAGTGAGTCAGAGAGCAGGCTGTACACAGTGAGTAAGAGAGCAGGCTGTACACAGTACAGTGAGTCAGAGAGGCAGGCTGTATACAGTGAGTAAGAGAGCAGGCTATATACAGTACAGTGAGTCAGAGAGCAGGCTGTATACAGTACAGTGAGTAAGAGAGCAGGCTGTAAACAGTACAGTGAGTCAGAGAGCAGGCTGTAAACAGTACAGTGAGTAAGAGAGCAGGCTGTACACAGTACAGTGAGTAAGAGAGCAGGCTGTAAACAGTGAGTCAGAGAGCAGGCTGTAAACAGTACAGTGAGTAAGAGAGCAGGCTGTATACAGTACAGTGAGTAAGAGAGCAGGCTGTATACAGTACAGTGAGTAGAGAGCAGGCTGTATACAGTACAGTGAGTAAGAGAGAAGCTGTAATACGTGAGTAAGAGAGCAGGCTGTAAACAGTACAGTGAGTAAGAGAGCAGGCTGTAACAGTACAGTGAGTAAGAGAGCAGGCTGTATACAGTACAGTGAGTAAGAGAGCAGGCTGTAAACAGTACAGTGAGTAAGAGAGCAGGCTGTATACAGTACAGTGAGTAAGAGAGCAGGCTGTAACAGTACAGTGAGTAAGAGAGCAGGCTGTAAACAGTACAGTGAGTAAGAGAGCAGGCTGTAAAACAGTACAGGTGAGTAAGAGAGCAGGCTGTAAACAGTACAGTGAGTAAGAGAGCAGGCTGTAAACAGTACAGTGAGTAAGAGAGCAGGCTGTATACAGTACAGGGAGTAAGAGAGCAGGCTGTAAACAGTACAGTGAGTAAGAGAGCAGGCTGTATACAGTACAGTGAGTAAGAGAGCAGGCTGTACACAGTACAGTGAGTAAGAGAGCAGGCTGTAACAGTACAGTGAGTAAGAGAGCAGGCTGTAACAGTACATGAGTAGCGTTTTTCTCATCTGTCTAACATAACACACCTGTTCTCATCTTGTCTCCATAACACACCTGTTCTCATCTGTCTAATATAACAAACACAACCTGTTCTCATCTGTTCTCACATAACACACCTGTTTCTCATCTGTTCTAATCATAACACACCTGTTCTCATCTGTCTAACTAACACACTGTTCTCATCTGTCTTACATACACACCTGTTCTCATCTGTTCTACATAACACAGCTTTCTCATCTGTCTAACATAACACACCTTTTCTCCATCTTTCTCATAACCACCTGTTCTATCTGTCTCATAACACCTTGTTCTCATCTGTCTAACATACAACATGTTCTCATCTGTCTAACTAACACACCTGTTCTCATCTGTCTCTAACATAACACACCTGTTCTCATCTGTCTAACAAACACACTGTTTCTCATCGTATAACATAACACACCTGTTCATCTGTCTACTAACACACCTGTTCTCATCTGTCTAACATAACACACCTGTTCCATCTGTCTACACATACACACTGTTCTCATCTGTCTAACATAACACACCTGTTCTCATCTGTCTAACATAACACACCGTTCTCATCTGTCTAACATAAACACACCTGTTCTCATCTGTCTAACATCAACACCCTGTTCTCATCTGTCTACAAACACCTGTTCTCATCTGTCTAACATAACACACCTTTTCTCATCTTCTCATAACACCTTTCTCATTTCTACATACAAAAACCTGTTCTCATCTGTCTAACATAACACACCTGTTCTCATCTGTATAACAAATAACACACCTGTTCTCTCTGTCTAACATAACACACCTGTTCTCATCTGTCTAACATACACACCTGTTCTCATCTGTCTAATCATAACACACCTGTTCTCATCTGTCAACATAACACACCTGTTCTCATCTGTCTAACATCACACACCTGTTCTCATCTGTTCTCAGCATAACACAACCTGTTCTCATCTGTATACACATAACACACCTGTTCTCATCTGTCTCACTAACACACCTGTTCTACATCTGTCTAACATAACACACCTGTTCTCATCTGTCTAAACATAACACACCTGTTCTCATCTGTCTACATAACACACCTGTTCTATCATCTGTCTAACATAACACACCGCGTTCTCATCTGTCTAACATAACACACCTGTTCTCATACTGTCTAACATAACACACCGTTCTCTCTGTCTAACTAACACACCTGTTCTCATCTGTCTAACATAACACACCTGTTCTCATCTGTCTAACATAACTACTCCTGTTCTCATCTGTCTAACATAAACACACCTGTTCTCATCTGTCTAACATAACAACCTGTTCTCATTGTCAAGTAACACACCTGTTCTCATCTCTAACCACACCTGTTTCATGTCTACTAACACACCTGTTCTCATCTGTCTAATAACACATAAAACCTGTTTATTTGTTCTCATCTGTCTAACATAACACACCTGTTCTCATCTGTCTAATATAACGACACCTAGTTCTCATCTGTCTAACATAACCCACCTGTTCTCATCTGTCCTAACATAAAACACCTGTTACCATCTGTCTAACATAACACACCGTTCTCATCTGTCTAACATACAACACACCTGTTCTCACTCTGTCTAACTATAACACACCTGTTCTCATCTGTCTAACATAACACACCTGTTTCTCATCTGTCTACAATGACAACACCAACCTGTTCTCATCTGTCTAATATAACACACCGTGATTCTCATACCTTCTACATAATAACACATCCGTTTCATCATCTGTCTAACATAAACACACCTGTTCTCATCTGTCTACATAACACACCTGTTCTCATCTGTCTAACATCAACACACCTGTTTCATCTGTCTACATAACACACCTGTTCTCATCTGTCTAACATAACACACCTGTTCTCATCTGTCTAACAAACACACTGTTCTCATCTGTCTCACATAACACACCTGTTTCCATCTGTCTCACATAACACACCTGTTCTCATCTGTCTCTATAACACACCTGTTTCTCATTCTTCTAAATAACACACCTGTTCTCATCTGTCTAACATAACACACCTGTTCTCATCTGTCTAACATAACACACCTGTTTCTCATCTGCTAACATACACACCTGTTCTATCTGTTAACATAACACACCTGTTTCCATCTGTCTAATAAACACACCTGTTCTCATCTGTCTAACATAAACCACCTGTTCTCATCTGTCTAACTAACCACCTGTTCCAACTGTCTAACATAACAACACCTGTTCTCATTCTGTCTAACATAACACCCTGTTCTCATCTGTCTAACTAACACACCTGTTTCTCATCTGTCAACACAAACCTGTTCTCATCTGTCTAACATAACACACCTGTTCTCATCTGTCTAACATAACACACCTTCTCATCTGTAACATAACACACCTGTTCTCATCTGTCTAACATAACACACCGTCCATCTGTAACTACACACCTGTTCTCATCAGTCTAATATAACACACCTGTTACCTCATCTGTCTACCATAACCACCTGTTCTCATCTGTTCATCCTAACAACCTGTTCTCATCTGTCTAACATAACACACCTGTTCTCATCTGTCTGAACATAACACACCTGTCTCATCTGTCTAACATAACACACCTGTTCTCATCTGTCCCTAACTAACACACCTGTTCTCATCTGTCTAACATAACACACCTGTTCTCATCTGTCTAACATAACAACCTGTTCTCATCTGTCTCACATAACACACCTGTTTCTCATCTGTCTAACATAACACACCTGTTCTCATCTGTCTAACTAACACACACCTGTTCTCATCTGTTCTACATAACACACCTGTTCTCATCTGTCTAACATAACACACCTGTTCTCATCTGTCTAACATAACACACCTGTTCCATCTGTCTAATATAACACACCTGTTCTCATCTGTCTAACTAAACACACCTGTTCTCATCTGTCTAATATAACACACCTGTTTCTCATCTGTCTAACAATAACACACCTGTTCCATCGTCTAATAAACACACCTCTGTTGTCTCATCTGTCCTAACATAACACACCTGTTACATCGTTACATAACACACCTGTTCTCATATGTCTAACAAACCCCTGTCTCATCTGTCAACACACACCTGTTCTCATCTGTCTAACAAACACACCTGTTCTCATCTGTCTAACATACACACCTGTTCTCAATCCTGTCTAACATAACAACCTGTTCTCATCTGTCTAATACAAAACCCTGTTTCTCTCTGTCCATCCAACACCACTGTTCTCATCTGTCTAACACAACCACCTGTTCTCATCTGTCGAACATAACACACCTGTCTCATCTGTCTAATAACACCCTGTTCTCATCTGTCTAATAACAACAATCACCTGTTTCTCATCTGTCTAACATGAACATCACCTGTTCTCTTCTAACATAACTGTCGTCAACATAACACACCTGTTCTCATCTGATCTAACATAACACACCTGTTCTCATCTGTCTAATAACACAACACACCTGTTTCTCATCTGTCTACATAACACACCTGTTCTATCTGTCACTAAACATATCAGCACCTGTTCTCATCTGTCTAACATAACACACCTGTTCTCATCTGTCCTAACCACACCTGTTCTCACTGTCTAATAACACCCGTTTCTCCATGTCTACCATACACACCGTTCTCGATCTGTCTAACATAACACACCTGTTTCTCTCGTCCTAATATACACCCATGTTTCTCTCTGTCTAACATACACTC